>NW_027671690.1:0-413079 GCF_964165515.1 Mesoplodon bidens | reverse complement strand
CAAGGTAATGTAGCATTTTGTTGACAAAGGCATGGAGCATTGTGATGACATGTGTCATGGAGCACGGTGATGACAAGCGTCACAGAGCATTGTGAACACAGGGGTCATGGAGCATTGGGATGACAAGGGCATGGATCATTTTGATGACAAGTTTCCTGGAGCACTGGGCTGAAAATGTTCATGGAGTGTTGTGATGACAGCATTCATGGAGCATTGTGATGACTAGGGAATGGAGCATTGTGATGACAAGAGTCCCGGATCATTGTGTTTTCAGGTGTCATGGAGTATTGTGATGACAGAGGTCATGGAGCATTGTGATGAAAACGGCATGGGGCATTGTGATGAAAAAGGCATGGAGCCTTTTCATGACAGGTTTCAAGGAGCATTCTGATGACAAGTGTCAGGGAACATTGTTATGACAAGTGAATTGAGAATTGTGATGACAAAGGTCATGGAGCATTGTGATGAAAAGGGCATGGAATATTGTGATGACAGGCATCATGGAGCGTTGTGATGACAAGTGTTATGGAGCATTGTGATCACAAGGGTTTGGAGCATTGTGTTGACAGAGGTCATGGATCATTTTGATTTCAAGGAGCATGGAGCATTGTGATAACAAAGGCATGAAGCAATGTGATCCCAAGGTTCATGGAGGATTGTGATGAAAATGGTAATGGTGTATTGTGATGACAAGTGCATAGAACATTGTAATTAAAAGCTCATGTCGCATTTTGCTGACAAATGCGTGGAGCATTGTGATGACAGTTGTCATGGAGCACTGTGATGCAAGCGTCAAGGAGCATTGTGAATACAGGGGTCATGGAGCATTGGGATGACAAAGGCATGGATCATTGTGATGACAAGGGTCATGGATCATTGGGCTTAAAATATTCATGGCGTATTGTGATGACAGGGTTCATGGAGCATTGTGATGACTAGGGAATTGAGCACTGTGGTGACAAGAGTCCCGGATCATTGTGTTGTCAGGTGTCATAGAGTGTTGTGATGACAGAAGTCATGGAGCATTGTGATGATATTGGTCATGGAGCATTGTGATGAGAAGGTCATGGAGCATTGTGCTGAAAATATTCATGGAGTATTGTGATGACAGGCGTCAAGGAGCACTCTGATGACAAGGGAATGGCACATGCTGATGACAAGGTCTTGGAGCCTTGTGATGAGAAGACCATGAAGTCTTGTGATGAGAAGTCTCATGGAGAATTCTGATGAAAAGGGGCATGGAGCATTGTGATTACAAGGGGCTTGGAGCATTGTGATGAGAAGTGTCATCGAGCCTTCTGTTGACAAGGCCATGGAGCATTTGATGGCAGGGGTCATGGAGCATTGTTATTACAGGTGTAATGGAGCATTGTGATGAAAAGGGCATGGATCATTGTGATTACAAGGTTTATGGAGCACTGTGATGACAAATTTGTGGACCGTTGTAATGAAAAGCCTGTTGCACATTGTGATGACAAGGGTCATGGAGCATTTTTCTGACAAAGGCATGGAGCGTTGTGCTGAGAAATGCATAGAGCATTGTGATGACAAGGGTCAAAGAGCATTGTGATGAAAAGTTCATGGAGCACTGTGGTTAAAAAGGTCACAGAGACTGTTGATGACGAGGGCATGGACCATTGTGATGACAAAGGTCATGAAGCATTGTGATGACTGGAGTCACGGAGCATTGTGATGACAGGTGTCATGGAGCATTGTGATAACAAGTGCATGGAGCATTGTGATGACAATGGCATGGAGCATTGGTCTAATAAGTTTCATGGATTATAGCGATAACATTTGGAAAGGCACATTTTGATCACAAGGGCATGGAGCATTGTGATGACCAGGTCATGCATTATTGTGAAGGCAGTTGTCAGGGAGCATTGTGATGACATATGTAATGGCCCGATGACAACAATGGCATGGAGCATTGTGATGCCAAGTGTCATGGAGGATTCTGATGACAATGGTAATGGAGCATTGTGATGACAATGGCGTGGAGCATTGTGATGACAATGGTCAGGGAGCATTGTAGTGACAAGTGCATGGAGAATTGTGATGACAAAGCTCATGGAGCATTCTGATGACAAGCTTGTGGAGTATTTTGATGACAATGGCATGGAGCATTGTGATGAAAACGGCATGGGGCATTGTGATGAAAAAGGCATGGAGCCTTTTCGTGACAGATTTCAAGGAGCATTCTGATGACAAGTGTCAGGGAGCATTGTGATGACAAGTGTATTGAGAATTGTGATGACAAAGGTCATGGAGCATTGTGATGAAAAGGGCATGGAATATTGTGATGACAGGCATCATGGAGCGTTGTTATGACAAGTGTTATGGAACACTGTGATCACAAGTGTTTGGAGCATTGTGATGACAGAGGTCCTGGATCATTTTGATTTCAAGGAGCATGGAGCATTGTGATGACACGGGCATGAAGCAATGTGATCCCAAGGTTCATGGAGGATTGTGATGACAATGGAAATGGAGTATTGTAATGACAAGTGCATAGAGCATTTTAATGACAAGTTCATGTAGCATTTTGCTGACAAAGGCATGGAGCATTGTGATGACATGTGTCATGGAGCACTGTGATTACAAGCGTCATGGAGCATTGTGAATACAGGGGTCATGGACCATTGGGTTGACAAGGGCATGGATCAGTGTGATGACAAGTTTCCTGGAGCACTGGGATGAAAACGTTCATGGAGGGTTTTGATGACAGGGGTTATGGAGCATTGTGATGAGTAGGAAATGGAGCATTGTGATTACAAGTGTCCCAGATCATTGTGTTGTCAGGTGTAATGGAGTGTTGTGATGACAGTGGTCATGGAGCATTGTGATGATATTGGCCATGGTCCATTGTAATGAGTAGGTCGTGGAGCATTGGGCTGAAAATGTTCATGGATTATTGTGATGACAGGTATCATGGAGCATTGTGATGACAAGGGAATGGCGCATGGTGATGACAAGTTCCTGGAGTATTGTGATGTGAAGACCATGGAGACTTGTGATGATAAGTCTCATGGAGCATTCTGATGAAAAGGGGCATGGAGCATTGTGATTACAGGGGTCTTGGAACATTGTGGTGACTAGAGCATGGAGCATTGTGATGAGAAGGCCATGGAGCATTCTGATGACATGCATCATGGAGCTTTGTGATGACAAGGGCATGGAGCATTGTGATTACAGGGACCTTGGAGCATTGTGATGAAAAGGGCACGGATCATTGTGATGAAAAAGGCATGGAGCCTTGTCATGACAGGGTTCAAGGAGCATACTGATGACATGTGTCAGGGGGCATTGTGATGACAAGTGTATTGAGCATTGTGATGACAAAGATCATGGAGCATTGTGATGAGAACACCATGGATAATTGTGATGATGTGCATCATGGGGTGTTGTGATGATAAGTGTTATGGAACACTGTGATAACAAGCGTTTGGAGCATTATGATGACAGAGGTCATGGAGAATATTGATTTCATTGTGATGACAATAGCTTGAAGCATTATGATGATGGTCATGGTGCATTGTGATGACAGGGTTCATGGAGCATTGAGATGAAAAGGGGCATAGAGCATTGTGATTACATGGGTCTTGGAGCATTGTGATGACAAGGGCATGGAGCATTGTGAGGAGTAGCCCAAGGAGCATTGTAATTACATGTGTCTTTGAGCTTTGTGATGACAAGGGCACGGAGCATTTTGATGAAAAGGGCATAGAGTATTGTGATGGCAGGCGTCATACAGCGTTGTGATGACAACTGTTATGGAATATTGTGATTACAAGGGTTTGGAGCATTGTGATGATACAGGTCATGGATCATTTTGATTTCAAGGAGCATGAAGCAATGTGATCCCAGGGCTCACGGAGGATTGTGATGACAATGGAAATGGAGTTTGGTGATGACAAGCGTATAGAGCATTGTAATGACAAGGTAATGTAGCATTTTGTTGACAAAGGCATGGAGCATTGTGATGACATGTGTCATGGAGCACGGTGATGACAAGCGTCACGGAGCATTGTGAACACAGGGGTCATGGAGCATTGGGATGACAAGGGCATGGATCATTTTGATGACAAGTTTCCTGGAGCACTGGGCTGAAAATGTTCATGGAGTGTTGTGATGACAGCATTCATGGAGCATTGTGATGACTAGGGAATGGAGCATTGTGATGACAAGAGTCCCGGATCATTGTGTTTTCAGGTGTCATGGAGTATTGTGATGACAGAGGTCATGGAGCATTGTGATGAAAACGGCATGGGGCATTGTGATGAAAAAGGCATGGAGCCTTTTCATGACAGGTTTCAAGGAGCATTCTGATGACAAGTGTCAGGGAACATTGTTATGACAAGTGAATTGAGAATTGTGATGACAAAGGTCATGGAGCATTGTGATGAAAAGGGCATGGAATATTGTGATGACAGGCATCATGGAGCGTTGTGATGACAAGTGTTATGGAGCATTGTGATCACAAGGGTTTGGAGCATTGTGTTGACAGAGGTCATGGATCATTTTGATTTCAAGGAGCATGGAGCATTGTGATAACAAAGGCATGAAACAATGTGATCCCAAGGTTCATGGAGGATTGTGATGAAAATGGTAATGGTGTATTGTGATGACAAGTGCATAGAACATTGTAATTAAAAGCTCATGTCGCATTTTGCTGACAAATGCGTGGAGCATTGTGATGACAGTTGTCATGGAGCACTGTGATGCAAGCGTCAAGGAGCATTGTGAATACAGGGGTCATGGAGCATTGGGATGACAAAGGCATGGATCATTGTGATGACAAGGGTCATGGATCATTGGGCTTAAAATATTCATGGCGTATTGTGATGACAGGGTTCATGGAGCATTGTGATGACTAGGGAATTGAGCACTGTGGTGACAAGAGTCCCGGATCATTGTGTTGTCAGGTGTCATAGAGTGTTGTGATGACAGAAGTCATGGAGCATTGTGATGATATTGGTCATGGAGCATTGTGATGAGAAGGTCATGGAGCATTGTGCTGAAAATATTCATGGAGTATTGTGATGACAGGCGTCAAGGAGCACTCTGATGACAAGGGAATGGCACATGCTGATGACAAGGTCTTGGAGCCTTGTGATGAGAAGACCATGAAGTCTTGTGATGAGAAGTCTCATGGAGAATTCTGATGAAAAGGGGCATGGAGCATTGTGATTACAAGGGGCTTGGAGCATTGTGATGAGAAGTGTCATCGAGCCTTCTGTTGACAAGGCCATGGAGCATTTGATGGCAGGGGTCATGGAGCATTGTTATTACAGGTGTAATGGAGCATTGTGATGAAAAGGGCATGGATCATTGTGATTACAAGGTTTATGGAGCACTGTGATGACAAATTTGTGGACCGTTGTAATGAAAAGCCTGTTGCACATTGTGATGACAAGGGTCATGGAGCATTTTTCTGACAAAGGCATGGAGCGTTGTGCTGAGAAATGCATAGAGCATTGTGATGACAAGGGTCAAAGAGCATTGTGATGAAAAGTTCATGGAGCACTGTGGTTAAAAAGGTCACAGAGACTGTTGATGACGAGGGCATGGACCATTGTGATGACAAAGGTCATGAAGCATTGTGATGACTGGAGTCACGGAGCATTGTGATGACAGGTGTCATGGAGCATTGTGATAACAAGTGCATGGAGCATTGTGATGACAATGGCATGGAGCATTGGTCTAATAAGTTTCATGGATTATAGCGATAACATTTGGAAAGGCACATTTTGATCACAAGGGCATGGAGCATTGTGATGACCAGGTCATGCATTATTGTGAAGGCAGTTGTCAGGGAGCATTGTGATGACATATGTAATGGCCCAATGACAACAATGGCATGGAGCATTGTGATGCCAAGTGTCATGGAGGATTCTGATGACAATGGTAATGGAGCATTGTGATGACAATGGCGTGGAGCATTGTGATGACAATGGTCAGGGAGCATTGTAGTGACAAGTGCATGGAGAATTGTGATGACAAAGCTCATGGAGCATTCTGATGACAAGCTTGTGGAGTATTTTGATGACAATGGCATGGAGCATTGTGATGAAAACGGCATGGGGCATTGTGATGAAAAAGGCATGGAGCCTTTTCGTGACAGATTTCAAGGAGCATTCTGATGACAAGTGTCAGGGAGCATTGTGATGACAAGTGTATTGAGAATTGTGATGACAAAGGTCATGGAGCATTGTGATGAAAAGGGCATGGAATATTGTGATGACAGGCATCATGGAGCGTTGTTATGACAAGTGTTATGGAACACTGTGATCACAAGTGTTTGGAGCATTGTGATGACAGAGGTCCTGGATCATTTTGATTTCAAGGAGCATGGAGCATTGTGATGACACGGGCATGAAGCAATGTGATCCCAAGGTTCATGGAGGATTGTGATGACAATGGAAATGGAGTATTGTAATGACAAGTGCATAGAGCATTTTAATGACAAGTTCATGTAGCATTTTGCTGACAAAGGCATGGAGCATTGTGATGACATGTGTCATGGAGCACTGTGATTACAAGCGTCATGGAGCATTGTGAATACAGGGGTCATGGACCATTGGGTTGACAAGGGCATGGATCAGTGTGATGACAAGTTTCCTGGAGCACTGGGATGAAAACGTTCATGGAGGGTTTTGATGACAGGGGTTATGGAGCATTGTGATGAGTAGGAAATGGAGCATTGTGATTACAAGTGTCCCAGATCATTGTGTTGTCAGGTGTAATGGAGTGTTGTGATGACAGTGGTCATGGAGCATTGTGATGATATTGGCCATGGTCCATTGTAATGAGTAGGTCGTGGAGCATTGGGCTGAAAATGTTCATGGATTATTGTGATGACAGGTATCATGGAGCATTGTGATGACAAGGGAATGGCGCATGGTGATGACAAGTTCCTGGAGTATTGTGATGTGAAGACCATGGAGACTTGTGATGATAAGTCTCATGGAGCATTCTGATGAAAAGGGGCATGGAGCATTGTGATTACAGGGGTCTTGGAACATTGTGGTGACTAGAGCATGGAGCATTGTGATGAGAAGGCCATGGAGCATTCTGATGACATGCATCATGGAGCTTTGTGATGACAAGGGCATGGAGCATTGTGATTACAGGGACCTTGGAGCATTGTGATGAAAAGGGCACGGATCATTGTGATGAAAAAGGCATGGAGCCTTGTCATGACAGGGTTCAAGGAGCATACTGATGACATGTGTCAGGGGGCATTGTGATGACAAGTGTATTGAGCATTGTGATGACAAAGATCATGGAGCATTGTGATGAGAACACCATGGATAATTGTGATGATGTGCATCATGGGGTGTTGTGATGATAAGTGTTATGGAACACTGTGATAACAAGCGTTTGGAGCATTATGATGACAGAGGTCATGGAGAATATTGATTTCATTGTGATGACAATAGCTTGAAGCATTATGATGATGGTCATGGTGCATTGTGATGACAGGGTTCATGGAGCATTGAGATGAAAAGGGGCATAGAGCATTGTGATTACATGGGTCTTGGAGCATTGTGATGACAAGGGCATGGAGCATTGTGAGGAGTAGCCCAAGGAGCATTGTAATTACATGTGTCTTTGAGCTTTGTGATGACAAGGGCACGGAGCATTTTGATGAAAAGGGCATAGAGTATTGTGATGGCAGGCGTCATACAGCGTTGTGATGACAACTGTTATGGAATATTGTGATTACAAGGGTTTGGAGCATTGTGATGATACAGGTCATGGATCATTTTGATTTCAAGGAGCATGAAGCAATGTGATCCCAGGGCTCACGGAGGATTGTGATGACAATGGAAATGGAGTTTGGTGATGACAAGCGTATAGAGCATTGTAATGACAAGGTAATGTAGCATTTTGTTGACAAAGGCATGGAGCATTGTGATGACATGTGTCATGGAGCACGGTGATGACAAGCGTCACGGAGCATTGTGAACACAGGGGTCATGGAGCATTGGGATGACAAGGGCATGGATCATTTTGATGACAAGTTTCCTGGAGCACTGGGCTGAAAATGTTCATGGAGTGTTGTGATGACAGCATTCATGGAGCATTGTGATGACTAGGGAATGGAGCATTGTGATGACAAGAGTCCCGGATCATTGTGTTTTCAGGTGTCATGGAGTATTGTGATGACAGAGGTCATGGAGCATTGTGATGAAAACGGCATGGGGCATTGTGATGAAAAAGGCATGGAGCCTTTTCATGACAGGTTTCAAGGAGCATTCTGATGACAAGTGTCAGGGAACATTGTTATGACAAGTGAATTGAGAATTGTGATGACAAAGGTCATGGAGCATTGTGATGAAAAGGGCATGGAATATTGTGATGACAGGCATCATGGAGCGTTGTGATGACAAGTGTTATGGAGCATTGTGATCACAAGGGTTTGGAGCATTGTGTTGACAGAGGTCATGGATCATTTTGATTTCAAGGAGCATGGAGCATTGTGATAACAAAGGCATGAAACAATGTGATCCCAAGGTTCATGGAGGATTGTGATGAAAATGGTAATGGTGTATTGTGATGACAAGTGCATAGAACATTGTAATTAAAAGCTCATGTCGCATTTTGCTGACAAATGCGTGGAGCATTGTGATGACAGTTGTCATGGAGCACTGTGATGCAAGCGTCAAGGAGCATTGTGAATACAGGGGTCATGGAGCATTGGGATGACAAAGGCATGGATCATTGTGATGACAAGGGTCATGGATCATTGGGCTTAAAATATTCATGGCGTATTGTGATGACAGGGTTCATGGAGCATTGTGATGACTAGGGAATTGAGCACTGTGGTGACAAGAGTCCCGGATCATTGTGTTGTCAGGTGTCATAGAGTGTTGTGATGACAGAAGTCATGGAGCATTGTGATGATATTGGTCATGGAGCATTGTGATGAGAAGGTCATGGAGCATTGTGCTGAAAATATTCATGGAGTATTGTGATGACAGGCGTCAAGGAGCACTCTGATGACAAGGGAATGGCACATGCTGATGACAAGGTCTTGGAGCCTTGTGATGAGAAGACCATGAAGTCTTGTGATGAGAAGTCTCATGGAGAATTCTGATGAAAAGGGGCATGGAGCATTGTGATTACAAGGGGCTTGGAGCATTGTGATGAGAAGTGTCATCGAGCCTTCTGTTGACAAGGCCATGGAGCATTTGATGGCAGGGGTCATGGAGCATTGTTATTACAGGTGTAATGGAGCATTGTGATGAAAAGGGCATGGATCATTGTGATTACAAGGTTTATGGAGCACTGTGATGACAAATTTGTGGACCGTTGTAATGAAAAGCCTGTTGCACATTGTGATGACAAGGGTCATGGAGCATTTTTCTGACAAAGGCATGGAGCGTTGTGCTGAGAAATGCATAGAGCATTGTGATGACAAGGGTCAAAGAGCATTGTGATGAAAAGTTCATGGAGCACTGTGGTTAAAAAGGTCACAGAGACTGTTGATGACGAGGGCATGGACCATTGTGATGACAAAGGTCATGAAGCATTGTGATGACTGGAGTCACGGAGCATTGTGATGACAGGTGTCATGGAGCATTGTGATAACAAGTGCATGGAGCATTGTGATGACAATGGCATGGAGCATTGGTCTAATAAGTTTCATGGATTATAGCGATAACATTTGGAAAGGCACATTTTGATCACAAGGGCATGGAGCATTGTGATGACCAGGTCATGCATTATTGTGAAGGCAGTTGTCAGGGAGCATTGTGATGACATATGTAATGGCCCGATGACAACAATGGCATGGAGCATTGTGATGCCAAGTGTCATGGAGGATTCTGATGACAATGGTAATGGAGCATTGTGATGACAATGGCGTGGAGCATTGTGATGACAATGGTCAGGGAGCATTGTAGTGACAAGTGCATGGAGAATTGTGATGACAAAGCTCATGGAGCATTCTGATGACAAGCTTGTGGAGTATTTTGATGACAATGGCATGGAGCATTGTGATGAAAACGGCATGGGGCATTGTGATGAAAAAGGCATGGAGCCTTTTCGTGACAGATTTCAAGGAGCATTCTGATGACAAGTGTCAGGGAGCATTGTGATGACAAGTGTATTGAGAATTGTGATGACAAAGGTCATGGAGCATTGTGATGAAAAGGGCATGGAATATTGTGATGACAGGCATCATGGAGCGTTGTTATGACAAGTGTTATGGAACACTGTGATCACAAGTGTTTGGAGCATTGTGATGACAGAGGTCCTGGATCATTTTGATTTCAAGGAGCATGGAGCATTGTGATGACACGGGCATGAAGCAATGTGATCCCAAGGTTCATGGAGGATTGTGATGACAATGGAAATGGAGTATTGTAATGACAAGTGCATAGAGCATTTTAATGACAAGTTCATGTAGCATTTTGCTGACAAAGGCATGGAGCATTGTGATGACATGTGTCATGGAGCACTGTGATTACAAGCGTCATGGAGCATTGTGAATACAGGGGTCATGGACCATTGGGTTGACAAGGGCATGGATCAGTGTGATGACAAGTTTCCTGGAGCACTGGGATGAAAACGTTCATGGAGGGTTTTGATGACAGGGGTTATGGAGCATTGTGATGAGTAGGAAATGGAGCATTGTGATTACAAGTGTCCCAGATCATTGTGTTGTCAGGTGTAATGGAGTGTTGTGATGACAGTGGTCATGGAGCATTGTGATGATATTGGCCATGGTCCATTGTAATGAGTAGGTCGTGGAGCATTGGGCTGAAAATGTTCATGGATTATTGTGATGACAGGTATCATGGAGCATTGTGATGACAAGGGAATGGCGCATGGTGATGACAAGTTCCTGGAGTATTGTGATGTGAAGACCATGGAGACTTGTGATGATAAGTCTCATGGAGCATTCTGATGAAAAGGGGCATGGAGCATTGTGATTACAGGGGTCTTGGAACATTGTGGTGACTAGAGCATGGAGCATTGTGATGAGAAGGCCATGGAGCATTCTGATGACATGCATCATGGAGCTTTGTGATGACAAGGGCATGGAGCATTGTGATTACAGGGACCTTGGAGCATTGTGATGAAAAGGGCACGGATCATTGTGATGAAAAAGGCATGGAGCCTTGTCATGACAGGGTTCAAGGAGCATACTGATGACATGTGTCAGGGGGCATTGTGATGACAAGTGTATTGAGCATTGTGATGACAAAGATCATGGAGCATTGTGATGAGAACACCATGGATAATTGTGATGATGTGCATCATGGGGTGTTGTGATGATAAGTGTTATGGAACACTGTGATAACAAGCGTTTGGAGCATTATGATGACAGAGGTCATGGAGAATATTGATTTCATTGTGATGACAATAGCTTGAAGCATTATGATGATGGTCATGGTGCATTGTGATGACAGGGTTCATGGAGCATTGAGATGAAAAGGGGCAAAGAGCATTGTGATTACATGGGTCTTGGAGCATTGTGATGACAAGGGCATGGAGCATTGTGAGGAGTAGCCCAAGGAGCATTGTAATTACATGTGTCTTTGAGCTTTGTGATGACAAGGGCACGGAGCATTTTGATGAAAAGGGCATAGAGTATTGTGATGGCAGGCGTCATACAGCGTTGTGATGACAACTGTTATGGAATATTGTGATTACAAGGGTTTGGAGCATTGTGATGATACAGGTCATGGATCATTTTGATTTCAAGGAGCATGAAGCAATGTGATCCCAGGGCTCACGGAGGATTGTGATGACAATGGAAATGGAGTTTGGTGATGACAAGCGTATAGAGCATTGTAATGACAAGGTAATGTAGCATTTTGTTGACAAAGGCATGGAGCATTGTGATGACATGTGTCATGGAGCACGGTGATGACAAGCGTCACAGAGCATTGTGAACACAGGGGTCATGGAGCATTGGGATGACAAGGGCATGGATCATTTTGATGACAAGTTTCCTGGAGCACTGGGCTGAAAATGTTCATGGAGTGTTGTGATGACAGCATTCATGGAGCATTGTGATGACTAGGGAATGGAGCATTGTGATGACAAGAGTCCCGGATCATTGTGTTTTCAGGTGTCATGGAGTATTGTGATGACAGAGGTCATGGAGCATTGTGATGAAAACGGCATGGGGCATTGTGATGAAAAAGGCATGGAGCCTTTTCATGACAGGTTTCAAGGAGCATTCTGATGACAAGTGTCAGGGAACATTGTTATGACAAGTGAATTGAGAATTGTGATGACAAAGGTCATGGAGCATTGTGATGAAAAGGGCATGGAATATTGTGATGACAGGCATCATGGAGCGTTGTGATGACAAGTGTTATGGAGCATTGTGATCACAAGGGTTTGGAGCATTGTGTTGACAGAGGTCATGGATCATTTTGATTTCAAGGAGCATGGAGCATTGTGATAACAAAGGCATGAAGCAATGTGATCCCAAGGTTCATGGAGGATTGTGATGAAAATGGTAATGGTGTATTGTGATGACAAGTGCATAGAACATTGTAATTAAAAGCTCATGTCGCATTTTGCTGACAAATGCGTGGAGCATTGTGATGACAGTTGTCATGGAGCACTGTGATGCAAGCGTCAAGGAGCATTGTGAATACAGGGGTCATGGAGCATTGGGATGACAAAGGCATGGATCATTGTGATGACAAGGGTCATGGATCATTGGGCTTAAAATATTCATGGCGTATTGTGATGACAGGGTTCATGGAGCATTGTGATGACTAGGGAATTGAGCACTGTGGTGACAAGAGTTCCGGATCATTGTGTTGTCAGGTGTCATAGAGTGTTGTGATGACAGAAGTCATGGAGCATTGTGATGATATTGGTCATGGAGCATTGTGATGAGAAGGTCATGGAGCATTGTGCTGAAAATATTCATGGAGTATTGTGATGACAGGCGTCAAGGAGCACTCTGATGACAAGGGAATGGCACATGCTGATGACAAGGTCTTGGAGCCTTGTGATGAGAAGACCATGAAGTCTTGTGATGAGAAGTCTCATGGAGAATTCTGATGAAAAGGGGCATGGAGCATTGTGATTACAAGGGGCTTGGAGCATTGTGATGAGAAGTGTCATCGAGCCTTCTGTTGACAAGGCCATGGAGCATTTGATGGCAGGGGTCATGGAGCATTGTTATTACAGGTGTAATGGAGCATTGTGATGAAAAGGGCATGGATCATTGTGATTACAAGGTTTATGGAGCACTGTGATGACAAATTTGTGGACCGTTGTAATGAAAAGCCTGTTGCACATTGTGATGACAAGGGTCATGGAGCATTTTTCTGACAAAGGCATGGAGCGTTGTGCTGAGAAATGCATAGAGCATTGTGATGACAAGGGTCAAAGAGCATTGTGATGAAAAGTTCATGGAGCACTGTGGTTAAAAAGGTCACAGAGACTGTTGATGACGAGGGCATGGACCATTGTGATGACAAAGGTCATGAAGCATTGTGATGACTGGAGTCACGGAGCATTGTGATGACAGGTGTCATGGAGCATTGTGATAACAAGTGCATGGAGCATTGTGATGACAATGGCATGGAGCATTGGTCTAATAAGTTTCATGGATTATAGCGATAACATTTGGAAAGGCACATTTTGATCACAAGGGCATGGAGCATTGTGATGACCAGGTCATGCATTATTGTGAAGGCAGTTGTCAGGGAGCATTGTGATGACATATGTAATGGCCCGATGACAACAATGGCATGGAGCATTGTGATGCCAAGTGTCATGGAGGATTCTGATGACAATGGTAATGGAGCATTGTGATGACAATGGCGTGGAGCATTGTGATGACAATGGTCAGGGAGCATTGTAGTGACAAGTGCATGGAGAATTGTGATGACAAAGCTCATGGAGCATTCTGATGACAAGCTTGTGGAGTATTTTGATGACAATGGCATGGAGCATTGTGATGAAAACGGCATGGGGCATTGTGATGAAAAAGGCATGGAGCCTTTTCGTGACAGATTTCAAGGAGCATTCTGATGACAAGTGTCAGGGAGCATTGTGATGACAAGTGTATTGAGAATTGTGATGACAAAGGTCATGGAGCATTGTGATGAAAAGGGCATGGAATATTGTGATGACAGGCATCATGGAGCGTTGTTATGACAAGTGTTATGGAACACTGTGATCACAAGTGTTTGGAGCATTGTGATGACAGAGGTCCTGGATCATTTTGATTTCAAGGAGCATGGAGCATTGTGATGACACGGGCATGAAGCAATGTGATCCCAAGGTTCATGGAGGATTGTGATGACAATGGAAATGGAGTATTGTAATGACAAGTGCATAGAGCATTTTAATGACAAGTTCATGTAGCATTTTGCTGACAAAGGCATGGAGCATTGTGATGACATGTGTCATGGAGCACTGTGATTACAAGCGTCATGGAGCATTGTGAATACAGGGGTCATGGACCATTGGGTTGACAAGGGCATGGATCAGTGTGATGACAAGTTTCCTGGAGCACTGGGATGAAAACGTTCATGGAGGGTTTTGATGACAGGGGTTATGGAGCATTGTGATGAGTAGGAAATGGAGCATTGTGATTACAAGTGTCCCAGATCATTGTGTTGTCAGGTGTAATGGAGTGTTGTGATGACAGTGGTCATGGAGCATTGTGATGATATTGGCCATGGTCCATTGTAATGAGTAGGTCGTGGAGCATTGGGCTGAAAATGTTCATGGATTATTGTGATGACAGGTATCATGGAGCATTGTGATGACAAGGGAATGGCGCATGGTGATGACAAGTTCCTGGAGTATTGTGATGTGAAGACCATGGAGACTTGTGATGATAAGTCTCATGGAGCATTCTGATGAAAAGGGGCATGGAGCATTGTGATTACAGGGGTCTTGGAACATTGTGGTGACTAGAGCATGGAGCATTGTGATGAGAAGGCCATGGAGCATTCTGATGACATGCATCATGGAGCTTTGTGATGACAAGGGCATGGAGCATTGTGATTACAGGGACCTTGGAGCATTGTGATGAAAAGGGCACGGATCATTGTGATGAAAAAGGCATGGAGCCTTGTCATGACAGGGTTCAAGGAGCATACTGATGACATGTGTCAGGGGGCATTGTGATGACAAGTGTATTGAGCATTGTGATGACAAAGATCATGGAGCATTGTGATGAGAACACCATGGATAATTGTGATGATGTGCATCATGGGGTGTTGTGATGATAAGTGTTATGGAACACTGTGATAACAAGCGTTTGGAGCATTATGATGACAGAGGTCATGGAGAATATTGATTTCATTGTGATGACAATAGCTTGAAGCATTATGATGATGGTCATGGTGCATTGTGATGACAGGGTTCATGGAGCATTGAGATGAAAAGGGGCATAGAGCATTGTGATTACATGGGTCTTGGAGCATTGTGATGACAAGGGCATGGAGCATTGTGAGGAGTAGCCCAAGGAGCATTGTAATTACATGTGTCTTTGAGCTTTGTGATGACAAGGGCACGGAGCATTTTGATGAAAAGGGCATAGAGTATTGTGATGGCAGGCGTCATACAGCGTTGTGATGACAACTGTTATGGAATATTGTGATTACAAGGGTTTGGAGCATTGTGATGATACAGGTCATGGATCATTTTGATTTCAAGGAGCATGAAGCAATGTGATCCCAGGGCTCACGGAGGATTGTGATGACAATGGAAATGGAGTTTGGTGATGACAAGCGTATAGAGCATTGTAATGACAAGGTAATGTAGCATTTTGTTGACAAAGGCATGGAGCATTGTGATGACATGTGTCATGGAGCACGGTGATGACAAGCGTCACGGAGCATTGTGAACACAGGGGTCATGGAGCATTGGGATGACAAGGGCATGGATCATTTTGATGACAAGTTTCCTGGAGCACTGGGCTGAAAATGTTCATGGAGTGTTGTGATGACAGCATTCATGGAGCATTGTGATGACTAGGGAATGGAGCATTGTGATGACAAGAGTCCCGGATCATTGTGTTTTCAGGTGTCATGGAGTATTGTGATGACAGAGGTCATGGAGCATTGTGATGAAAACGGCATGGGGCATTGTGATGAAAAAGGCATGGAGCCTTTTCATGACAGGTTTCAAGGAGCATTCTGATGACAAGTGTCAGGGAACATTGTTATGACAAGTGAATTGAGAATTGTGATGACAAAGGTCATGGAGCATTGTGATGAAAAGGGCATGGAATATTGTGATGACAGGCATCATGGAGCGTTGTGATGACAAGTGTTATGGAGCATTGTGATCACAAGGGTTTGGAGCATTGTGTTGACAGAGGTCATGGATCATTTTGATTTCAAGGAGCATGGAGCATTGTGATAACAAAGGCATGAAGCAATGTGATCCCAAGGTTCATGGAGGATTGTGATGAAAATGGTAATGGTGTATTGTGATGACAAGTGCATAGAACATTGTAATTAAAAGCTCATGTCGCATTTTGCTGACAAATGCGTGGAGCATTGTGATGACAGTTGTCATGGAGCACTGTGATGCAAGCGTCAAGGAGCATTGTGAATACAGGGGTCATGGAGCATTGGGATGACAAAGGCATGGATCATTGTGATGACAAGGGTCATGGATCATTGGGCTTAAAATATTCATGGCGTATTGTGATGACAGGGTTCATGGAGCATTGTGATGACTAGGGAATTGAGCACTGTGGTGACAAGAGTCCCGGATCATTGTGTTGTCAGGTGTCATAGAGTGTTGTGATGACAGAAGTCATGGAGCATTGTGATGATATTGGTCATGGAGCATTGTGATGAGAAGGTCATGGAGCATTGTGCTGAAAATATTCATGGAGTATTGTGATGACAGGCGTCAAGGAGCACTCTGATGACAAGGGAATGGCACATGCTGATGACAAGGTCTTGGAGCCTTGTGATGAGAAGACCATGAAGTCTTGTGATGAGAAGTCTCATGGAGAATTCTGATGAAAAGGGGCATGGAGCATTGTGATTACAAGGGGCTTGGAGCATTGTGATGAGAAGTGTCATCGAGCCTTCTGTTGACAAGGCCATGGAGCATTTGATGGCAGGGGTCATGGAGCATTGTTATTACAGGTGTAATGGAGCATTGTGATGAAAAGGGCATGGATCATTGTGATTACAAGGTTTATGGAGCACTGTGATGACAAATTTGTGGACCGTTGTAATGAAAAGCCTGTTGCACATTGTGATGACAAGTGTCATGGAGCATTTTTCTGACAAAGGCATGGAGCGTTGTGCTGAGAAATGCATAGAGCATTGTGATAACAAGGGTCAAAGAGCATTGTGATGAAAAGTTCATGGAGCACTGTGGTTAAAAAGGTCACAGAGACTGTTGATGACGAGGGCATGGACCATTGTGATGACAAAGGTCATGAAGCATTGTGATGACTGGAGTCACGGAGCATTGTGATGACAGGTGTCATGGAGCATTGTGATAACAAGGGCATGGAGCATTGTGCTGACAATGGCATGGAGCATTGGTCTAATAAGTTTCATGGATTATAGCGATGACATTTGGAAAGGCACATTGTGATCACAAGGGCATGGAGCATTGTGATGACCAGGTCATGCATTATTGTGAAGGCAGTTGTCAGGGAGCATTGTGATGACATATGTAATGGCCCGATGACAACAATGGCATGGAGCATTGTGATGCCAAGTGTCATGGAGGATTCTGATGACAATGGTAATGGAGCATTGTGATGACAATGGCGTGGAGCATTGTGATGACAATGGTCAGGGAGCATTGTAGTGACAAGTGCATGGAGAATTGTGATGACAAAGCTCATGGAGCATTCTGATGACAAGCTTGTGGAGTATTTTGATGACAATGGCATGGAGCATTGTGATGAAAACGGCATGGGGCATTGTGATGAAAAAGGCATGGAGCCTTTTCGTGACAGATTTCAAGGAGCATTCTGATGACAAGTGTCAGGGAGCATTGTGATGACAAGTGTATTGAGAATTGTGATGACAATGGTCTTGGAGCATTGTGATGAAAAGGGCATGGAGTACTTTGATGACAGGCATCATGGAGCGTTGTGATGACAAGTGTTATGGAACACTGTGAACACAAGTGTTTGGAGCATTGTGATGACAGAGGTCATGGATCATTTTGATTTCAAGGAGCATGGAGCATTGTGATGACAAGGGCATGAAGCAATGTGATCCCAAGGTTCATGGAGGATTGTGATGACAATCCAAATGGAGTTTTGTGATGACAAGCGTATAGAGCATTGTAATGACAAGGTCATGTAGCATATTGTTGACAAAAGCATGGAGCATTGTTGTGACATGTGTCATGGAGCACAGTGATGACAAGCGTCACGGAGCATTGTGAATACACGGTTCATGGAGCATTGGGATGACAAGGGCATGGATCATTGTGATGACAAGTTTCCTGGAGCACTGGGCTGAAAATGTTCATGCAGTGTTGTGATGACACCGTTCATAGAGCATTGTGATGACTAGGGAATTGAGCATTGTGATGACAAGAGTCCCAGATCATTGTGTTTTCAGGTGTCATGGAGTGTTGTGATGACTGTGGTCCTGAAGCATTGTGATGTGAAGACCATGGAGACTTGTGATGACAAGTCTCATGGAGCATTCTGATGAAAAGGGACATGGAGCATTGTGATTACAGGGGTCTTGGAGCATTGTGATGACTAGGGCATGGAGCATTTTGATGAGAAGGCCATGGAGCATTCTGATGACATGCGTCATGGAGCATTGTGCTGAGAAAAGCATAGAGCACTGTGATGACAAGGGTCAAAGAGCATTGTGATGAAAAGTTCATGGAGCATTGTGGTTAAAAAGGTCACAGAGGCTGTTGATGACGAGGGAATGGACCATTGTGATGACAAAGGTCATGAAGCATTGTAAAGACTGGAGTCACGGAGCTTTGTGATGACAGGGTCAATGGAGCAATGTGAAAACAAGGTCATGGAACATTGTGATGACAAGGGCATGGAACACTGGTCTAATAAGTTTCATGGATTATTGCAATGACAGTAGGAATTGCACATTGTAATGACAAGGGCAAGGAGCATTGTGATGACCAGGTCATGCAGTATTGTGAAGACAGGTGTCAGGGAGCATTGTCATGACATATGTAATGGCCCATTGTGATGACAATGGCATGGAGCATTGTGATGCCAAGTGTCATAGAGGATTCTGATGACAAATGTAATGGAGCATTGTGATGACTAGGGCTTGGAGCATTATGATGACAAGGGTCAGGGAGCATTGTGCTGGCAAGTGCATGGAGAATTGTGATGACAAATGTCATGGAGCATTCTGATGACAAGCTTGTGGAGTATTTTGAAGACAATGGCATGGAGCATTGTGATGAAAACAGCATGGGGCATTGTGATGAAAAAGGCATGGAGCCTTTTCGTGACAGGTTTCAAGGAGCATTCTGATGACAAGTGTCAGGGAGCATTGTGATGACAAGTGTATTGAGAATTGTGATGACAAAGGTCATGGAGCATTGTGATGAAAAGGGCATGGAATATTGTGATGACAGGCATCATGGAGCGTTGTGATGACAAGTGTTATGGAGCATTGTGATCACAAGGGTTTGGAGCATTGTGATGACAGAGGTCATGGATCATTTTGATTTCAAGGAGCATGGAGCATTGTGATAACAAAGGCATGAAGCAATGTAATCCCAAGGTTCATGGAGGATTGTGATGAAAATGGTAATGGTGTATTGTGATGACAATCGCATAGAGCATTGTAATTACAAGCTCATGTCGCATTTTGCTGACAAATGCAAGGAGCATTGTGATGACAGTTGTCATGGAGCACTGTGATGACAAGCGTCAAGGAGCATTGTGAATACAGGGGTCATGGAGCATTGGGATGACAAAGGCATGGATCATTGTGATGACAAGGGTCATGGATCATTGGGCTTAAAATATTCATGGCTTATTGTGATGACAGGGTTCATGGAGCATTGTGATGACTAGGGAATTCAGCACTGTGGTGACAAGAGTCCCGGATCATTGTGTTTTCAGGTGTCATGGAGTGTTGTGATGACAGATGTCATGGAGCATTGTGATGATATTGGTCATGGAGCATTGTGATGAGAAGGTCATGAAGCATTGTGCTGAAAATATTCATGGAGTATTGTGATGTCAGCGGTCAAGGAACACTCTAGATGACAAGGGAACGGAGCATGCTGATGACAAGGTCTTGGAGCCTTGTGATGAGAAGACCATGAAGACTTGTGATGAGAAGTCTCATGGAGAATTCTGATGAAACGGGGCATGGAGCATTGTGATTTCAGGGGTCTTGGAGATTTGTGATGACAAGGGCATGGAGCATTGTGATTACTAGGGTCTTGGAGCATTGTGATGAGAAGTGTCATCGAGCCTTCTGTTGACAATGCCATTGACCATTTTGATGGCAGGGATCATGGAGCATTGTTATTACAGGTGTAATGGAGCATTGTGATGAAAAGGGCAAGGATCATTGTGATTACAAGCTTTATGGAGCACTGTGATGACAAATTTGTGGACCGTTGTAATGAAAAGCGTGTTGCACATTGTGATGACAAGTGTCATGGAGCATTTTTCTGACAAAGGCATGGACCATTGTGCTGAGAAATGCATAGAGCATTGTGATGACAAGGGTCAAAGAGCATTGTGATGAAAAGTTCATGGAGCACTGTGGTTTAAAAGGTCACAGAGACTGTTGATGACGAGGGCATGGAACATTGTGATGACAAAGGTCATGAAACATTGTGATGACTGGAGTAACGGAGCATTGTGATGACAGGTGTCATGGAGCATTGTGATAACAAGGGCATGGAACATTGTGATGACAATGGCATGGAGCATTGGTCTAATAAGTTTCATGGATTATAGCGATGACATTTGGAAAGGCGCATTGTGATCACAAGGGCATGGAGCTTTGTGATGACCATGTCATGCATTATTGTGAAGGCAGTTGTCAGGGAGCATTGTGATGACATATGTAATGGCCCGATGACATCAATGGCATGGAGCATTGTGATGCCAAGTGTCATGGAGGGTTCTGATGACAATGGTAATGGAGCATTGTGATGACAATGGATTGGAGCATTGCAATGACAAAGGTCATGGAGCATTGTGATGACAAGGGCATGGAGTATTGTGATGACAGGCAGCATGGAGCGTTGTGATGACAAGTGTTATGGAACACAGTGATCAAAAGAGTTTGGAGCATTGTGATGAGAATGGTCATTGATCATTTTGATTGCAAGGAGCATGGAGCATTGTGATGACAAGGACATGAAGCAATGTGATCCCAAGGTTCATGGAGGATTGTGATGAAAATAGTATTGGATTACTGTGATGACAAGCGCATAGAGCATTGTAATGACAAGGTCATGTAGCATTTTGCTGACAAAGTCATGGAGCATTGTGATGACAGGTTTGAGGGAGTATTGTGACAAATATTGATGTAGCATTGTGATATCAGTTTTGAGAGAGCATTTTGATGAAAAGTGCATGGAGAATTGTGATGACAAGTTTTATGGAGCATTGTGATGTCAAGACTGTGGAGCACTGTGAGACAAGCGCATGGTGCATTGTGATAACATGTGTCATGGAGCACTGTGCTGACAAACGCCAGGAGCATTGTGATGAAAAGGGTCTTGGAGCATTGGGTTGAGAAAGGCATAGAGCATTTTGATGACAAGGGTCAAAGAGCATTGTGATGAAAAGATCATGGAGCACTGTGGAAAAAAAGGTCACAGAGACTGTTGATGACGAGGACATGGACCATTGTTTTGACAAAGGTCATGAATCATTGTGATGACTGGTGTCACGGAGCATTGTGATGACAGGGGTCATGGAGCATTGTGATACAAGGGCATGGAACATTGTCTAATAAGTTTCATGGATTATTGCGATGACAGTTTGAATGACACATTGTGATGACAAGGGCATGGAGCATTGTGATGACCAGGTCATGCATTATTGTGAAGGCAGTTGTCAGGGAGCATTGTGATGACATATGTAATGGCCCAATGACAACAATGGCATGGAGCATTGTGATGCCAAGTGTCATGGAGGATTCTGATGACAATGGTAATGGAGCTTTGTGATGACAATGGCGTGGAGCATTGTGATGACAATGGTCAGGGAGCATTGTAGTGACAAGTGCATGGAGAATTGTGATGACAAAGCTCATGGAGCATTCTGATGACAAGCTTGTGGAGTATTTTGATGACAATGGCATGGAGCATTGTGATGAAAACTGCATGGTGCATTGTGATGAAAAAGGCATGGAGCCTTTTTGTGACAGGGTTCAAGGAGCATTCTGACGAAAAGTGTCAGGGAGCATTGTGATGACAAGTGTATTGAGAATTGTGATGACAAAGGTCATGGAGCATTGTGATGGTAAGGGCATGGAGTATTGTGATGGCAGGCATCATGGAGCGTTGAGATGACAAGTGTTCTGGAACACAGTGATCACAAGGATTTGGAGCATTGTGATGACAGAGGTCATGGATCATTTTGATTTCAAGGAGCATGGAGCATTGTGATGACAAGGACATGAATCAATGTGATCCCATGGTTCATGGAGGATTGTGATGACAATGGTAATGGAGTATTTTGATGACAAGCACATAGAGCATTGTAATGACATGGTCATATAGCATTTTGCTGACAAAGGCATGGAACATTGTGATGACAGGTGTCACGGAGCACTGTGATGGCAAGCTCATGGAGCATTGTGAATACAGGGGTCATGGAGCATTGGGTTGACAAGGGCATGGAGCAATGTGATTACAGGTGTCTTAAGCATTGTGATGACAATTATCATGTAGCCTTGTGATGACAAGGCCGTTGAACATTGTGATGGCAGGGGTCATGGAGCATTATGATGTCAAGTGAATGGAGATTTGGGATGACAAGAGTACCTGATCATTGTGTTGTCAGGTGTAATGGACTGTTGTGATGACTGTGGTCATGGAGAATAGTGATGATAAGGTCATGGAGCATTTGGCTGAAAATATTCATTGAGTATTGAGATGACAGTGGTCATGGAGCATTGCTCTGACAAGGGAATTAAGCATGGTGATGACAAGGTCCTGGAGCATTGTGATGAGAAGACCATGGAGACTTCTGATGAGAAATCTCATGGAGAATTTGGTTGAAAAGGGGCATGGAGCATTGTGATAACAGCGGTTTTGGAGCTTTGTGATGTCAAGGGCATGGATCATTGTGATGAAAATGGCATGGAGCCTTGTCATGACAGGGTTCAAGGAGCATACTGACGACTAGTGTCAGGGAGCATTGTGATGACAAGTGTATTGAGCATTGTGATGACAAAGGTCATGGAGCATTGTGATGAGAACACCATGGATAATTGTGATGATGAGCATCATGGGGTGTTGTGATGATAAGTGTTATGGAACACTGTGATCACAAGGGTTCGGAGCATTATGATGACAGAGGTCATGGAGCATTTTGATTTCATTGTGATGATAATAGCATGAAGCATTATGATGATGGGCATGGTGCATTTTGATGACAGCGTTCTTGGAGCATTGTGATGAAAAGGGGCAAGGCATATTGTGATTACAGGGGTCTTGGAGCATTGTGATGACAAGGACATGGAGCATTGTGATGTGAAGGCCATGGAACATTCTGATGACATGCGTCATTGAGGTTTGTGATGACAAGGGCATGGAGCATTGAGATTACAGGGGTCTTGATCATTGTGATGACAAGTGTCATGGAGCCTTGTGATGACAAGGCCGTGTAACATTGTGATGGCAGGGGTCATGGACCATTGTTATGACAGGGGTAATGGAGCATTTTGATGAGTAGGGCATGGAGCATTGCTCTGAAATATTTCATGGAGCATTGTGATGATTATGGCACAGAACAGTGTGATACCTGGGTCATGGGTCATGGAGCTTTGTGATGACAAGTCATGGAGCACTGTCATGACAAGGGCATGGATCATTGTGAAGAGAAGGTCATGGAGTATGTAGAAGACAGGTGTCAGGGAGCATTGTGATGACATATGTCATGGTCCATTGCGATGACAATGGCAGGGAGTATTGTGATGCCAAATTTAATGGAGGATTGTGATGACAAATATAATGGAGCATTGTGATGACTAGGGCTTGTAGCATTATGATAACAAGGGCCATTGAGAACTTACATGACAAGGTCGTGAAGCATTGGGATGACAAGGTCCTGGAACATTGTGATGAGAAAATCATGGAGCCTTGTGATGCAATTCTCATGGAGCATAGTGATGAAAAGCGGCATGCAGCATTGTGATTACAGGGGTCTTGGCACTTTGTGAGGACAAGGTCATGCATCATTGTGAGGAGAAGGCCAAGGAGCATTCTGATGACATGCGTCATTGAGCTTTGTGATGACAAGGGCATGGAGCGTTGTGATTACAGGGGTCTTGGAGCACTGTGATGAAAATGGCATGGATCATTTTGATGAAAAATGAATGGATACTTGTCATGACAGCAGACAAGGAGCATACAGACAAGTGTCAGGGAACATTTTGATGGCAAATGTATTGAGCATTATGATGACAAAGTTCATGGAGCATTGAGATGAGAAGACCATGGATAACTGTGATGACGACCATCATGGGGCATTGTCATAGCAAGTGTTATGGAATATTGTGATCACAAGTGTTTGGAGCATTGTTATGTCAGAGGTCATGGAGCATTTTGATTTCATTGTGATGACAATAGCATGAAGCATTATGATGATGGGCATGCTGCATTGTGATGAAAGGTTTCATGGAGCATTGAGATGAAAAGGGGCATGGAGCATTGTGTTTACAGGGGTCTTGGAGCATTCTGATGACAAGGGCATGGAGCATTGTGATGAGAAAGCCATGGAACATTCTGATGACATGCGTCATGGAGCTATGCGATGACATGGGCATGGAGCATTGTGATTACAGGGGTCTTCAGCATTGTGATGACAAGTGTCATGGAACCTTGTGATGACTAGGCCGTGGAAAATTGTGATGGCAGGGGTCATGGTGCAGTGTTATGACAGAGGTAATGGAGCATTGTGATGAGAAGGGCATGGAACATTGGTCTGAAATGTTTCATGGATTATTGTGATGAGAGTGGGCATAGAGCATTGTGATGACAAGGGTATGGAACACTGTGATACATTGGTCATGCAGGACTTTAATGAAAAGGGCATGGAGCATTGTGATGAGAAGGGCATCGAGTATTGTGATGAGAAGTGTCATGTAGCTTTGTGATGACAAGGGCATGGAGCAATATGATGAGAGGGTTCATGGACCATTGTGATGACAATGACATGGAACACTGTGTTGCCAAGGGTCATGGAGCTTTGTGATGAAAACTCATGGAGCATTTTGATGACAAGGGCATGGTGCATTGTGATGAGAAGTGCAGGGAACATTTTGATGACCGAATCATGCAGCAATTTGATAAAAACTGTAATGGAACCTTTTGATGGCAGGGGTTATAGAACATTGCGACGTCAGGGGTCATGGAGCTTTGGGATGAAAAGGGTCATGGAGCATTTTAATGACAGGGGTTATGGAATAGAGTGATGTCTGGGGTCATGGAACATTGTGATGATAAGGGGATGTAGCATTGTGACGACAGGGTCATGGAGCTTTGGGATGAAAAGGGTCATGGAGCATTTTAATGACAGGGGTTATGGAATAGAGTGATGTCTGGGGTCATGGAACATTGTGATGATAAGGGGATGTAGCATTGTGATGACAGGGTCATGGAACATTGTGATTACAGGGGTGAAGGAGTATTGTGATGACTAGTGATGGAACACTGTGATATCCCTGTTAAGAAAGCATTTTGATGAGAAGTACATGGACCATTGTGATTACAAGGTTTATGGAGCACTGCAATGACAAGGTTGTGGACCGTTGTGATGAAATGCGCGTGGCACATTGTGATGACAATGGTCATGGAGCATTGTTCTGACAAAGACATGGAGCATTGTGATGACAAGGGTCACAGATAATTGTGATGAAATGTTCATGGAGCATTGTGGTTACAAAGGTCACAGAGCCTTGTGATGATGCGGGCATGGACCATTCTGATGACAAACGTTATGAAGCATTGTGATGATTGGAGTCAAGGAGCATTGTGATGACAGTGTTCATGGAGCATTGTGATGACAAGGGCATGGAGCATTGTGTTGACAGGGGCATGGAGCATTGGTCTGACAAGTTTCATAGATTACTGTGATGAAAGTGTGCATGGTGCATTGTGATGACAATGGCATGGAGCACTGTGATGAGAAGGTCATGGAGTATTGTGAAGACAGGTGTCAGGGAGCATTGTGATGACATATGTCATGGTCCATTGCGATGACAATGGCATGGATAATTGTGATTCCAAATGTAATGGATGATTGTGATGACAAATATAATGGAGCATTGTGATGACTGGGGCTTGGAGAATTATGATGAAAAGGGTCATTGAAAATTTTCATGACATGGTCGGAAGAATTGTGATGACAAGGTCCTGGAGCATTGTGATGACAAAACCATGGAGCCTTGTGATGACAAGTCTCATGGAGCATACTGATGAAAAGGGGCATGGAGCATTGAGAATACAGGGGTCTTGGAACATTGTGATGACAAGGGCATGGATCATCGTGAGGAGAAGACCAAGGAGCATTCTGATGGCATGCGTCATTGAGCTTTGTGATGACAAGGGCATGGAGCATTGTGATGACAAGGGTCATGGAGCATTGTGATGACAACGGCCATTGAGAATTTTGATGAAAAGGTCGTGAAGATTTGTGATGACAAAGGCATGGAGCTTGCTATTTCAGTGGTCATGGGACATTGCGATGACTTGTGCATGGAGAATTGTTACGACAAAAGCATGTAACATTGTGATGAGAACTGTCATGGAGCATTGTGATGACAAGCACTTGGAGAATTGTGATGACAAGGGGCATGGAGCATGCTGATGACATGCTTGTGGATTATTGTGCTGACAAAGAATGTAACACTGTGATGAGAAGTGTCAGGGAATATAGTGAGGCCAAGGACGTGGGGAATTGTGATAACAGGGAACATGGAGCATTGTGATGACCAGGGAATGGAGCGTTGTGATGGCAACACCGTGGAGCATTGTGATGAGAAGACCATGGATAATTGTTATGACGAGTGTCATGGAGCACTCTAATGACAAGAGGTATGGAGCATTGTGATGTCAGGGGACATGGAGCATTTTGATGACATGGCTTATGGAACATTGTGATGTCATAGGTCATCGAACATTGTGATGATAAGTGCATGTAGCAGTGTGATGAGAGGAGTCATGGAACATTGTGATTACAGGGATGAAGGATTATTATGATGAATACTGATGGAACATTGTGATATCAGTGGTGAGAGAGCATATTGATGAGAAGTTCATGGAGAATTGCGATGACAAGGTTAATAGAGGATTGTGATGACAAGATTGTGGAGCACTGTGATGACAAGCGCATGGTGCATAGTGATGAAATGTGTCATGGAGCATTGTGCTGACAAGCACATGGAGCATTGTGATGACAACGGTCATCGAGCACTGTGCTGAGAAAGGCATATAACATTGTGATGACAAGGGTCAAAGAGCATTGTGATGAAAAGTTCATGGAGCATTGTGGTTAAAACTGTCACAGAGACTGTTGATGAGGAGAGCAAGGACCATTGTGATGACAAAGGTCCTGAAACTTTGTGATGACTGGAGTCATGTTGCATTGAGATGACAGGGGTCATGGAGCATTGTGATAACAAGTTCATGGAGCATTGTGGTGACAAGGGCATGCAACACTGGTCTAATAAATTTCATGGATAATTGCGATGACAGTTGGAATGGCACATTGTGATGACAAGGGCATGGAGAATTGTGATGACTAGGTCATGCAGTATTGTGAAGACAGGTGACAGGGAGCATTGTGATGACATATGTAAAGGCCCATTGTGATGACAATGGCATGGAGCATTGTGATGCCAAGTGTCATTGAGGATTCAGATGATAAAGGTAATGGAGCATTGTGATGACAATGGCTTGTAGCATTGTGATGACAAGGGTCAGGGAGCATTGTGCTGGCAAGTGCATTGAGAATTGTGATGACACGGGTCATGGAGCATTTTGATAACAAGCTTGTGGAGTATTTTGATGACAATGTCATGGAGCATTGTGATGAAAACGGCAAGGGGCATTGTTATGAAAAATGCATGGAGCCTTTTTGTGACAGGGTTCAAGGAGCATTCTGACGAAAAGAGTCTGGAGCATTGTGATGGCAAGTGTCATGGAGCATTGGGCTGAAAATGTTCATGGAGAATTTTGATGATAGGGGTCATGGAGCATTGTGATGACTAGGAAATGGTAAATTGTGTTGGAAAGAATACCGGATCACTGTGTTGTCAGGGGTCATGGAGTGTTGTGATGACAGTGGTCCTGGACCATTGTGATGATACTGTTCATGGAGCATTGTGATGAGAAGGTCATGGAGCATTGGGCTGAAAATATTCATGGGGTATTGTGATGACAGTGGTCATGGTACATTGTGATGACAAGGAAATGTAGCATTGTGATTAGAAGACCATGGAGACTTGTGATGACAAGTCTCATGGAGCATTCTGATGAAAAGGGGCATGGAGCAATGTGATTACAGGTGACTTGGAGCATTGTTATGACAAGGGCTTGGAACATTGTTAAGAGAAGACCATGGAGCATTCTGATGACATGCGTCATGGAGCATTGTGATGACAAGGGCATGGATCATTGGTCTAAGAAGTTTCACGGATGATTGCGATGACAGTTGGAATGTCACTTTGTGATGAAAAGGGCATGCAGCATTGGTCTAATATGTTTCATGGATTACTGAGATGACAGTTGGAATGGCACATTGTGATGACAAGGGCATGGAGCATTGTGATGACCAGGTCATGCCATATTGTGAAGACAGGTGTCAGGGAGCATTGTGATGACATATGTAATGGCCCATTGTGATGACAATGGCATGGAGCATTGTGATGACAAGGTTTATGGAGCATTGTGATGACAAGATTGTGGAGCACTGTGATGACAAGCACATGGTGCATTGTGATGACATATGTCATGGAGCATTGTGCTGACAAGCGCATGGAGAATTGTGATGACAAGGGTCATCGTGCATTGTGCTGTGAAAGGCATAGAGCATTGTGATGACATGGGTCAAAGAGCATTATGATGAAAAGTTCATGGAGCATTGTGGTTAAAAAGGTTACAGAGACTGTTGATGACCAGGGCCTGGACAATTGTGATGGCAAAGGTCATGAACAATTGTGATGACTGGAGTTAAGGAGCATTGTGATGACAGGGGTCATGGAGCATTGTGATGACAGGGGTCATGGAGCATTGTGATGACAAGTGCATGAAGCACTGGTCTAATAAGTTTCATGGATTATTGCGATGACAGTTGGAATGGCGCATTGTGATGACAAGGGCATGGAGCATTGTGATGACCAGGTCATGCAGTATTGTGATGACAAGTGTCAGGGAACATTGTGATGACATATGTAATGGCCCATTGTGATGACAATGCCATGGAGCATTTTGAGGCCAAGTGTCATGGAGGATTCTGATGACAAAGGTAATGGATCATTGTGATAACAATGGCTTGGAGCATTGTGATGACAATGGTCAGTGAGCATTGTGCTGACAAGTGCATGGTGAGTTGTGATGACAAGGGTCATGGAGCATTCTGATGACAAGCTTGTGGAGTATTTTGATCACAATGGCATGGAGCATTGTGATGAAAACTGCATGGGGCATTGTGATGAAAAAGCCATGGAGCATTTTTGTGACACGGTTCAAGGAGCATACTGATGACAATTGTCAGGGAGATTTGTGATGACAAGTGTATTGAGAATTGTGATGACAAAGGACATGGAGCATTGTGATGAAAAGGGCATGGAGTATTGTGATGACAGGCATCATGGAGCGTTGTGATGACAAGTGATATGGAACATTGTGATCTCAAGGGTTTAGAGCATTGCGATGACAGAAGTCATGAATCATTTTGATTTCAAGGAGCATGGAGCATTTTGATGACAAGGGCATGAAGCAATGCGATCCCAACTTTCATGGAGGATTGTGATGACAATGGTAATGGAGTATTGTGATGACAAGCGCATAGAGCATTGTAATGACAAGGTCATGTAGCAGTTTGCTGACAAAGGCATGGAGCATTGTGATGACAGGGGCCATGGAGCACTGTGATGACAAGCGTCACGGAGCATTGTGAATACAGGTGTCATGGAACATTGGGATGACAAGAGCATGAATCATTGTAATGACAAATGTCATGGAGCATTGGGCTGAAAATGTTCATGGAATTTTGTGATGACAGGGATCATGGAGCACTGAGATGACAGAGGTCATGGAGAATTTTGATTTCATCGTGCTGACAATAGCCGGAAGCATGATGATGATGGTCATGATGCATTGTGATGACAGGGTTCATAGAGCACTGAGATGAAAATGGGCATGTAGCATTGTGATTACAGGGTTCTTGGAGCATTTTGATGACAAGGGCATGGAGCCTTTTGATTAGAAGGCCATGGAACATTCTGGTGACATGTGTCATGGAGCTTTTTGATGACAAGGTCATGGAGCATTGTGATTAGAGGGGTCTTGGAGCATTGTGATGACAAGTGTCATGGAGCATTGTGATGACTAGGCCGTGGAACATTGTGATGGCAGGGGTCATGGAGCATTGTTATGACAGGGGTAATGGCACATTGTGATGAGAAGGGCATGGAGAATTGTGATTACAAGTGTATTGGAACATTGTGATGACTGGTGCCATGGAGCACTGTGAAGACAAGCGTCATGGAGCATTGTGAATACAGGGGTTTTGGATCATTGGGATGACAAGGGCATGGATCATTGTGATGAAAAGTGTCATGGAGCATTGGGCTGAAAATGTTCATGGAGTATTTTGATGAGAGGGGTCATGGAGCATTGTGATGACAAGAGTCTCGGATCATTGTGTTGTCAGGTGTCATGGTGTTTTGTGATGACAGTGGTCATGGGGCATTGTGATGATATTGTTCATGGAGCATTGTGATGAGAAGGTCATGGAGCATTGTACTGAAAATGCTCATGGAGTATTGTGAAGACAGGGTTCATGGAGCATTGTGATTACAAGGGATTGGAGCATAGTGATGACAAGGTCCTAGAGCATTGTGATGAGAAGATCACGGAGACTTATGTTGACAAGTCTCATGGAGCATTCTGATGAAAAAGGGCATGGAGCATTGTGATTACAGGGGTCTTGGAGCATTGTGATGAAAAGGACATGGATCATTGTGATGAAAAAGGCATGGAGCCTTGTCATGACAAGGTTCAAGGAGCATACAGACAACAAGTGTCAGGGAGCACTTTCATGACATGTGTATTGAGCACTGTGATGACAAATTTCATGGAGCATTGTGATGAGAAGACCATCGATAATTTTGATGATGAGCATCAGGGGTGTTGTGATGATAAGTGATATGGAACATTGTGATCACAAGGTTTTGGAGCATTATGATGACAGAGGTCATGGAGAATTTTGATTTCATTGTGATGACAAAAGCCTGAAGCATTATGATGATGGGCATGGTGCATTTTGATGACAGGGTTCATGGAGCATTGAGATGAAAAGGGGCATGGAGCATTGTGATGAGAAGGACATGGTACATTCTGATGACATGCGTCATGGAGCATTGTGATGACAAGGGCAAGGAGCATTGTGATGAAAGGGGCATGGAGCATTGTGATTAGAATTTGATGGAGTATATTGAAAAGGGTGTCAGGAAGCATTGTGATGACATATGTCATGGTCCATTGCGATGACAATGGCAGGGAGCATTGTGATGCAAAATGTAATGGAGGATTGTGATGAGAAATATAATGGACCATTGTGATGACTATGGTTGGCACATTATGATGACAAGGGACATTGAGAATTTTCATGACAATGTCATGAAGCATTGTGATGACAAGGTCCTGGAGCATTGTGATAAGAAATCCATGGAGCCTTGTGATGACTGTTCTCATGGAGCATACTGATGAAAAGGTTCATGGACCATTGTGATTACAGGGGTCTTGGAACATTCTGATGACAAGGGCATGGAGCATTGTGAGGAGAAGGCCAACGAGCATTCTAATGACATGCATCATTGAGATTTGTGATGACAAGGGCATGGAGCATTGTGATTACAGGGATCTTGGAGCATTGTGAAGAAAAGGGCATGGAACATTGTGATGAAAAAGGCATGGAGCCTTGTCATGACAGCGTTCTATTAGCATACAGACAACAAGTGTCTGGGAGCATTTTGAGGACAAGTGTATTGAGAATTGTGATGACAAAGGTCATGGAGCATTGTAACGAGAAGACCATGGATAATTGTGATGACGAGCGTCATGTGGCATTGTGATGACAAGTGTTATGGAATATTGTGATCACAAGGGTTTGGAGCATTGTTATGACAGAGGTCCTGAAGCATTTTGAATTCATTGTGATGACAATAGCATGAAGCATTATGATGATGGGCATGGTGCATTGTGATGACAGGGTTCATGGGTCATTGAGATGAAAATGGGCATGTAGCGTTGTGACTACAGGGGACTTGGAGCATTGTGATGAGAAGGGCCATGGATCCTTGTGATGACAAGGCCATGGAACAACGTGATGGCAGGTATCATGGAACATTGTTATGACAGGTGTAATGGAGCATTCTTATGGCAAGGCCATGGAACATTGTGATGAGATGGCCATGTAGCATTCTGATGACATGTGTCATGGAGCTTTGTGATGACAAGGGCCTGGAGCAATGTGATGAGAGCGTTCATGGAGCATCATAATGACAATGACATGGAGCATTGCTATGCCAAGGGTCATGGATCTTTGTGATGACAACGGTCATGGAGCAATTTGATAACAAGGTTGTTTTGCACTGCGATGAGAAGGTTAGGGAGCATTGTGATGACAGGGTCATGGAGCAATTTGATGAAAAGGGTCATGCAACATATTGATGGCAGGGGTTATGGAACATTGTGATGTCAGGGGTCATGGTGCATTTTAATGAAACGGGTCATGGAGCATTTTGATGACAGGGGTTATGGAACATTGTGGTGTCAGGGGTCATTGAACATTGTGATGATAATGCATGTAGCATTGTGATGATAGGAGTCATGGAACATTGTGATGAGAGGTGTGAGGGAGTATTGTGACGAATAGTGATGTAAGATTGTGATATCAGTGGGGAGAGAGCATTTTGATGAGAAGTGCATGGAGCATTGTGATGACAAGCTTTATGGAGCACTGTGATGACAAGATTGAGGAGCACTGTGATGACAAGCGAATGGTGCATTTTGATGACATGTGTCGTGGATCACTGTGCTGAAAAGCGCATGGAGCACTGTGATGACAAGGGTCATGGAACATTGTGCTGAGAAAGGCATAGAGCATTGTGATGACAAGGGTCAAAGAGCATTGTGATGAAAAGTTCATGGAGCATTTTGGTTAAAAAGGTCACAGAGACTGTTGATGATGAGGGCATGGGCCATTGTGATGTCAAAGGTCATGAAGCCTTGTGATGACTGGAGTCACGGAGCATTGTGATGACGGGGTCATGGAGCATTGTGATAACAAGGGAATGTAGCATTGTGATGACAATGGCATGGAGCTTTCGTCTAATAAGTTTCATGGATTATTGCGATGACAGTTGGAATGGCGCATTGTGATGACAAGGGCATCGAGCATTGTGATGACCAGGTCATGCATTATGGAGAAGGCAGTTGTCTGGGAGCATTTTGATGACATATGTAATGGCCCATTGTGATGACAATGGCATGGAACATTGTGATGACAAGTGTCATAGAGGATTCTGATGACAAACGTAATGGAGCATTGTGATGACAATGGCTTGGAGCATTCTGATGACAAGGGTCAGGGAGCATTGTGCTGACAAGTGCGTGGAGAATTGTGATGACAATGGTCATGGAGCATTTGGATGGCAAGCTTGTGGAGTATTTTGATGACAATGGCATGGAGCATTTTGATGAAAATGGCATGGGGCATTGTGATGAAAAAGGCATGGAGCCTTTTCGTGACAGGGTTAAAGGAGCATTCTGACGACAAGTGTCAGGGAGCATTGTGATGATAAGTGTATTTAGAATTGTGATGACAAAGATCATGGAGCATTATGATGAAAAGGGCATGGAGTATTGTGATGACAGGCATCATGGAGCGTTGTGATGACAAGTGTAATGGAACTTTGTGATCACAACGGTTTGGAGCATTGTGTTGACTGAGGTGATGCATCATTTTGATTTAAAGTAGCATGTAGCATTGTGATGACAAGAGCATGAAGCAATGTGATCCCAAGGTTCATGGAGGATTGTGATGAGAATGGTAATGGAGTATTGTGATGACAAGCACATAAAGCATTGTAATGACAAGGTCATGTAACATTTTGCTGACAAAGGCATGGAGCATTGTGATGACGGGTGTCATGGAGCACTCTGATGACAATCGTCACGGAGCATTGTGAATACATGGGTCATGGAGCTTTGGGATGACAAAGGCATGGATCATTGTGATGACAAGGGTCATGGTGCATTGTGCTGAAAATTTTCATGGTGTATTGTGATGACAGGGGTCATGGAGCATTGAGATGCCAGACGTCATGTAGAATTTTGGTTTCATTGTGCTGACAATAGCCTGAAGTGTTATGATGATGGGCAAGATGCATTGTGATGACAGGTATCATGGAGCATTGAGATGAAATGGGGCATGGAGCATTGTGATTACAGGGGTCTTGGAGAACTGTGATGAGAAGGGCATGGAGCATTTTGATGAGAAGATCATGGAACATTCTGATGACATGTGTCATGGAACTTTGTGATGACAATGGCTTGGAGCATTGTGATTACAGGGGACTTGGAGCATTGTGATGACAGGTTTCATGGAGCCTTGTGATGACAAGCCCGTGGAACATTGTGATGGCAGGGGTCATGGAGCATTGTTATGACAGAGGTAATGGAGCATCGTGATGACAAGGGCATGGAGAATTTTGATTACAATGTATATGGACCATTGCAATGACAAATTTATGGACCGTTGTGATGAAAAGCACTTGGCACATTGTAATGACAAGAGTCATGGAGCATTTTTCTGACAAATGCTTGGAGCATTGTGATGACAAGGGTCACGGAGCATTGTGATGAAATGTTCATGGAGCATTGTGGTTACAAAGGTCACATAGCCTTGTGATGATGCGGGCAAGTATCACAGTGATGACAAATGTTATGAAGCATTTTGATGCCTGGAGTCACGGAGCATTGTGATGACAGGGGTCATGGAGCATTGTGATGACAAGGGCATGGAGCATTGTGATGTCAGGGGCATGGAGCATTCGTCTGACAATTTTCATAGATTATTGGGATGACAGTGGACATGGTGCATTTTGATGACTAGGGCATGGAGCATTGTGATGAGAAGGTCATGGAATATTGTGAAGACAGGTGTCAGGGAGCATTGTGAGGACATATGTCATGGTCCATTGCGATGACAATGTCGGGAGCATTGTGATGCCAAATGTAAAGGAGGATTGTGATGTCAAATATAATGGAGCATTGTGATGACTAGGCCTTGGAGCATTATGATGACAAGGGACATTGAGAATTTTCATGGCAAGGTCGTGAAGAATTGTGATGATAAGGTCCTGGAGCATTCTGATGAGAAAACCATGGAGCCTTGTGATGACAAATCTCATGGAGCATACTGATGAAAAGGGGCATGGACCACTGTGATTCCAGGCGTCTTTGAGCACTGTGATGACAAGGGCATGGAGCATTTTCATGAGAAGGCCATGGAACCTTCTGATGACATGTGTCATGTAGCTTTGTGGTGACAAGTGCATGGAGCATTGTGATTACAGTGATCTTGGGGCATTGTGATGACAAGTGTCATGGAGCCTTGTGATGACAAGGCCGTGGAACATTGTGATGGCAGGATTCATGGATCATTGTTATGATAGGGGTAATGGAGCATTGTGATGAGAAGGGCAAGGAGCACTGTGATTACTAGGTTTATGGAGCACTGCGATGACAAATTTGTGGACTGTTGTGATGAAAAGTGCGTGGCACATTGTGATGACAAGGGTCATGGAGCATTTTTCAGACAAAGGCATGGAACATTGTGATGACAAGGGTCATAGAGCATTGTGATGAAAATTTCATGGAGCATTGTGGTTACAAAGGTCACAGATCTTTGAGATGATGCGGGCATGGACCATTGTGATGACAAATGTTATGAAGCATTGTGATGACTGGAGTCACGGAGCACTGTGATGACAGGGGTCATGGAGCATTGTGATGACAAGGGCATGGAGCATTGTGATGACAGGGGCATGGAGCATTGTGATGAGAATTTCATGGAGTATTTTGAAGAAAGTTGTCAGGGAGCATTGTGATGACATATGGCATGGTCCATTGCGAAGACGATGGCAGGGAGCATTGTGATGCCAAATGTAATGGAGGATTGTGATGACAAATATTATGGACCATTGTGATGACTAGGGCTTGGAGCATTATGATGACAAGGGCCATTGAGAATTTTCATGACAAGGTGATGAAGCATTGTGATGACAAGGTCCTGGAGAATTGTGATGAGAAAACTATGGAGCCTTGTGATGACAAATGTCATGGAGCATAGTGATGAAAAGGGACATGGACCATTGTGATTACAGGGGTCTTGGAACATTGTGATGACATGGGCATGGAGCATTGTGAGGAGAAGGCCAAGGAGCATTCTAATGACATGCGTCATTGAGCTTTGTGATGACAAGGGCATGGAGCATTGTGATGAGAAGGTCATGGAGTATTGTGAAGACACGTGTCAGGGAGCATTGTGATGCCATAAGTCATGGTCCATTGCGATGACAATGGCAGGGAACATTGTGATGCCAAATGTAATGGAGTATTGTGATGAATAGGGCTTGGAGCATTATGATGACACGTGCCATTGAGAATTTTCATGACAAGGTCATGGAGCATTGTGATGAAAAGTTCCTGGAGCATTGTGATGAGAAAACCATGGAGCCTTGTGATGACAAATCTCATGGAGCATACTGATGAAAAGGGGCATGGTCCTTTGTGATTACAGGGGTCTTGGAACATTGTGATGACAAGGGGATGGAGAATTGTGAGGAGAAGGCCAAGGAGCATTCTAACGACATGCGTCATTGAGCTTTGTGATGACAAGGGCATGGAGCATTGTGATTAAAAGGTCTTGGAGCATTGTGATGAAAAGGGCATGGATCTTTGTGATGAAAAAGGCATGGAGCCTTGTCATGACAGGATTCAAGGAGCATACAGACAACAAGTGTCAGGGAGCATTTTGACGACAAGTGTATTGAGCATTGTGATGACAAAGGTCATGGAGCATTGTGATGAGAAGACCATGGATAATTGTGATGACGAGTGTCACGGTGCATTGTGATGACAAGTGTTATGGAAAATTGTGATCACAAGGTTTTTGAGCATTGTTATGACAGAGGTCATGGAGCATTTTGAATTCATTGTGATGACAATAGCATGAAGCATTATGATGATGGGCATGGTGCATTGTGATGACACGGTTCATGGTTCATTGAGATGAAAAGGGGCATGGAGCATTGTTAGTACAGGGGTCTTGGAGCATTGTGATGAGAAGGGTCATGGAGCCTTGTGATGGTAAGGCCATGGAACATCGTGATGGCTGTGGTCATGGAGCATTGTTATGACAGGGGTAATGGAGCATTGTGATGGCAAGGGCATGGAGCATTGTGATGAGAAGGCCATGGAGCATTCTGATGACATGTGTCATGGAGCTTTGTGATGACATTGGCATGGAGCTTTGTGATGCCAAGCGTCATTGATCCTTGTGATGGCAAAGGTCATGGAGCATTTTGATGAGAAGGGCATTGTGCACTGTGATGAGAAGGGAAGGAAGCATTTTGATGATATTGTCATGGAGCAATTTGATGAAAAGGGTCATGGAACATTTTGATGACAAGGGTTGGGGAACATTGTGATGTCAGTGGTCATCGAATATTGTGATGATAATGCATGTAGCATTGTGATGAGAGGAGTCATGGAACATTGTGATGACAGGGGTGAAGGAGTATTGCGACGAATAGTGATGTAACATTGTGATATCAGGGGTGAGAGAGCATTTTGATGAGAAGTGCAGGGAGCATTGTGATGACAAGTTTTATGGAGCATTGTGATGAAAAGGTTCTGGAGCACTGTGATGGCAAGCGCATGGTGCATTGTGATGACATGTGTCGTGGAGCATTGTGCTGACAAGCGCATGGAGCATTTTGATGACAAGTGCCATGGAGCATTTTGCTGAGAAAGGCATAGAGCATTGTGATGACAAGGGTCAAAGAGAATTGTGATGAAAAGTTCATGGAGCATTGTGGTTAAAAATATCACAGAGACTGTTGATGATGAGGACATGGACAATTGTGATGACAAAGGTCATGAAGCATTGTGATTACTGGAGTCACGGAGCATTGTGATGACAGTGGACATGGAGCATTGTGATAACAAGGGCATGGATCATTCTGATGAAAAGGGCATGGAGCATTGGTCTAATAATTTCATGGATTATTGCGATGACAGTTGGAATGGCGCATTGTGATGACAAGGGCATCGAGCAGTGTGATGACCAGGTATGCAGTATTGTGAAGAGAGTTTTCAGGGAGCATTGTCATGACATATGTAATGGCCCATTGTGATGACAATGTCATGGAGCATTGTGATGCCAAGTGTCATGGAGTATTCTGATGACAAAGGTAATGGAGCATTGTGATGACAATGGCTTGGAGCATTGTGATGACAAGTGTCAGGGAGCATTGTGCTGACAAATGCATGGAGAATTGTGATGACAAGGGTCATGGAGCATTCTGATGACAAGCTTTTAGAATATTTTGATGACAATGGCATGGAACATTGTGATGATAATCGCATGGGGCATTGTGATGAAAAAGGCATGGCGCCTTTTCGTGACAGGTTTCAAGGAGCATTCTGACGACAAGTGTCAGGGATCATTGTGATAACAAGTGTATTGAGAATTGTGATGACAAAGGTCATGGAGCATTGTGATGACAAGGGCATGGAGCATTGGTCTAATAAGTTTCATGGATTATTGCAATGACAGTTGGAATGGCACATTGTGATGACAAGGACATGGAGCATTGTGAAGACCAGTTCATGCATTATTGTGAAGACTGGTGTCAGGGAGCACTGTGATGACATATGTAATGGCCCATTGTGATGACAATGGTATGGAGCATTGTGATGCCAAGTGTCGTGGAGGATTCTGATGACAAAGATAATGGAGCATTGTGATGCCAAGTGTCATGGAGGATTCTGATGACAAAGATAATGGAGCATTGTGATGACAATGGCTTGGAGCATTGTTCTGAGAAAGGCATAGAATATTGTGATGACAAGGGTCAAAGAGCATTGTGAAGAAAATTTCATGGAGCACTGAGGATTAATAGGTCACAGAGATTGTTGATAACGAGGGCATGGACCACTGCGTTGACAAAGGTCATGAAGCATTGTGATGACTGGAGTCACGGAGCATTGTGATAACAAGGGCATGGAGCATTGGGATGAGAAGACCATGGAGCCTTGTCATCACAGGGTTCAAGGAGCATACTGATGACAAGTGTCAGGGAGCATTGTGATGACAAGGGTATTGAGCATTGTGCTGACAAATGTCATGGAGCATTGTGATGAGAAGACCATGGATAATTGTGATGACGAGCGTCATGGGGCGTTGTGATGATAAGTGTTATGGAACATTTAGATCACAAGGATTTGGAGCATTGTGATGAGAGAGGTCATGGAGCATTATGATTTCATTGTGATGACAATAGCATGAAGCATTATGATGGTGGGCTTGGTGCAATGTGATGACAGGGTTCATGTTGCATGGAGATGAAAAGGGGCATGGAGCATTGTGATTACAGGCGTCTTGGGGCATTGTGATGACAGGTGTAATGGAGCATTGTGATGGCAAGGGCATGGAGCACTGTGATGAGAAGGCCATGGACCATTCTGATGACATGCGTCACGGAGCTTTGTGACGACAAGGGCATGGATCAATGTGATGAGAGCGATCATGGAGCATTGTGATGATAATGACATGGAGCATTGTGATGCCAAGGGTCATGGATCATTGTGATGACAAAGTCATGGAGCATTTTGATGACAAGGGCGTTGTGCATTGTGATGAGAAGGGCAGGGAGCATTGTGATGAGAGGGTCATGGAGCATTTTGATGAAAAGTGTCATGGAACATTTTGATGACAGGGGTTATGGAACATTGTGATGTCAGGGGTCATAGAACTTTTTCATGACACGGGTTATGGACCATTGTGATGACAGGGGAGTGGGTGTATTGTGATGACTAGTGAGGGAACATTTTGATAGCAGTGGTGAGAGAGCATTTTGATAAGACCTGCAAGGAGCATTGTGATGACAAGGTTTATGGAGCATTGTGATGACATGGGCCATGAAGCCTTGTGATAACTGGGGTCATGGAGCATTGTGATGACAAGGGCATGGAGCATTGTGATGACAGGGGCATGGAGCATTGGTCTGACAAGTTTCATGGATAATTGTGTTTACAGTGGGCATGGCACATTGGAATGACAAGGTCATGCAGTATTGTGAAGACAGGTGTCAGGGAGCATTGTGATGACATATTTCATGTTCCATTGTGATGACAATGGCATGCAGCATTGTGATGCCAAGTGCTTTGGATGATTGTGATGACAAAGGTAATTGGGCATTGTGATGACAAGGGCTTGGAGAATTGTGATGACAAGGGTCATGGAGCATTTTGATGACAACGGCCATTCAGATTTTTGATGAAAAGATCGTGAAGCATTGTGATGATAGAGTCATGGAGCTTGCTATGACAGGGGTCATGGGGCATTGCGATGACATGTGCATGGAGAATTGTGATGACAAAAACATGTAACATTGTGATGAGAACTGTCATGGAGCATTGTGATGACAAGGACATGGATAAATGTGATGACAAGGGACATGGAGCATTGTGATGATCAGGGCATGGAGCGTTGTGATGGCAAGACCATGGAGCATTGTGATGAGAAGACCATGGATAATTGAGATGATGAGCGTCATGGAGCACTGTAATGACAAGGGCTATGGAGCATTGTGATGTCAGGGGACATGGAGCATTTTGATGAAAAGTGTCATGGAGCAATTTGATGACAGGGGTTATGGAACATTTTGATGTCATAGGTCATCGAATATTGTGATGATAAGTGCATGTAGCATTGTGATGACTGGAGTCATGGAACATTGTGATGACAGGGGTGAGGGAGTATTGTGATGAATAGTGATATAACATTGTGATATCAGTGGTGAGAGAGCATTTTGATGAGAAGTGCATGGAGCATTGTGATGACAAGCTTTATGGAGCACTGTGATGACAAGATTGAGGAGCACTGTGATGACAAGCGAATGGTGCATTTTGATGACATGTGTCGTGGATCACTGTGCTGAAAAGCGCATGGAGCACTGTGATGACAAGGGTCATTGAACATTGTGCTGAGAAAGGCATAGAGCATTGTGATGACAAGGGTCAAAGAGCATTGTGATGAAAAGTTCATGGAGCATTTTGGTTAAAAAGGTCACAGAGACTGTTGATGATGAGGGCATGGGCCATTGTGATGTCAAAGGTCATGAAGCCTTGTGATGACTGGAGTCACGGAGCATTGTGATGACGGGGTCATGGAGCATTGTGATAACAAGGGAATGTAGCATTGTGATGACAATGGCATGGAGCTTTCGTCTAATAAGTTTCATGGATTATTGCGATGACAGTTGGAATGGCGCATTGTGATGACAAGGGCATCGAGCATTGTGATGACCAGGTCATGCATTATGGAGAAGGCAGTTGTCTGGGAGCATTTTGATGACATATGTAATGGCCCATTGTGATGACAATGGCATGGAACATTGTGATGACAAGTGTCATAGAGGATTCTGATGACAAACGTAATGGAGCATTGTGATGACAATGGCTTGGAGCATTCTGATGACAAGGGTCAGGGAGCATTGTGCTGACAAGTGCGTGGAGAATTGTGATGACAATGGTCATGGAGCATTTGGATGGCAAGCTTGTGGAGTATTTTGATGACAATGGCATGGAGCATTTTGATGAAAATGGCATGGGGCATTGTGATGAAAAAGGCATGGAGCCTTTTCGTGACAGGGTTAAAGGAGCATTCTGACGACAAGTGTCAGGGAGCATTGTGATGATAAGTGTATTTAGAATTGTGATGACAAAGATCATGGAGCATTATGATGAAAAGGGCATGGAGTATTGTGATGACAGGCATCATGGAGCGTTGTGATGACAAGTGTTATGGAACTTTGTGATCACAACGGTTTGGAGCATTGTGTTGACTGAGGTGATGCATCATTTTGATTTAAAGTAGCATGTAGCATTGTGATGACAAGAGCATGAAGCAATGTGATCCCAAGGTTCATGGAGGATTGTGATGAGAATGGTAATGGAGTATTGTGATGACAAGCAAATAAAGCATTGTAATGACAAGGTCATGTAACATTTTGCTGACAAAGGCATGGAGCATTGTGATGACGGGTGTCATGGAGCACTCTGATGACAATCGTCACGGAGCATTGTGAATACATGGGTCATGGAGCTTTGGGATGACAAAGGCATGGATCATTGTGATGACAAGGGTCATGGTGCATTGTGCTGAAAATTTTCATGGTGTATTGTGATGACAGGGGTCATGGAGCATTGAGATGCCAGAGGTCATGTAGAATTTTGGTTTCATTGTGCTGACAATAGCCTGAAGTGTTATGATGATGGGCAAGATGCATTGTGATGACAGGTATCATGGAGCATTGAGATGAAATGGGGCATGGAGCATTGTGATTACAGGGGTCTTGGAGAACTGTGATGAGAAGGGCATGGAGCATTTTGATGAGAAGATCATGGAACATTCTGATGACATGTGTCATGGAACTTTGTGATGACAATGGCTTGGAGCATTGTGATTACAGGGGACTTGGAGCATTGTGATGACAGGTTTCATGGAGCCTTGTGATGACAAGCCCGTGGAACATTGTGATGGCAGGGGTCATGGAGCATTGTTATGACAGAGGTAATGGAGCATCGTGATGACAAGGGCATGGAGAATTTTGATTACAATGTATATGGACCATTGCAATGACAAATTTATGGACCGTTGTGATGAAAAGCACTTGGCACATTGTAATGACAAGAGTCATGGAGCATTTTTCTGACAAATGCTTGGAGCATTGTGATGACAAGGGTCACGGAGCATTGTGATGAAATGTTCATGGAGCATTGTGGTTACAAAGGTCACATAGCCTTGTGATGATGCGGGCAAGTATCACAGTGATGACAAATGTTATGAAGCATTTTGATGCCTGGAGTCACGGAGCATTGTGATGACAGGGGTCATGGAGCATTGTGATGACAAGGGCATGGAGCATTGTGATGTCAGGGGCATGGAGCATTCGTCTGACAATTTTCATAGATTATTGGGATGACAGTGGACATGGTGCATTTTGATGACTAGGGCATGGAGCATTGTGATGAGAAGGTCATGGAATATTGTGAAGACAGGTGTCAGGGAGCATTGTGAGGACATATGTCATGGTCCATTGCGATGACAATGTCGGGAGCATTGTGATGCCAAATGTAAAGGAGGATTGTGATGTCAAATATAATGGAGCATTGTGATGACTAGGCCTTGGAGCATTATGATGACAAGGGACATTGAGAATTTTCATGGCAAGGTCGTGAAGAATTGTGATGATAAGGTCCTGGAGCATTCTGATGAGAAAACCATGGAGCCTTGTGATGACAAATCTCATGGAGCATACTGATGAAAAGGGGCATGGACCACTGTGATTCCAGGCGTCTTTGAGCACTGTGATGACAAGGGCATGGAGCATTTTCATGAGAAGGCCATGGAACCTTCTGATGACATGTGTCATGTAGCTTTGTGGTGACAAGTGCATGGAGCATTGTGATTACAGTGATCTTGGGGCATTGTGATGACAAGTGTCATGGAGCCTTGTGATGACAAGGCCGTGGAACATTGTGATGGCAGGATTCATGGATCATTGTTATGATAGGGGTAATGGAGCATTGTGATGAGAAGGGCAAGGAGCACTGTGATTACTAGGTTTATGGAGCACTGCGATGACAAATTTGTGGACTGTTGTGATGAAAAGTGCGTGGCACATTGTGATGACAAGGGTCATGGAGCATTTTTCAGACAAAGGCATGGAACATTGTGATGACAAGGGTCATAGAGCATTGTGATGAAAATTTCATGGAGCATTGTGGTTACAAAGGTCACAGATCTTTGAGATGATGCGGGCATGGACCATTGTGATGACAAATGTTATGAAGCATTGTGATGACTGGAGTCACGGAGCACTGTGATGACAGGGGTCATGGAGCATTGTGATGACAAGGGCATGGAGCATTGTGATGACAGGGGCATGGAGCATTGTGATGAGAATTTCATGGAGTATTTTGAAGAAAGTTGTCAGGGAGCATTGTGATGACATATGGCATGGTCCATTGCGAAGACGATGGCAGGGAGCATTGTGATGCCAAATGTAATGGAGGATTGTGATGACAAATATTATGGACCATTGTGATGACTAGGGCTTGGAGCATTATGATGACAAGGGCCATTGAGAATTTTCATGACAAGGTGATGAAGCATTGTGATGACAAGGTCCTGGAGAATTGTGATGAGAAAACTATGGAGCCTTGTGATGACAAATGTCATGGAGCATAGTGATGAAAAGGGACATGGACCATTGTGATTACAGGGGTCTTGGAACATTGTGATGACATGGGCATGGAGCATTGTGAGGAGAAGGCCAAGGAGCATTCTAATGACATGCGTCATTGAGCTTTGTGATGACAAGGGCATGGAGCATTGTGATGAGAAGGTCATGGAGTATTGTGAAGACACGTGTCAGGGAGCATTGTGATGCCATAAGTCATGGTCCATTGCGATGACAATGGCAGGGAACATTGTGATGCCAAATGTAATGGAGCATTGTGATGAATAGGGCTTGGAGCATTATGATGACACGTGCCATTGAGAATTTTCATGACAAGGTCATGGAGCATTGTGATGAAAAGTTCCTGGAGCATTGTGATGAGAAAACCATGGAGCCTTGTGATGACAAATCTCATGGAGCATACTGATGAAAAGGGGCATGGTCCTTTGTGATTACAGGGGTCTTGGAACATTGTGATGACAAGGGGATGGAGAATTGTGAGGAGAAGGCCAAGGAGCATTCTAACGACATGCGTCATTGAGCTTTGTGATGACAAGGGCATGGAGCATTGTGATTAAAAGGTCTTGGAGCATTGTGATGAAAAGGGCATGGATCTTTGTGATGAAAAAGGCATGGAGCCTTGTCATGACAGGATTCAAGGAGCATACAGACAACAAGTGTCAGGGAGCATTTTGACGACAAGTGTATTGAGCATTGTGATGACAAAGGTCATGGAGCATTGTGATGAGAAGACCATGGATAATTGTGATGACGAGTGTCACGGTGCATTGTGATGACAAGTGTTATGGAAAATTGTGATCACAAGGTTTTTGAGCATTGTTATGACAGAGGTCATGGAGCATTTTGAATTCATTGTGATGACAATAGCATGAAGCATTATGATGATGGGCATGGTGCATTGTGATGACACGGTTCATGGTTCATTGAGATGAAAAGGGGCATGGAGCATTGTTAGTACAGGGGTCTTGGAGCATTGTGATGAGAAGGGTCATGGAGCCTTGTGATGGTAAGGCCATGGAACATCGTGATGGCTGTGGTCATGGAGCATTGTTATGACAGGGGTAATGGAGCATTGTGATGGCAAGGGCATGGAGCATTGTGATGAGAAGGCCATGGAGCATTCTGATGACATGTGTCATGGAGCTTTGTGATGACATTGGCATGGAGCTTTGTGATGCCAAGCGTCATTGATCCTTGTGATGGCAAAGGTCATGGAGCATTTTGATGAGAAGGGCATTGTGCACTGTGATGAGAAGGGAAGGAAGCATTTTGATGATATTGTCATGGAGCAATTTGATGAAAAGGGTCATGGAACATTTTGATGACAAGGGTTGGGGAACATTGTGATGTCAGTGGTCATCGAATATTGTGATGATAATGCATGTAGCATTGTGATGAGAGGAGTCATGGAACATTGTGATGACAGGGGTGAAGGAGTATTGTGACGAATAGTGATGTAACATTGTGATATCAGGGGTGAGAGAGCATTTTGATGAGAAGTGCAGGGAGCATTGTGATGACAAGTTTTATGGAGCATTGTGATGAAAAGGTTCTGGAGCACTGTGATGGCAAGCGCATGGTGCATTGTGATGACATGTGTCGTGGAGCATTGTGCTGACAAGCGCATGGAGCATTTTGATGACAAGTGCCATGGAGCATTTTGCTGAGAAAGGCATAGAGCATTGTGATGACAAGGGTCAAAGAGAATTGTGATGAAAAGTTCATGGAGCATTGTGGTTAAAAATATCACAGAGACTGTTGATGATGAGGACATGGACAATTGTGATGACAAAGGTCATGAAGCATTGTGATTACTGGAGTCACGGAGCATTGTGATGACAGTGGACATGGAGCATTGTGATAACAAGGGCATGGATCATTCTGATGAAAAGGGCATGGAGCATTGGTCTAATAATTTCATGGATTATTGCGATGACAGTTGGAATGGCGCATTGTGATGACAAGGGCATCGAGCAGTGTGATGACCAGGTATGCAGTATTGTGAAGAGAGTTTTCAGGGAGCATTGTCATGACATATGTAATGGCCCATTGTGATGACAATGTCATGGAGCATTGTGATGCCAAGTGTCATGGAGTATTCTGATGACAAAGGTAATGGAGCATTGTGATGACAATGGCTTGGAGCATTGTGATGACAAGTGTCAGGGAGCATTGTGCTGACAAATGCATGGAGAATTGTGATGACAAGGGTCATGGAGCATTCTGATGACAAGCTTTTAGAATATTTTGATGACAATGGCATGGAACATTGTGATGATAATCGCATGGGGCATTGTGATGAAAAAGGCATGGCGCCTTTTCGTGACAGGTTTCAAGGAGCATTCTGACGACAAGTGTCAGGGATCATTGTGATAACAAGTGTATTGAGAATTGTGATGACAAAGGTCATGGAGCATTGTGATGACAAGGGCATGGAGCATTGGTCTAATAAGTTTCATGGATTATTGCAATGACAGTTGGAATGGCACATTGTGATGACAAGGACATGGAGCATTGTGAAGACCAGTTCATGCATTATTGTGAAGACTGGTGTCAGGGAGCACTGTGATGACATATGTAATGGCCCATTGTGATGACAATGGTATGGAGCATTGTGATGCCAAGTGTCGTGGAGGATTCTGATGACAAAGATAATGGAGCATTGTGATGCCAAGTGTCATGGAGGATTCTGATGACAAAGATAATGGAGCATTGTGATGACAATGGCTTGGAGCATTGTTCTGAGAAAGGCATAGAATATTGTGATGACAAGGGTCAAAGAGCATTGTGAAGAAAATTTCATGGAGCACTGAGGATTAATAGGTCACAGAGATTGTTGATAACGAGGGCATGGACCACTGCGTTGACAAAGGTCATGAAGCATTGTGATGACTGGAGTCACGGAGCATTGTGATAACAAGGGCATGGAGCATTGGGATGAGAAGACCATGGAGCCTTGTCATCACAGGGTTCAAGGAGCATACTGATGACAAGTGTCAGGGAGCATTGTGATGACAAGGGTATTGAGCATTGTGCTGACAAATGTCATGGAGCATTGTGATGAGAAGACCATGGATAATTGTGATGACGAGCGTCATGGGGCGTTGTGATGATAAGTGTTATGGAACATTTAGATCACAAGGATTTGGAGCATTGTGATGAGAGAGGTCATGGAGCATTATGATTTCATTGTGATGACAATAGCATGAAGCATTATGATGGTGGGCTTGGTGCAATGTGATGACAGGGTTCATGTTGCATGGAGATGAAAAGGGGCATGGAGCATTGTGATTACAGGCGTCTTGGGGCATTGTGATGACAGGTGTAATGGAGCATTGTGATGGCAAGGGCATGGAGCACTGTGATGAGAAGGCCATGGACCATTCTGATGACATGCGTCACGGAGCTTTGTGACGACAAGGGCATGGATCAATGTGATGAGAGCGATCATGGAGCATTGTGATGATAATGACATGGAGCATTGTGATGCCAAGGGTCATGGATCATTGTGATGACAAAGTCATGGAGCATTTTGATGACAAGGGCGTTGTGCATTGTGATGAGAAGGGCAGGGAGCATTGTGATGAGAGGGTCATGGAGCATTTTGATGAAAAGTGTCATGGAACATTTTGATGACAGGGGTTATGGAACATTGTGATGTCAGGGGTCATAGAACTTTTTCATGACACGGGTTATGGACCATTGTGATGACAGGGGAGTGGGTGTATTGTGATGACTAGTGAGGGAACATTTTGATAGCAGTGGTGAGAGAGCATTTTGATAAGACCTGCAAGGAGCATTGTGATGACAAGGTTTATGGAGCATTGTGATGACATGGGCCATGAAGCCTTGTGATAACTGGGGTCATGGAGCATTGTGATGACAAGGGCATGGAGCATTGTGATGACAGGGGCATGGAGCATTGGTCTGACAAGTTTCATGGATAATTGTGTTTACAGTGGGCATGGCACATTGGAATGACAAGGTCATGCAGTATTGTGAAGACAGGTGTCAGGGAGCATTGTGATGACATATTTCATGTTCCATTGTGATGACAATGGCATGCAGCATTGTGATGCCAAGTGCTTTGGATGATTGTGATGACAAAGGTAATTGGGCATTGTGATGACAAGGGCTTGGAGAATTGTGATGAAAAGGGTCATGGAGCATTTTGATGACAACGGCCATTCAGATTTTTGATGAAAAGATCGTGAAGCATTTTGATGATAGAGTCATGGAGCTTGCTATGACAGGGGTCATTGGGCATTACGATGACATGTGCATGGAGAATTGTGATGACAAAAACATGTAACATTGTGATGAGAACTGTCATGGAGCATTGTGATGACAAGGACATGGATAAATGTGATGACAAGGGACATGGAGCATTGTGATGATCAGGGCATGGAGCGTTGTGATGGCAAGACCGTGGAGCATTGTGATGAGAAGACCATGGATAATTGAGATGATGAGCGTCATGGAGCACTGTAATGACAAGGGCTATGGAGCATTGTGATGTCAGGGGACATGGAGCATTTTGATGAAAAGTGTCATGGAGCAATTTGATGACAGGGGTTATGGAACATTTTGATGTCATAGGTCATCGAATATTGTGATGATAAGTGCATGTAGCATTGTGATGACTGGAGTCATGGAACATTGTGATGACAGGGGTGAGGGAGTATTGTGATGAATAGTGATATAACATTGTGATATCAGTGGTGAGAGAGCATATTGATGAGATGTGCATGGAGCATTGTGATGACAAGATTGTGGAGCACTGTGATGACAAGCGCATGGTGCACTGTGATGACGTGTCATGGAGCACTGTGCTGACAAGTGCTTGGACCATTGTGATGACTACGGTCATGGAGCATTGTGCTGTGAAAGGCATAGGGTATTGTGATGACAAGAGTCAAAGAACATTGTGATGAAAATTTCATGGAGCATAGAGGTTAAAAATGTCACAGAGACTGTTGATGACGAGGGCATGGACCATTTTGATGACAAAGGTCATGAAGCACTGTGATGACTGGAGTCACGTAGCATATTGATAACAAGGCCATGGAGCACTCTGATGACAAGGGCATGGAACATTGGTCTAATAAGTTTCATGGATTATTGCAATGACAGTTGGAATGGCGCATTGTGATGACAAGGCCATGGAGCATTGTGAAGACCACGTCATGCTGTATTGTGAAGACAGGTGTCAGGGAGCATTGTGATGACATATGTAATGGCCCATTGTGATGACAATGGCATGGAGCATTGTGATGCCAAGTGTCATGGAGGATTCTGATGACAAAGGAAATGAAGCTTTGTGATGACAATGGCTTGGAGCATTGTGATGACAAGGGTCAGGGAGCATTGTGCTGGCAAGTGCATGGAGAATTGTGCTGACACGGGTCATGGAGCATTTTGATGACAAAATTGTGGAGTATTTTGATGACAATGTCATGGAGCATTGTGATGAAAATGGCATGGGGTTTGTGATGAAAAAGGCATGGAGCCTTTTAGTGACAGGGTTCAAGGAGCATTCTGACGACAAGAGTCAGGGAGCATTGTGATGACAAGTGTTATGGAACATTGTGATCACAAGGTTTGGAGCATTGTGATGACAGAGTCATGGATCATTTTGATTTTTAGGTGCATGGAGCATTGTGATGACAAGGGCATGAAGCAATGTGTTCCCAAGGTTCATGGAGGATTGTGATGACAATGGTAATGCAGTTTTCTGATGACAAGCGCATAGAGCACTGTAATTTTAAGGTCATGTACCATTTTGCTGACAAAGGCATGGAGCATTGTGATGACAGTTGTCATGGAGCACTTTGGTGACATGCGTCACTGAGCATTGTGAATACAGGGGTCATTGAGCATTGGGATGACAAGGGCATAGATCATTGTGATGATAAGCGTCATGGAGCATTGGGCTGAAAATGTTCATGGAGTATAATGATGACAGGGATCATGGAGCTTTGTGATGAGTAGGGAATTGAGCATTGTGATGACAAGAGTCCCGTATCACTAGGTTGTCAGCGGTCATGGAGTGTTGTGATGACAGTGGTCATGGAGCATTGTGATGATATTGGTCATGGAGCATTGTGATGAAAATGTCATGGAGCATTGGGCTGAAAATGTTCATGGAGTATTGTGATTACAGGGTTCATGGAACATTGTGATGACAAGGAAATGTAGCATTGTGAATAGAAGACCATGGAGACTTGTGATGCCAAGTCTCATGGAGCATTCTGATGAAAATGGGAATGGAGAATTGTGATTACAGGAGTCTTGGAACATTGTTATGACAAGGGCATGGAGCATTGTGAGGAGGCCATGGAATATTCTGATGACATGCGTCATGGAACTTTGTGATGACAAGTGCATGGAGCACTGCGATTACAGGGGTCTTGGAGAATTGTGACGAAAAGGGCATGGAACCTTGACATGATAGGGTTCAAGGAGCATACTGACGACAAGTGTCAAGGAGTATTGTGATGACAAGTGTATAGAGCATTGTGATGACAAGGGTTATGGAGCATAGTGATGAGAAAACCATGGATAATTTTGATGATGAGCGTCATGGGGTGTTGTGACGATAAGTGTTATGGAACATTGTGATCAAAAGAGTTTGGAGCATTGTGATGACAGAGGTCATCGAGCATTTTGATTTCATTTTGATGACAATAGCCTAAAGCATTATGATGATGGGCATGGTACATTGTGTTGACAGAGTTCATGGAGCATTGAGTTGAAAAGGGGCATGGAGCATTGTGATTACAAGGGTCTGGGAGCATTGTGATGAGAAGGGCAAGGAGCGTTGTGATGACAAGGGCATGGAACCTTCTGATGGCATGCGTCATGGATCTTTGTGATGACAAGGGCATGGAAAATTTTGGTTACAGGAGTCTTGGAGCACTGAGATGACAAGTGTCATGGACCCTTGTGAATGACAAGGCCGTGGAATATTGTGATGGCAGGAGTCATGGAGCATGGTTATGACAGGGGTAATGGAGCATTGTGATAAGAAGGACATGGAGCATTGGTCTGAAATGTTTCATGGATTATTCTGATGAGAGTGGGCATGGAGCATTGTGATGACAAGGGCATGGAACACTGTGATACATGAGTCAATGAGGTTTGCAATAACAAGTACATGGAGCTTTGTGATGACAATGACATGGAGCTTTGTGATGCCAAGGGTGATCGTGCTTTGTGATGACAAAGGTCATGGAGCATTTTGATGACAAGGGTGTGGTGCATTGTGATGAGAAGGGCAGGGAGTATTTTGGTGACAAGGTTATGCAGGAATTTGATGAAAAGTGTAATGGAACATTTTGAAGACAGGGGTTATAGAACATTGTGATGTCATGGGTCATGGAGCTTTGGGATGAAAAGGATCATGGAGCATTTTGATGACAGGGGTTATGGAACATTGTGATGTCAGGGGTCATGGAACATTGTGATTATAAGGGGATGTAGCATTGTGATGACAGGGGTCATGGAATATTGGGATTACAGGGATGAGGGTGTATTGTGAAGACTAGTGATGTAACACTGTGATATCTCTTGTGGGAGAGCATTTTGATGAGAAATGCATGGAGCTTTGTGATTACAAGGTTTATGGAGCATTGCAAAGATATATTTGTGGACCGTTTTGAGGAAAAGCACGTGGCACATTGTGATGACAAAGGACATTGAATATTTTTCTGCCAAAGGCATGGAGCATTGTGATGACAATGGTCATGGAGCATTCTGATGAAAAGTTCATGGAGCATTGTGGTTCCAAATGTCAAAGAGCCTTGTGATGACGCGGGCATGGACCATTGTGATGGCAAACATTATGTAGCATTGTGATGACTGGAGTCACCCAGCATGTGATGACAGGGGTCATGGAGCATTGTGATGACTAGGGCATGGAGCATTGTGATGACAGGGGCATGAAACGTTGGTCTGACCAGTTTCATAGATTATTGTCATGACAGTGGGCATGGTGCATTGTGATGACAAGGGCATGGAGCATTGTGATGAGAAGGTCATGGAGTATTGTGAAGATAGCTTTCAGGGAGCACTGTGATGACATATGTCATGGTCCACTGCGATGATATTGGCTGGGAGCATTGTGATGCCAAATGTAATGAAGGATTGTGATGACAAATATAATGGAGCATTGTGAAGACTAGGGCTTGCAGCATTATGATGAGAATGGCCATTGAGAATTTTCATGACAAGGGCATGAAGCATTGTGATGACAAGTTCCTGGAGCATTGTGATGAGAAAATCATGGAGCCTTGTAATGACAAGTCTCATGGAGCATACTGATGAAAAGGGGCATGGAGCACTGTGATTACAGGGGTCTTGGAGCATTGTGATGAGAAGGGTCATGGAGCCTTGTTATGACAAGGCCATGGAACATCGTGATGGCAGGGTTCAAGGGGCATAGTAATGACAGGGGTAAGGGAGCATTGTGATGGCAAGGGCATGGATCATTGTGATGAGAAGGCCATGGAGCATTCTAATGACATGCGTCATGGAGCTTTGTGATGACAAGGGCATGGAGCAGTGTGATTACACGGGTCTTGGAGCATTGTGATAAAAAGGGAATGGATCATTGTGATGAAAACGGTATGGAGCCTTGTCATGACAGGGTTCAAGGAGCATACAGACAACAAGTGTCATGGAGCATTTTGATGACAAGTGTATTGAGCATTGTGATGACAAAGGTCATGGAGCATTGTGATGAGAAGACCATGGATAATTGTGATGACGAGCGTCATGGGCATTGTGAGCACAAGTTTTATAGAATATTGGGATCACATGGGTTTGGAGCATTGTTATGACAGAGGTCATGGAGCATTTTGATTTCATTGTGATGACAATAGCATGAAGCATTATGATGATGGGCATGGTGCAATTTGATGAGAGGGTTCATGGATCCTTGGGATGAAAAAGGGCATGGATCACTGTGATTACAGAGGTCTTGGAGCATTGTTCTGACAAGGGCATGGAGCATTGTGATGAGAAGGGTCATGGAGCCTTGTGATGACAAGTAATGGAACATCGTGATGTCAGGGGTAATGGAGCATTGTGAGGAGAAGGGATGGAGCATTCTGATGACATGCCTCATGGAGCTTTATGATGACACGGGCATGGAGCAATGTGATGAGAGCTTTCATGGAGCATTGTGATGACAAAGACATGGAGCATTGTGATGCCAAGGGTCATGGATCTTTGTGTTGAAAAGGTCATGGAGCATTTTGATATCAAGGGCGTAGTGCATTCTGATGAGAAGGGCAGGGATCATTGTGATGACAGGGTCATGGAGCAATTTGATGCCAAGTGACATGGAACATTTTGATGACAGGGTTTATGGAACAGTGTGATGTCAGGGGTCATGTATCAATTTGATGAAAATGATCATGGCGCATTTTGATGACAGTGGTTATGGAACATTGTTATGTCAGGGGTCATCGAACACTGTGATAATAATTGCATGTAGCATTGTGATGACAGGAGTCATGGAACATTGTGATGACAGCGGTGAGGGAGTATTGTGATGAATAGTGATGTAACATTGTGATATCAGTGGTGAGAGAGCATTTTGATGAGAAGTGCATGGAGCTTTGTGATGACAAATTTTATGGAGCATTGTGATGACAAGTTTGTGGAGCGCTGTGAAGACAAGCACATGGCACATTGTGATGACATGTGTCATGGAGCTTTGTGATGAGAAGACCATGGATAATTGTGATGACGGTCGTCATGGGACATTGTGATGACAAGTGTTATGGAATATTGTGATCACAAGGGTTTGGATCATGGTTATGACAGAGGTCATGGAACATATTTATGTCATTGTGATGACAATAGCATGAAGCATTATGATGATGGGTATGGTACATTGTGATGAGAGTGTTCATAGATTATTGAGATGAAAAGGGGCATGGAGTATTGTGATTTTAGAGGTCTTGGAGCATTGTGATGTGAAGGGTCATGGAGCCTTGTGATGAAAAGGCCATGGAACATCGTGATGTCAGGGGTCATGGAGCATTGTGATGACAGTGGTAATGGAACATTGTGATGCCAAGGGCAAGGAACATTGTGATGAGAAGGCGATGGAACTTTCTGATGATATGCGTCATGGAGCTTTTTGATGACAAGGGCATGTAGCAATGTGATGAGAGCGTTTATGGAGCATTGTGATGACAATGACATGGAGCATTGTGATGTCAAGGGTCATGGATCTTTGTGATGACAAAGTCATGGAGCATTTTGATGACAAGGGCGTTGTGCATTGTGATGAGAAGGGCATGGATCATTGTGATGACAGGTGTCATGGAGCATTGTGATGACTAGGGAATGCAGCATTGTGATGAAAAGAGTCCTGGATCATTGTGTTGTCAGGTGTCATGGAGTGTTTTAATGACAGTGGTCATGGAGCATTGTGATGATATTGGTCATGGAGCATTTTGATGAGAAGGTCATGGAAGACTGGGCTGAAAATGTTCATGGAGTATTGTGATGACAGGTATCATGGTGCATTGTGATGACAAGGAAATGGAGCATTCTGATGACAATGTCCTGGAGCATTTTGATGAGAAGACCATGGAGACTTGTGATGACCAGTCTCATGGAGAATTCTGATGAAAAGGTGCATGGACCATTGTGATTACAGGGGTCTTGGAGCATTGTGATGACAAGAGCATGGGGCATTGTGATGAGAAGGCCATGGAGCATTCTGATGACAAGTCTCATGGAGCATACTGATGAAAAGGGGCATGGAGCATTGTGATGAAAACAGTGTGGGGCATTGTGATGAAAAAGGCATGGAGCCATTTCGTGACAGGGTTCAAGGAGCATTCTGACAAGTGTCAGGGATCATTGTGATGCCATGTGTATAGTGAGTTGTGATGAGAAAGTTCATGGAGCATTGCGATTAAAAGGGCATGTAGTATTTTGATGACAGGCATCATGGAGCTTTGTGATGACATGTGTTATGGAACATTGTGATCACAAGGGTTTGGAGTGTTGTGATGACAGAGGTCATGGATCATTTTGATTTCAAGGAGCATGGAGGATTGTGATGACAAGGGCATGAAGCAATGTGATCCCAAGTTTCATGGAGGTTTTTGATGACAATGGTAATGGAGTATTGTGATGACAAGCACATAGAGCATTGTAATGAAAGGGTCATGAGGCATTTTGCTGACAAAGGCATGGAGCATTGTGATGAAAAGTGTCACGGGGCATTGTGATGAAAATTTCATGGAGCATTGTGGTTACAAAGGTCACAGAGCCTTGTGATGATGCGGGCATGGACCATTGTGATGACAAATGTTATGAAGAATTGTGATGACTGGAGTCAGGGAGCATTGTGATGATAGGCGTCATGTAGCATTGTGATGACAAGGGCTTGGAGCACTGTGATGAGAGGGGCATGGAGCATTGGTCTGACAAGTTTCATAGATTATTGTGATGACAGTGGACATGATGCATTGTGATGACAAGGGCATGGAGCGTTGTGATGAGAAGGTCATGGAGTATTGTGAAGACAGGTGTCAGGGAGCATTGTGATGACATATGTCATGATCCATTGCGATGACAATGGCAGGGAGCATTGTGATGCCAAACGTAATGGAGGATTGTGATGACAAATATAATGGAGCATTGTGATGACAATGGCTTGGAGCATTGTGATGACAAGGTTCAGGGAGCATTGTGCTGACAAGTGCATGGAGAATTGTGATGACAAGGGTCATGAAGCTTTCTGATGACAAGCTTGTGGAGTATTTTGATAACAATGGCATGGAGCAATCTGATGAAAGCGGCATGGGGCATTGTGATGAAAAATCCATGGCGCCTTTTCGTGACAGGGTTCAAGGAGCATTCTGACGACAATTGTCAGGGAGCATTTTGATGACAAGTGTATTGAGAATTGTGATGACAAAGGTCATGGAGCATTGTGATGAAAAGAGCATGGAGTATTGTGATGACAGGCATCATGGAGCGTTGTGATGACAAGTGTTATGGAACATTGGGATCACAATGGTTTAGATCATTGCAATGACACAGGTCATGGATCATTTTGATTTCATGGAGCATGGAGCATTGTGATGACAAGGGCATGAAGCAATGTGATCCCAATTTTCACGGAGGATTGTGATGACAATGGTAAAGGAGTATTGTGATGACAAGCGCATAGAGCATTGCAATGACAAGATCATGTAGTATTTTGCTTACAAAGGCATGGAGCATGGCGATGACAGGTGTCATGGAGCACTGTGTTGACAAGCGTCACAGAGCATTGTGAACACAGGTGTCATGGAGCATTGGGATGACAAGGGCATGGATCATTGTAATGACAAATGTCATGGAGCATTGGGCTGAAAATGTTCATTGAGTTTTGTGATGACAGGGGTCATGGAGCACTGTGATGACAGAGGTAATGGAGAATTTTGATTTCATTGTGCTGACAATAGCGGGAAGGATTATTATGATGGGCATGATGCATTGTGATGACAGGGTTCATGGAGCATTGAGATGAAAAGGGGCATGGAGCCTTGTAATTACAGTGGTCTTGGACCATTGTGATGACAAGGGCGTGGAGCATTTTGATGAAAAGTCCATGGAACATTCTGATGACAAGCGTCATGGCGCTTTGTGATGCCAAGGGCATGGAGCATTGTGATTACCAGGGTCTTGGATCACTGTAATGGCAAGGGTCATGGAGTCTTGTGATGACAAGGCCGTGAAACATTGTGATGGCAGGGGTCATGGAGCATTGTTATGACAGTGGTAATGGAGAATTTTGATGAGAAGGGTCATGGAGCCTTGTGATGACAAGGCCATGGAACATCGTGATGGCAGGTGTCATGGAGCATTGTCATGACAGGGGTAATGGAGCCTTGTGATGGCAAGGGCATGGAGCATTGTGATGAGAAGGGCATCGAGCATTGTGATGACAAGTGTCATGGAGCTTTGTGATGACAAAGGCATGGAGAAATATGATGAGAGGGTTCATGGAGAATTGTGATGGCAATGACATGGAGCATTGTGATGCCAAATATCATGGAGCTTTTTGATGACAAAGGTCATGGAACATTTTTATGGCAAGGGCTTGGTGCATTGTGATGAGAAAGGCAGGGAGCATTTTGATGACAGGGTCATGCAGCAATTTGATGAAAAGTATAATGGAACATTTTGATGACAGGGGTTATAGAACATTGTGATGTCAGGTGTCATGGAGCTTTGGGATGAAAACGGTCATGGAGCATTTTGATGACAGGGGTTATGGAACATTGTGATGTCAGGGGTCATGGAACATTGTGATGATAAGGGCATGTAGCATTGTGATGACAGGGTTCATGGATCATTGAGATGAAAAGGGGCATGGACCATTGTGATTACAGGAGTCTTGGAGCATTGTGATGAGAAGGGTCATGGAGCCTTGTGAAGACAAGCCCATGGAGCATTCTGATGACATGTGTCATGGAGCTTTGTGATGACAAGGGCATGGAGTAATGTGATGAGAGCTTTCATGGAGCATTGTGATGACAATGACATGGAGCATTGTGATGCCAAGGGTCATGGAGCTTTGTGATGACAAAAGTAATGGAGCATTTTGATGACAAGGGCGTTGTGCATTGTGATGAGAAGGGCAGGGATCATTTTGATGACAGGTCTATGGAGCAATTTGATGAAAAGTGTCATGAAACATTTTAATGACAGGTATTATAGAACATTGTGATGCCAGGGATCATGGAGCATTTTGATGACGGGTTATGGAACATTGTGATGTCAGGTGTCATCGAACATTGTGATGATAAGTGCATGTACCATTGTGATGACAGGAGTCATGGAACATTGTGATGACAGGGTTGAGGGAGTATTGTGACGAATAGTGATGTAACATTGTGTTATCAGTAGTGAGAGAACATTTTGATGAGAAGTGCATGGAGCATTGTGATGACAAGTTTTATGGAGCATTGTGAAGACAAGATTGTGGAGCACTGTGATGCAAGTGCATGGTGAATTGTGATAACATGTGTCATGGAGCATTGTGTTGACAAGCGCATGGAGCATTGTGATGACAAGGGTCATGGAGCATTTTGCTGAGAAAGGCATAGAGCATTATGATGACAAGGGTAAAAGAGCATTGTGATTAAAAGTTCATGGAGCACTGTTGTCAATAAGGTCACAGAGACTCTTGATGACGAGGGCATGGACCATTGTGATGACAAAGTTCATGAAGCACTGTGATGACTGGAGTCACAGAGCATTGTGATGACAGGGGTCATGGAGCACTGTGATAACAAGGGCATGGAGCATTGTGTTGACAAGGGCATGGAGCATTGGTTTAATTAGTTTCATGGATTATTGTGATGACAGTTGGAATGGCACATTGTGATGAAAAGGGCATGGAGCAATGGTCTAATAAGTTTCATGGATTATTGCGATGACAGTTGGAATGGTGCATTTTGATGACAAGGGCATGGAGCATTGTGAAAAGCAGGTCATGCAGTATTGTGAAGACAGGTGTCAGGGAGCATTGTGATGACATATGTAATGGCCCATTGTGATGACAATGGCATGGAACATTGTGATGCCAAGTGTCATGGAGGATTCTGATGACAAAGGTAATGGAGCATAGTGATGACAATGGCTTGGGGCACTGTGATGACAAGGGTCAGGGAGCATTGTGCTGACAAGTGCATGGAGAATTGTGATGACAAGGGTCATGGAGCTTTCTTATGACAAGCATGTGGAGTATTTTGATAACAAAGGCATGGAGCATTGTGATGAAAACGGCATGGGACATTGTGATGAAAAAGGCATGGAGCCTTTTCGTGACAGGGTTCAAGGAGCATTCTGACGACAAGTGTCAGGGAGCATTGTGATGAAAAGTGTATTGAGAATTGTGATGACAAAAGTCATGGAGCATTGTGATGAAAAGGGCATGGAGTATTGTTATGACAGGCATCATGGAGCATTGTGATGACAAGTGTTATGGAACTTTGTGATCACAAGTGTTTGGATCATTGTGATGACAGAGGTCATGGATCATTTTGATTTCAAGGAGCATGGAGCATTGTGATGACAAGGGCATGAAGCAATGTGATTCCAAGGTTCATGGAGGATTGTGATGACAATGGTAATGGAGTATTTTGATGACAAGCGCATAGAGCATTGTAATGACAAGGTCATGTAGCATTTTGCTGACAACGGCATGGAGCATTGTGATGACAGGTGTCATGGAGCACTGTGATGACAAGCGTCATGGAGCATTGTGAATACAGGGTTCATGGAGCATTGGGATGACAAGGGCATGGATGATTTTGATGACAAGGTTCATGGAGCATTGTGCTGAAAATGTTCATTGAGTATTGTGATGACAGGGGTCATGGAGCATTGTGATGAGAGAGTTCATGGATAATTTTGATTTCATTGTGCTTACAATAGCCGGAAGCATTATGATGATGGGCATGATGCATTGTGAAGACATGGTTCATGGAGCATGGAGAAGAAAATGAGGATGGAGCATTGTGATTACAGGGGTCTTGGAGCATTGTGATGACAAGGGAATGGAGCATATTGATGAGAAGGACATGGAACATTCTGATGACATGTGTCATGGAGCTTTGTGATGACAAGGGCATTGAGCAGTGTGATTACAGTGGTCTTGGAGCACTGTGATGACAAGTGTCATGGAGCCTTGTGATGACAAGTCCATGGAACATTGTGATGGCAAGGGTCATGGAGCATTGTTATGACAGGGGTAGTGGAGTATTGTGATGAGAAGGGCATGGAGCATTGTGATTACAAGTTTATGGAGCATTGCCATGACAAATTTGTGGACTGTTGGGATAAAAAGCGCGTGGCACATTGTGATGACAAGGGTCTTGGAGAATTTTTCTGACAAAGTCATGGAGCATTGTGATGACAAGGGACATGGAGCATTGTGATGGAAATTTCATGGAGCATTGTGGTTACAATGGTCAAAGAGCCTTGTGATGATGCGGGTATGGACCATTGTGATGACAAATGTTATGAAGCATTTTGATGCCTTGAGTCACGGAGCACTGTGATGACAGCTGTCATGGAGCATTGTGATGACAAGGGCATGGAGCATTGGGATGACAAGGGCATGGAGCATTGTGATGAGAAGTTCATGGAGTATTTTGAAGAAAGTTATCAGGGAACATTGTCATGACATATGTCATGGTCCATTGCGATGACAATGGCAGGGAGTATTTTGATGTCAAATGTAATGGAGAATTGTGATGTCAAATATAATGGAGCATTGTGATGACTAGGACTTGGAGCATTATAATGACGAGGGCCATTGAGAACTTTCATGACAATGTCGTGAAGCACTGTGATGACAAGTTCCTGGATCATTGTGATAAGAAAACCATGGAGCCTTGTGATGATAAATCTCATGGAGCATACTGATGAAAAGGGGCATGGACCACTGTGATTACCGGGGTCTTGGAACATTGTGATGACAACGGCATGGAGCAATGTGAGGAGAAAGCCAAGGAACATTCTAATGATACGCGTCATTGAGCTTTGAGATGACAAGGGCATGGAACATTGTGATTACAGAGGTCTTGGAGCATTGTGAAGAAAAGGGCATGGATCACTGTGATGAGAAAGTCATGGAGCCTTGTCATGACAGGGTTCAAGGAGCATACACACAACAAGTGTGAGGGAGCATTTTGATGTCAAGTGTATTGAGCATTGTGATGATAAAGGTCGTGGAGCATTGTGATGAGAAGACCATGGATAATTGTGATGACGAGCGTCTTGGGGCATTGTGATGACAAGTTTTATGGAATATTGTGATCACAAGAGTTTGCAGCATTTTTATGACAGAGTTCATGGAGCATTTTGATTTCATTGTGATGAGAATAGCATGAAGCATTATGATTATGGGCATCTTGCAATGTGATGACAGGGTTCATGGATCATTCAGATGAAAAGGGGCATGGAGCATTGTGATTACAGTGGTCTTGAACATTGTGATGGGATGTGTCATGGAGCCTTGTGATGACAAGGACAAGGGACATCGTGATGGCAGGTGTCATGGAGCTTTGCTATGACAGGTGTAATGGAGCATTTTGATGTCAAGGGCTTGGAACATTTTGATGAGAAAGCCATCGAGCATTCTGATGACATGTGTCATGGAGCTTTGTGATGACAAGAGCATGGAGCAATGTGATGAGAGCATTCATGGAGCATTGTGATGACAATGACACGGAGCATTGAGATGCAAAGGGTCATGGGTCTTTGTGATGACAAAGATCATGGAGCATTTTGATGACAAGGGCGTTGTGCATTGTGATGAGAAGGGCAGGGAGCATTGTGATGACAGGGTCATGGAGCAATTTGAAAAAAAGTGTCATGGAATATTTTGATGACTGGGTTCTGGAATATTGTGATTTCAGGGGTCATCGAAGACTGTGATGATAAGTGCATGGACCATTGTGATGATAGGAGTCATGGAACATTTTGATGACAGGGGTGAGGGAGTATTGTGACGAATAGTGATGTAACATTGTGATATCAGTGGTGAGAGAGCATTTTGATGAGAAGTGCATGGAGTATTGTGATGACAAAGTTTATGGAGCATTGTGAAGACAAATTGTGGAGCACTCTGATGACAAGCGCATGGTGCATTGTGATGACATGTGCCATGGAGCACTGTGCTGACAAGCGCATGGAGCATTGTGATGCCAAGCGTCATGGAGCACTGTGCTGAGAAAGGCATAGAGCATTGTGATGACAAGGGTAAAAGAGCATTGTGATCAAAAGTCCATGGAGCATTGTGGTCAAAAATCACAGAGACTGTTGATGACGAGGGCATGGACCATTGTGATGACAAAGTTCATGAAGCATTGTGATGACTGGAGTCACGGAGCATTGTGATGAAAGGGGTCATGGAGCATTGTGATAACAAGGGCATGGAGCCTTGTGATGACAAGGGCATGGAGCATTGGACTAATAAGTTACATGTATTACTGTAATGACAGTTGGAATGGCACATTGTGATGAAAATGGCATGGAGCATTGGTCTAAAATGTTTCATGGATTATTGCGATGAGAGTTGGAATGGCGCTTTGTGATGACATGGGCATGGAGCATTGTGATAACCAGGTCATGCAGTATTGTGAAGACAGGTGTCAGGGAGCATTGTGTTGATATATGTAATGGCCCATTGTGATGACAATGGCATGGAGCATTGTGATGGGAAGTGTCATGGAGGATTCTGATGGCAAAGGTAATGGAGCATTTTGATGACAATGGCTTTGATCATTGTGATGAGAAGGGTGAGTGAGCATTGTGCTGACAAGTGCATGGAGAATTGTGATGACAAGGTTCATGGAGCATTCTGATGACAAGCTTGTGGAGTATTTTGATGACAAAGGCATGGAGCAGTGTGATGAAAACGGCATGGGACATTGTGATGAAAAAGGCATGGAGCGTTTTCGTGACAGGGTTCAAGGAGCATTCTGATGACAAGTGTCAGGGAGCACTGTGATGACAAGTGTATTGAGAATTTTGATGACAAAGGTCATGGAGCATTGTGATGAAAAGGGCATGGAATATTGTGATGACAGGCATCATGGAGCGTTGTGATGACAAGTGTTATGGAACTTTGTGATCACAAGGTTTCGGAGCATTGTAATGACAGAGGCCATGGATGATTTTGATTTCAAGGAGCATGGAGCATTGTGATGACAAGGGCATGAAGCAATGTGTTCCCAAGCTTCATGGAGGATTGTGATGGCAATGGTAATGGAGTATTCTGATGACAAGCGCATAGTTCATTGTAATGACAAGGTCATGTAGCAATTTGTTGAACAAAGGCTTGGAGCACAGTGATGATAGGTGTCATGGAGCACTGTGGTGACAAGGGTCAAGGAGCATAGTGAATACAGGGGCCATGGAGCATTGGGATGACAAGGGCATGGGTCTTTGTGATGACAAGTTTCATGGAGCATTGGGCTGAAACTGTTCATGGAGTATTGTGATGACAGGGGTCATGGGGCATTGTGATGACAGAGGTCATGGAGAATTTTGATTTCATTATGGTGACAATAGCCGGAATCATTATGATGTTGGGCATGATGCATTGTGATGACAGGGTTCATGGAACATTGAGATGAAAACGGGCATGGAGCATTGTGTTTACAGGGGTCTGAGAGCACTGTGATGACAAGGGCATGGAGCATTTTGATGAGAAGTCCATGGAACTGTCTGATGACATGTGTCATGGAGCTTTGTGATGACAAGGGAATGGATCATTGTGATTAGAGGGGTCTTGGAGATTTATGATGACAAGTGTCATGCAGTCTTGTGATGACAAGGCCGTGGAACATTGTGATTGCAAGGGTCATGGATCATTGTTATGACAAGGGTAATGGAGCATTGTGATGAGAAGGGCATGGAGCATTTTGATTACAATGTTTATGGAGCATTGCAATGACAAAATTGAGGACTGTTGCGAAGAAAAGAGCGTGGCGTAATGTGATGACAAGAGTCATGGAGCATTTTTCTGACAAAGGCATGGAGCATTGTGATGACAATGTTCACGTAGCATTGCGTTGGAAATTTCATGGAGCATTGTGGTTACAAAGGTCACAGAGCCTTGTGATGACGCGGGCATGGACCATTGTGATGACAAATGTTATGAAGCATTTTGATGCCTGGAGTCACTGAGCATTGTGTTGAAAGGGGTCATGGAGCATTTTGATGACAACGGCATGGAGCATTGTGATGTCAGGGGCATGAAGCATTGGTCTGACCAGTTTCATAGATTATTGTGATGACAGTGGACATGGTGCATTGTGCTGACAAGGGCATGGATCACAGTGATGAGAAGGTCATGGAGTATTGTGAAGAGAGCTGTCAGGGAGCATTGTGATAACATATGTCATTGTCCATTGCGATGACAATGGCAGGGAGCATTGTGATGCCAAATGTAATGGAGGATTGTGATGGAAAATATAATGGAGCATTTTGTTGACTTGGGCTTGGAGCATTATGATGAGAAGGGCCATTGAGAATTTTCAGGACAAGTTCATGAAACATTCTGATGACTAGGTCCTGGAGCATTGTGATAAGAAAACCATGGAGACTTGTGTTGACAAATATCATGGAGCATACTGATGAAAAGAGGCATGGACCACTGTGATTAGAGGGGTCTTGGAACATTGTGATAACAAGGCCATGGAGCACTGTGAGGGGAAGTTTAAGGAGCATTCTAATGATATGCGTCATAGAACTTTGTGATGACAAGGGCATGGAGCATTTTGATTACAGGGGTCTTGGAGCATTGTGATGAAAAGGGCATGGATCATGGTGATGAAAAAGGCATGGAGCCTTGTCATTACAGGGTTCAAGGAGCATACAGACAACAAGTGTCAGGGAGCATTTTGATGACATGTGTATTGTGCATTGTGATGACAAAGGTCATGGAGCATTGTGATGAGAGGAACATGGATAATTGTGATGACGTGTGTCATGCGCATTGTTCTGACAAGTGTTATGGAATATTGTGATCACTAGGGTTTTGAATATTGTTATGACAGAGTTCATGGAGCAAAGTTGTTTTTTTGTGATGACAATAGCATGAAGCATTATGATGATTTGCATGGTGCAATATGATGACAGTGTTCATGGATCACTGAGATGAAAAGGAGCATGGAGCATTGTGATTAGAGGGGTCTTGGAGCATTGTGATGAGAAGGGTCATGGAGCCTTGTGATGACAAGGCCAAGTATCATCGTGATGGCAGGGGTCATGGAGCATTGTTATGACAGGGATAATGGAGCATTGTGATGGCAATGGCATGGAGCATTGTGATGAGAAGGCCATGGAGCAATGTGATGAGAGCATTCATAGAGCATTGTGATCACAAAGACATGGAGCATTGTGATGCCAAGGGTCATGGACCTTTGTGATGACAAAGATCATGGAGCATTTTGATGACAAGGGCGTTGTGCATTGTGATGAGTAGGGCAGGGAACATTGTGATGACAGGGTCATGGAGCAATTTGATGAAAAGGGTCATGTAACATTTTGATGACAGGGGTTATGGAACATTGTGATGTCATGGGTCATGGAGCATTTTGATGAAAAGGGTCATGGAGCATTTTGATGACAGGGGTTATGGAACATTGTGATGTCAGTAGTCATCGAACATTGTGATGATAATTGCATGTACCATTGTGATGACAGGAGTCATGGAACATTATGATGACAGGGGAGAGGGAGTATTGCCATGAATAGAGATGTAACATTGTGATATCAGTGGTGAGAGATCATTTTGAAAAGAAGTGCATGGAACATTGTGATGACAAGGTTTATGGAGCATTGTAATGACAAGATTGTGGAGTACTGTGATGACAGGCGCATCGTGCATTGTGATGACATGTGTCATGGAGCATTGTGCTGACAAGCGCATGGATCATTGTGATGACAAGGGTCATGGAGCATTGTGTTGAGAAAGGAATAGAGAATTTTGGTGACAAGGGTCGAAGAGCATTGTGATGAAAATTTCATGCAGCATTGTCGTTAAAAATGTCACAGAGGGCCTCCCTGGTGGCGCAGTGGTTGAGAGTCCGCCTGCCGATGCAGGGGATACGGGTTCGTGCCCCGGTCTGGGAGGATCCCATATGCCGCAGAGAGGCTGGGCCCGTGAGCCATGGCCACTGGGCCTGCGCATCCGGAGCCTGTGCTCCTCAACGGGAGAGGCCACAACAGTGAGAGGCCCGCATACCGCAAAAAGAAAAAAAAAAAAAAATGTCACAGAGACTGTTGCTGACGACGGCATGGACCACTGTGATAACAAAGGTCATGAAGCATTTTGATGACTGGAGTCACGGAGCATTGTGAAGACAGGGGTCATGGAGCATTGTGATAACAAGGGCATGGAGCATTGTGATGACAAGGGCATGGAGCATTGGTCTAATAAGTTTCATGGATTATTGTGATGACAGTTGGAATGGTGCATTGTGATGACAAGGGCATGGAGCATTGTGATAACCGGGTCAGGCAGTATTGTGAAGACAGGTGTCAGGGAGCATTGTGATGACATATGTAATGGTCCATTGTGATGACAATGGCATGGAGCATTGTGATGCCAAGTGTCATGGAGGATTCTGATGACAAATGTAATGGAGCATTGTGATGACAATGGCTTGGGTCATTGAGATGACAAGGGTCAGGGAGCATTGTGCTGACAAGTGCATGGAGAATTGTGATGACAAGGGTCATGGAGCATTCCGATGACAAGCTTGTGGAGTATTTTGATGACAATGGCAAGGAGCATTGTGATGAAAACCGCATGGGGCATTGTGATGAAAATGGCATGGAGCCTTTTCCTGACAGAGTTTAAGGAGCATTCTGACGACAAGTGTCAGGGAGCATTGTGATGACAAGTGTATTGAGAATTGTGATGACAAAGGTCATGGAGCATTGAGATGAAAAGGGCATGGAGTATTGTGATGACAGGCATCATGGAGCGTTGTGATGACAAGTGTTATGGAACTTTGTGATCACAAGGGTTTGGAGCATTGTGATGACAGAGGTCATGGATCATTTTGATTTCAAGGAGCATGGAGCATTGTGATGACAAGGGCATGAAGCAATGTGATCCCAAGGTTCATGGAGGATTGTGATGCAATGGTAATGGAGTATTGTGAGGACAAGCGCATAGAGCATTATAATGAAAAGTTCATGTAGCAATTTGCTGACAAAGGCATGGAGCATTGTGATGACAGGTGTCATGGAGCACAGTGATGACAAGCCTCACGGAGCACTGTGAATACAGGGGTCATGGAGCATTGGGATGACAAGGGCATGGATCATTGTGATGACAAGGGTCATGGAGTATTGGGCTGAAAATGTTCATGGAGTATTTTGATGACAGTGGTCATGGAGCATTGTGATGACAGAGGTAATGGAGAATTTTGATTTCATTGCGCTGACAATAGCCAGAAGCATTATGATGATACGCATGATGCATTGTGATGACAGGGTTCATGGAGCATTGACATGAAAAGGGGCATGGAGCATTGTGATTACAGGTGTCTTGGAGCATTGTGATGGCAAGATCATGGAGCATTTTGATGAGAAGGCCATGGAACTTTGTGATGACATGTGTCATGGACATTGTGATGACAAGGGCATGGATCATAGTGATTACAGGGGTCTTGGAGCTTTGTGATGACAAGTGTCATGGAGCCTTGTGATGACAAGGCCGTGGAACATTGTGATTGCTAGGGTCATGGATCATTGTTATGACAGGGGAAATGGAGCATTGTGATGAGAAGGGCATGGAGCATTTTGATTACTAGGTTTATGGAGCATTCCTATGACAAAATTGTGGACCGTTGTGATGAAAAGAGCGTGGCATATTGTGATGACAAATGTCATGGAGCATTTTACTGACAAAGGCATGGAGCATTGTGATGACAATGGTCACAGAACATTGTGATGGAAATTTCATGGAGCATTGTGGTTACAATGGTCTCAGATCCTTGTGATGATGCAGGCATAGACCATTGTGATGACAAATGTTATGAAGCATTGTGATGACTGGAGTCACGGAGCAATGTGATGACAGGGGTCATGGAGCATTGTGATGACAAGGGCATGGAGCATTGTGATGAGAAAACTATGGAGCCTTGTGATGACAAATCTCATGGAGCGTACTAAAGAAAAGTGACATGGACCATTGTGATTACAGGGGTCTTGGAACTTTGTGATGACATGGGCATGGAGCATTGTGAGGAGAAGGCCAAGGAGCATTCAAATGACATACGTCATTGAGATTTGTGATGACAAGGGCATGGAGCATTGTGATGCCAAATGTAATGGAGGATTATGATGACAAATATAATGGAGCATTGTGATGACTAGGGCTTGGAGCATTATGTTGACAAGGGCCATTGGGAATTTTCATTGCAAGGACGTGAAGCATTTCGATGACAAGGTCTTGGAGCATTGTGATGAGAAAACCATGGAGCCTTGTGATGACAAATCTCATGGAGCATACTGATGAAAAGGGGCATAGAGCATTGTGATTACAGGTGTCTTGAAGCACTGTGATGACAAGGGCATGGAGCATTTTGATGAAAAGGCCATGGAACATTCTGATCACATGTGTCATGGAGCTTTGTGGTGACAAGTGCATGGAGAATTGTGATTACAGGGATCTTGGAGGATTGTGATGACAAGTGTCATGGAGCCTTGTGATGACAAGGCCATTGTACATTGTGATGGCAGGGATCATGGATCATTGTTACGATAGGGGTAATGGAGCATTGTGAAGTGTATGGCAAGGAGCATTGTGATTACAATGTTTATGGAGCATTGCGATGACAAATTTGTGGACCATTGTGATGAAAAGTGCGTGGCACATTGTGATGACAAGGGTCATGGAGCATTTTTTTGACAATGGCATGGAGCATTGTGATGACAAGTGTCACAGAGCATTGTGATGAAAATTTCACGGAGCATTCTGGTTAAAAAGGTCACAGATCCTTGTGATGATGCGGGCATGGACCATTGTGATGACAAGTGTCACAGAGCATTGTGATGAAAATTTCACGGAGCATTCTGGTTAAAAAGGTCACAGATCCTTGTGATGATGCGGGCATGGACCATTGTGATGACAAATGTTATGAAGCACTGTGATGACTGGAGTCACGGAGCATTGTGGTTACAGGGGTCTTGGAGCATTGTGATGAGAAGGGTCATGGAGCCTTGTGAGAACAAGACCATGGAACATCGTGATGGCAGGTGTCATGGAGCATTTTTATGACAGGTGTAATGGAGCATTGTGATGGCAAGGGCATTGTGCATTCTGATGAGAAGGCCATGAAGCATTCTGATGACATGAGTCATGGAGCTTTGTAATGACAAGGGCATGGAGCAATGTAATGAGAGCGTTCATGGAGCATCGTGATGACAATGATATGGAGCATTGTGATGCCAAGTGTCATGGATCTTTGTGATGACAAATGTCATGGAGCATTTTGATGACAAGGGTGTTGTGCATTGTGATGAGAAGGGCAGGGAGCATTTTGATGACAGTGTCATGGAGCAATTTGATGAAAAGTGTCAAGGAGCATTTTGATGACAGGGGTTATGGAACATTGTGATGTCAGGTGTCATCGAACATTGTGATGATAATGCATGTCGCATGGTGAAGACAGGAGTCATGGAACATTGCGATGCTAGGGGTGAGGGTGTATTGTGACGAATTGTGATGTAACATTGTGATATCAATGTTGAGAAAGCATTTTGATTAGAATTGCATGGAGCATTGTGATGACAAGTTTTATGGAGCATTGTGATGACAAGATTTTGGAGCACTGTGATGACAAGCGAATGGTGCATTGTGATGACATGTGTCATGGAGCATTGTGCTGACAAGCGCATGGAGCATTGTGATGACAAGTGTCAAAGAGCATTATGATGAAAAGTTCAGGGAGCATTGTGGTTAAAAAGGTCACAGAGACTGTTGATGACTAGGGCATGGACCATTGTGATGATAAAGTTCATGAAGCATTGTGATGACTGGAGTCACGGAGCATTGTGATGACAGTGGTCATGGAGCATTGTGATACAAGGGCATGGAGCATTGTGATGACAAGGGCATGGAGCATTGTGATGAGCAGGTCATGCAGTATTGTGTAGACAGGTGTCAGGGAGGATTGTGATGACATATGTAATGGCCCATTGTGATGACACTGGCATGGAGCATTGTGATGCGAAGTGTCATGGAGGATTCTGATGACAAAGGTAATGGAGCATTTTGATGACAATGGCTTGGAGCATTGTGATGACAAGGGTCAGGGAGCATTGTACTGACAAGTGCATGGAGAATTGTGATGACAAGGGTCATGGAGCATTCGGATGACAAGCTTGTGGAGTATTTTGTTGACAATGGCATGGAGCATTGTGATGAAAATGGCATGGGGAATTGTGATGAAAAAGGCATGGAGCCTTTTCGTGACAGGGTTCAAGGAGCATTCTGACGACAAGTGTCAGGAGCATTGTGATGCCAAGTGTATTTAGAATTGTGATGACAATGATCACGGAGCATTGTGATGAAAAGGGCATGGAGTATTTTGATGACAGGCATCATGGAGCGTTGTGATGACAAGTGTTATGGAACATTGTGATCACAAGGTTTTGGAGCATTGTGATGACAGAGGTCATGGAGAATTTTGATTTCAAGGAGCATGGAGCATTCTGATGACAAGAGCATGAAGCAATGTGATCCCAAGTTTCATGGAGGATTGTGATAACAATAGTAATGGAGTATTGTGATGACAAGCGCATAGAGCATTGTAATGAAAAGGTCATGTAGCATTTTGCTGACAAAGGCATGGAGCATTGTGATGACAGGTGTCATGGAGCACTGTGATGACAAGCATCACGAAGCATTGTGAACACAGGGGTCATGGAGCATTGGGATGACAAGGGCATGGATGATTGTGATGACAAGTGTCATGAGGCATTGGGCTGAAAATGTTCATAGAGTGTTGTGATGAAAGGGGTCATGGAGCATTGTGATGGCAGAGGTCATGGAGAATTTTGATTTCATTGTGCTTACAATAGCCTGAAGCATTATGATGATGGGCCTGATGCATTGAGATGAAAGGTATCATGGAGCATTGATATGAAAAAGGGCATGGAGCATTGTGATTACAGGGGTCTGGGAGCATTGTGATGACAAGGGGATGGAGCATTTTGATGAGAAGGTCATGGAACATTCTGATGACATGTGTCACGGAGCTTTGTGATGACAAGGGCATGGAGCATTGTGATGCCAAATGTAATGGATGATTGTGATGACAAATATAATGGAGCATTGTGATGACTAGGGCGTGGAGCATTATGTTGACAAGGGCCATTGAGAATTTTCATGGCAAGGTCGTGAAGCATTGTGATGACAAGGTCCTGGAACACTGTGATGAGAAAACCATGGAGCCTTGTGATGACAAATCTCATAGAGCATACTGATGAAAAGGGGCATGGCACATTGTTATTACAGGGGTCTTGGAGCACTGTGATGACAAGGGCATGGAACATTTTGATGAGAAGGCCATGGAACATTCTGATGACATGTGTCATGGAGCTTTGTTGTGACAAGTGCATGGAGCATTGTGATTACAGGTATCTTGGAGCATTGTGATGACAAGTGTCATGGAGCCTTGTGATGACAAGGCCGTGGAACATTGTGATGGCAGGTATCATGGATGATTGTTATGATAGGGGTAACAGAGCATTGTGATGAGTAGGGCAAGGAGCATTGTGATTACAAGGTTTATGGAGCATTGGGATGACAAATTTGTGGACCGTTGTGATGAAAAGTGCGTGGAACATTGTGATGACAAGGGTCATGGAACATTTTTCTGACAATGGCATGGAGCATTGTGATGACAAGGGTCACGGAGCATTGTGATGAAAAGTTCATGGAGCATTGTGTTTACAAAGGTCACAGATGCTTATGATGATGCGGGCATGGACCATTGTGATGACAAATGTTATGAAGCATTGTGATTACTGGAGTCACGGACCATGGTGATTACAGGGGTCTTGGAGCACTGTGATGACAAGGCATGGAACATTTTGATGAGAAGGACATGGGACATTCTGATGACATGTGTCATGGAGCTTTGTGATGACAAGGGCATGGAGCATTGTGATTACAGGGGTCTTGGAGCATTGTGATGACAAGTGTCTTGGAGCATTGTGATGACAATGTCATGGATCATTGTGATGGCAGGGGTCATGGATCATTGTTATGATGGGATAATGGAGCATTGTGATGAGAAGGGAAAGGAGCATTGTGATTTCAATGTTTATGGAGCATTGCGATGAGAAATGTGTGGACCGTTGTGGTTAAAAGTGCGTGGCACATTGTGATGACAAGGGTCATGGAGCATTTTTCTGACAACGGCATGGAGCATTGTGATGACAAGGGTCACGGAGCATTGTGGTTACAATGGTCACAGATCCTTGTGATGATGCAGGCATGGACCATTGTGATGACAAATGTTATGAAGCATTGTGATGACTGGAGTCACGGAGCAATGTGATGACAGGGGTCATGGAACATTGTGATGACAAGGGCATGGAGCATTGTGATGAGAAAACCATGGAGCCTTGTGATGACAAATCTCATGGAGCGTACTAAAGAAAAGTGACATGGACCATTGTGATTACAGGGGTCTTGGAACTTTGTGATGACATGGGCATGGAGCATTGTGAGGAGAAGGCCAAGGAGCATTCAAATGACATACGTCATTGAGATTTGTGATGACAAGGGCATGGAGCATTGTGATGCCAAATGTAATGGAGGATTATGATGACAAATATAATGGAGCATTGTGATGACTAGGGCTTGGAGCATTATGTTGACAAGGGCCATTGGGAATTTTCATTGCAAGGACGTGAAGCATTTTGATGACAAGGTCTTGGAGCATTGTGATGAGAAAACCATGGAGCCTTGTGATGACAAATCTCATGGAGCATACTGATGAAAAGGGGCATAGAGCATTGTGATTACAGGTGTCTTGAAGCACTGTGATGACAAGGGCATGGAGCATTTTGATGAAAAGGCCATGGAACATTCTGATGACATGTGTCATGGAGCTTTGTGGTGACAAGTGCATGGAGAATTGTGATTACAGGGATCTTGGAGCATTGTGATGACAAGTGTCATGGAGCCTTCTGATGACAAGGCCATTGTACATTGTGATGGCAGGGATCATGGATCATTGTTACGATAGGGGTAATGGAGCATTGTGAAGTGTATGGCAAGGAGCATTGTGATTACAATGTTTATGGAGCATTGCGATGACAAATTTGTGGACCATTGTGATGAAAAGTGCGTGGCACATTGTGATGACAAGGGTCATGGAGCATTTTTTTGACAATGGCATGGAGCATTGTGATGACAAGTGTCACAGAGCATTGTGATGAAAATTTCACGGAGCATTCTGGTTAAAAAGGTCACAGATCCTTGTGATGATGCGGGCATGGACCATTGTGATGAGAAATGTTATGAAGCACTGTGATGACTGGAGTCACGGAGCATTGTGGTTACAGGGGTCTTGGAGCATTGTGATGAGAAGGGTCATGGAGCCTTGTGATGACAATTCCATGTACCATCGTGATGACAGGTGTCATGGAGCATTGTTATGACAGGTGTAATGGAGCATTGTGATGGCAAGGGCGTGGAGCATTGTGATGAGAATGCCATGGAGCATTCTTTTGACATGTGTCATGGAGCTTTCTGATGACAAGGGCATGGAGCAATGTGATGAGAGCGTTCATGGAGCTTCGTGATGACAATGACATGGAGCATTGTGATGCCAAGTGTCAAGGATATTTGTGATGACAAAGGTCATGGAGCATTTTGATGACAAGGGTGTTGTGCATTGTGATGAGAAGGGCAGGGAGCATTGTGATGACAGCGTCATGGAGCAATTTGATGTAACGGGTCATGGAATATTATGAGGGCAGGGGTTATGGAACATTGTGATGTCGGTTCATGGAGCATTTTGATGAAACGGGTCATGGAGCCTTTGATGACAGGGGTTCTGGAACATTGTGATGTCAGGGGTCATCGAACATTGTGATGATAATGCATGTAGCATTGTGATGACAGGAGTCATGGAACATTGTGATGACAGGGATGAGGGTGTATTGTGACGAACAGTGATGTAATATTTTGATATCAGTGGTGAGAGAGCATTTTGATGAGAAGTGCATGGAGCATTTTGATGACAAATTTTATGGAGCATTGTGATGACAAGATTGTGGAGCGCTTTAATGACAAGCGAATGGTGCACTGTGATGACATGTGTCGTGGAGCATTGTGCTGACAAGCGCATGGAGCATTGTGATGACAAGGGTCATGGAGCATTGTGCTGAGAAAGGCATAGTGCATTGTGATGATAAGGGTCAAAGTGCATTGTGATGAAAAGTTCATGGAGCATTGTGGTTAAAAAGGTCACAGAGGGCCTCCCTGGTGGCGCAGTGGTTGAGAGTCCGCCTGCCGATGCAGGGGATACGGGTTCATGCCCCGGTCTGGGAGGATCCCATATGCTGTGGAGCGGCTGGGCCCGTGAGCCATGGCCGTTGGGCCTGCGCGTCCGGAACCTGTGCTCCGCAGCGGGAGAGGCCACAACAGTGAGAGGCCCGCATACCGCAAAAAAAGAAAAAAAAAAAAAAAAAAAAAAGGTCACAGAGACTGTTGATGACGAGGGCATGGACCATTGTGATGACAAAGGTCATGAAGCATTGTGATGACTGGATTCACGGAGCATTGTGATGACAGGGGTCATGGAGCATTGTGATAACAAGGGCATGGAGAATTGTGATGACAGGGGCATGGAACATTGGTCTAATAAGTTTCATGGATTATTGCAATGACAGTTGGAAGCACTCATTATGATGACAAGGGCATGGAGCATTGTGATGACCAGGTCATGCAGTATTGTGAAGCCAGGTGTCAGGGAGCATTGTGATGACATATGTAATGGCCCATTGTGATGACAATGGCATGGAGCATTGTGATGCCAAGTGTCATGGGGGATTCTGATGACAAAGGTAATGGAGCATTGTGATGACAATGGCTTGGAGCATTGTGATGACAAGGGTCAGGGAGCATTGTGCTGAAAAGTGCATGGAGAATTATGATGACAAGGGTCATGGAACATTCTGAAGGCAAGCTAGTGGAGTATTTTGATGACAATTGCATGGAGCATTGTGATGAAATGGCATGTGGCATTGTGGTGAAAAATCCATGGAGCCTTTTCGTGACAGGGTTCAAGGAGCATTCTGACGACAAGTGTCAGGGAGCATTGTGATGACAATTGTACTGAGAATTGTGATGACAAAGGTCATGGAACATTGTGATGAAAAGGACATAGAGTATTGTGATGACAGGCATCATGGAGCGTTGTGATGACAAGTGTTATGGAACTTTGTGATCACAAGGGTTTGGAGCATTGTGATGACAGAGGTCATGGATCATTTTGATTTCAAGGAGCATGGAGCATTGTGATGACATGAGCATGAAGCAATGTGATCCCAAGTTTCATGGAGGATTGTGATGACAATGGTAATGGAGTATTGTGATGACAAGCACATAGAGCATTGTAATGACAAGGTCACGTAGCATTTTGCTGACAAAGGCATGGAGAATTGTGATGACAGGTGTCATGGAGCACTGTGATGTCAAGCGTCACGGAGCATTGTGAATACAGGGGTCATGGAGCATTGGGATGACAAGGGCATGGATGATTTTGATGACAAGTGTCATGGAGCATTGGGCTGAAAATGTTCATGGAGTATTGTGATAACAGGGGTCATGGATTATTGTGATGGCAGAGGTCATAGAGAATTTTGATTTCATTGTGCTGATAATAGCCTGAAGCATTATTATGATGGGCACGATGCATTGTGATGACAGGTATCACGGAGAATTGAGGAGAAAAGGGGCATGGAGCATTGTGATTACAGGGGTCTTGGAGCATTGTGATGACTAGGGCAAGGAGCACTTTGATGAGAAGTTCATGGAACATTCTGATGACCTGTGTCATGGAGCCTTGTAATGAAAAGGCCGTGGAATATTGTGATGTCAGGGGTCATGGAGCATTGATAAGACAGGCGTAATGGAGCATTTTGATGAGAAGGGCATGGAGGATTGTGACTGCAAGGTATATGGAACATTGCAATGACAAATTTGAAGACCGTTGTGATGAAAAGCGCTTGGCACATTGTAATGACAAGGGTCATTGAGCAGTTTTCTCACAAAGGCTTGGAGCATTGTGATGACAATGGTCACGGAGCATTTTGATGAAAATTTCATGAAGCATTGTGGTTACAAACGGCACACAGCCTTGTGATGACGTGGGCATGGATCACTGTGATGACAAATGTTATGAAGCATTGTGATGCATGGAGTCACGGAGCATTGTGATGACAGTGGTCCTGGAGCATTGTGATGACAAGTGTATGGAGCATTGTGATGTCAGGGGCATGGAGCATTGGTCTGACAAGTTTCATAGATTATTGTGATGACAGTGGACATGGTGCTTTGTGATGTGAAGGGCATGGAGCATTGTGATGAGAAGGTCATGGATTATTTTGAAGAAAGTTGTCAGGGAGCATTGTGATGGCATATGTCATGGTCCAATGCGATGGCAATGGCAGGGAGCATTGTGATGCCAAATGTAATGGAGGATTGTGATGACAAATATAATGGAGCATTGTGATGACTAGGGCTTGGAGCATTATGATGACAAGGGTCAGGGAGCATTTTGCTGACAAGTGCATGGAGAATTGTGATGACAGTGGACATGGAGCATTGTGATAACAAGTGCATGTAGCATTGTGATCACAAGGGCATGGAGCATTGGTCTAATAAGTTTCATGGATTATTACAATGACAGTTGAAAGGGCGCATTGTGATGAAAAGGGCATGGAGCATTGTGATGACCAGGTCATGCAGTATTGTGAAGACAGGTGTCAGGGAGCATTTTGATGACATATGTAATGACCCATTGTGATGACAATTGCATGGAGCATTGTGATGCCAAGTGTCATGGAGTATTCTGATGGCAAATGTAATGGAGCATTGTGATGACAATGGCTTGGAGCATTGTGATGACAAGGGTCAGGGAGCATTGTGCTGAGAAAGGCATAGAACATTGTGATGACAAGTGTCAAAGAGCATTGTGATGAAAAGTTCATGGAGCATTGTGGTTAAAAATGTCACAGAGACTGTTGATGACAAGGGCATTGACCATTGTGATGACAAAGGTCATGAAGCATTGTGATGAGTGGAGTCACGGAGCATTGTGATGACAGGGGTCATGGAGCATTGTGATAACAAGGGCATGGAGGATTGTGATGACAATGGCTTGGAGCATTGTTCTGACAAGTGTATTGAGAATTGTGATGACAATGGTCATGGAGCATTGAGATGAAAAGGGCATGGAGTATTGTGATGACAGGCATCATGGAGCGTTGTGATGACAAGTGTTATGGAACTATGTGATCACAAGGGTTTGGAGCATTGTGATGAAAGAGGTCATGGATCATTTTGATTTCAAGGAGCATGGAGCATTGTGATGACAAGGGCATGAAGCGATGTGATCCCAAGGTTCATGGAGGATTGTGATGACAATGGTAATGGAGTATTGTGATGACAAAAGCATAGAACATTGTAATGACAAGGTCATGTAGCATTTTGCTCACAAAGACATGGAGCATTGTGATGACAGGTGTCATGGAGCACTGTGATGACAAGCGTCACGGAGCATTGTGAATAGAGGGGTCATGGAGCATTGGCATGACAAGGGCAAGGATCATTGTGATGACAAGGGTCATGGAGCATTGGGCTGAAAAGGTTCATGGAGTATTGTGAACACAGGGGCCATGGAGCATTGCGATGAATAGGGAATGGAGCATTGTGCTGCCAAGTGTTCTGGATCATTGTGTTGTCAGATGTCATGGAGTTTTGTGATGACAGTGGTCATGGGCATTGTGATGATATTGGGCATGGAACATTGTGATGAGAAGGTCATGGAGCATTGGGCTGAAAATGTTCATAGAGTATTGTGTTGACAGGGGTCATGGAGCATTGTGATGACAATGGAATGGAGCATGGTGATGACAAGGTCCTGGAGCATTTTGATTGATGACCATGGAGACTTGTGATGACAAGTCTCATGGAGCATTCTGATGAAAAGGGGCATGGAGCAGTGTGATTACTGGGTTTTTGGAACATTGTGATGACAAGGGGATGTAGCATTGTGATTAGAGTTGTCATGGAACATTTAGATTACAGGGGTGAGCGAGTATTATGATGACAAGTGATGGAACATTGTGATATCTCTGGTGAGAGTGCATTTCAATGAGATGTGCATGGAGCACTGTGATTACAAGGTTTATGGAGCATAACGATGAAAAGGTGGTGGACTGATGTGATGAAAAGCGTGTGGTACTTTGTGATGACAAGCGTCATGGAGCATTGTTCTGACAAAGGCATGGAGCATTGTGATGACAAGGGTCACGGAGCATTGTGATGAAAAGTTCATGGAGCATTGTGGTTACAAAGGTCTCAGATCCCTGTGATGATGCGGGCATGGACCACTGTGATGAAAAACGTTATGAAGCATTGAGATGACTGGAGTCACGGAGCATTGTGATGACAGGGGACATGGAACATTGTGATGACAAGGGCATGGACCATTGTGATGACAGACCATGGAGCATTGGTTTGAAAAATTTCATAGATTATTGTGATGACAGTTGGCATGGTGCATTGTGATGACAAGGTCATGGAGCATTGTGATGACAAGTGCATGGAGCATTTGGATGAGAAGGTCATGGAGTATTGTGCAGACAAGTGTCAGGGAGCATTGTGATGATATACGTCATGGTCCATTGTGATGACAATGGCAGGGAGCATTGTGATGCCAAATGTAAAGGAGGATTGTCATGATAAATATAATGGAGCATTGTGATGACTAGGGCTTGGAGCATTATGATGACAAGGGCCATGGAGAATGTTCATGAAAAGGTCGTGAATCATTGTGATGACAAGGTCCTGGAGCATTGTGATGAGAAAACCATGGAGCCTTGTGATGAAAAATCTCATGGAGCATACTGATGAAAAGGGGCATGGAGCATTGTGATAACAGGGTTCTTGGAACATTGCAATGGCAAGGGCATGGAGCATTTTGATGAGAAGGCCATGGAACATTCTGATGACATGCGTCATTGAGCTTTGTGATGACAAGGGCATGGAGCATTGTGATTACAGCGGTCTTGGAGAATTGTGATGAAAAGGGAATGGATCATTGTGATGAAAAAGGCATGGAGCCTTGTCATGACAGGGTTCAAGGAGCATACAGACAACAAGTGTCAGAGAATATTTTGATGACAATTATATTGAGCATTGTGATGACAAAGGTCATGGAGCACTGAGATGAGAAGACCTTGGATAATAGTGATGAGGAGCGTCATGGGGCATTATAATGACAGGTTTTATGGAATATTGTGATCAGAAGGGTTTTTAGCATTGTTATGACAGAGATCATGGAGCATTTTGATTTCATTTTGATGACAATAGCATGAAGCATTATGATGATTGGCATGGTGCATTTTGATGACAGGTTTCATGGATCATTGAGATGAAAAGGGGCATGGAGTATTGTGATTACAGGCGTCTTGTAGCATTGTGATGAGAAGGTTCATGGAGACTTGTGATGACAAGGCCATGGAACATCGTGATGGCAGGAGTATGGAGCATTGTTATGACAGGTGTAATGGAGCATTGTGATGGCAAGGACATGGAGCATTGTGATGAGAAGGCCATGGAGCATTCTGATGACATGTGTCATGGAGCTTTGTGATGACAAGAGCATGGAACAATGTGATGAGAGCGTTCATGGAGCATTGTGATGACAATGACATGGAGCATTGTGATGCCAAGGGTCATGGATTTTTGTGATGACAAAGGTCATGGAGCATTTTGATGAGAAGGGTGTGGTGCATTTTGATGAGAAGGGCACGGAGCATTGTGATGACAGGTGTCATGGACCACTGTGATGACAAGCGTCATGGAGCACTGTGAATACAGGGGTCATGGGGCAATGGGATGACAAGGGCATGGAGCATTGTGATTACAGGTGTCTTGAGCATTGTGATAACAAGTTTCATGGAGCTTTGTGATGACAAGGCAGTTGAACATTGTGATGGCAGTGGTCATGAGGCATTGGGCTGAAAATATTCATGGAGTATTGTGATGACAGAAGTCATGGAGCATTGTGATGTCTAGGGAATGGAGCATTGTGTTTACAAGGGTCCCGGATCATTGTGTTGTCTGGTGTCATGGAGTGTTTTGATGACAGTGGTCATGGAGAATAGGGATGATATTGGTCATGGAGCACTGTGATGATTAGGACATGGAGCATTTGGCTGAAAATGTTCATGGAGTACTTTGATGACAGTGGTCATGGAGCATTGTGATGACAAGGGAATGGAGCATGGTGATGACAAGGTCCTGGAGCATTGTGATGAGAAGACCATGGAGACTTTTGATGAGAAATCTCATGGAGCATTCTGTTGAAAATGGGCATGGGGCATTGTGATTACAGGGTTCTTGGAGCTTTGTGATGACATGGGCATGGATCATGGTGATAAGAAGGCCATGGAGCATTCTAATGACATGCATCATGCAGCTTTGTGACGACGAGGGCATGGAGCATTGTGATTATAGTGGTCTTGAGCATTGTGATGACAAGTGTCATGGAGCCTTGTGATGACAAGGCCGTGTAACATTGTGATGGAAGGGGCCATGGAACATTTTTATGACATGGGTAATGGAGCATTTTGATGAGAAGGTCATGGAGCATTGGTCTGAAATATTTCATGGATTATTGTGATGAGTGTGGGCGTGGAGCATTGTGATGACGAGGTCAAGGAACACTGTAATACATGGGTCATGGGTCATGGAGCTTTGTGATGACAGGTCATGGAGCATTGTGATGACAAGGGCATGGAGTATTGTGATAACAGGGGCATTGAGCATTGGTCTGACAACTTTCACAGATTATTGTGATGAGAGTGGACATGGTGCATTGTGATAACAAGGCCATGGATCATTGTGAAGAGAAGGTCATGGAGTATTGTGAAGACAGGTGTCAGGGAGCATTGTGATGACATATGTCATGTTCCATTGCGATGACAATGCTAGGTAGTATTATGATGCCAAATTTAATGGAGTATTGTGATGACAAAGGTCATGGAGCATTGTGATGAAAAGGGCATGGAGTATTGTGATGACACGCATCATGAAGCGTTGTGATGACAAGTGTTATGGAACATTGTGATCACAAGGGATTTGAGCATTGTGATGACAGAGGTCTTGGCTCATTTTGATTTCACGGAGCATGGTGCATTTTGATGACAAGGGCATGAAGCAATGTGATCCCAAGTTTCATGGAGGATTGTGATGGCAATGGTAATGGAGTATGGTGATGACAAGCGCATAGAGCATTGTAATGATAAGGTCATGTAGCATTTTGCTGACAAAGGCATGGAATATTTTGATGACAGGTATCATGGAGCAATGTGATGACAAGCGTCACGGAGCATTGTGAATACAGGTATCATGGAGCATTGGGATGACATGGGCATGCATCATTGTGATGAGAACGGTCATGGAGCACTGGGGAGAAAATGTTCATGGAGTATTTTGATGACAGGGGTCATGGAGTATTGTGATGAGAACGGAATGGAGCATTGTGATGACAAAGTCCTGGAGCACTGTGATGTGAAGACCATGGAACCTTGTGATGACTAGTGTCATGGATCATTCTGAAGAAAAGGAGCAGGGATCATTGTGACTCCAGGTGTCTTGGAGCATTGTGATGACAAGGGCATGGAACATTATGATGAGAAGGCCATGGAGAATTCTGATGACATGTGTCATAGAGCTTTGTGATGACAACTGCAAGGAGCATTGTGATCCCAGGGGTCTTGGAGCATTGTGATGAAAAGGGCATGGGTCATTGTGATGAAAAAGGCATGGAGCTTTGTCATGAAAGAGTTCAAGGTGCATACTGATGACAATAGTCAGGGAGCATTGTGCCGACAAGTGTAATGAGCATTGTGATGACAAAAATCATGGTGCATTGTGATGAGAAGACCATGGAAAATTGTGATGACCAGCGTCATGGGGCATTGTGATGACAAGTGTTATTGAACATTGTGATCACAAGGGTTTGGAGCATTGTGATTACAGAGGTCATGAAGCATTTTGATTTCACTGTGATGACAATAGCATGAAGCATTATGATGATGGGCATGGTGCATTGTGATGACACCGTTCATGGTGCATTGTGATGAAAATTGGCATGGAGCATTGTTCTGACAAGTTTCATGGATTATTGTGATAAGAGTGGGCATGGCACATGGTGATGACAAGGGCATGGGGCACTGTGATGACAAGGTCATGGATTATTGTGAAGAAAGTTGTCAGGGATCATTGTGATGAAATATGTCATGTTCCAGTTTGCTGACAATATCATTGAGCATTGTGATGCCAAGTGTCATGGAGGATTGTTGTGACAAATTAAAGGAGCATTGTGATGACAAGGGCATGGAGCACTGTGATATCAAAAGCCATTGATAATTTTAATGTCCAGGTCGTGAAACATTGTGATGACAAGCGCATGGAGCTTCCTGACAGGGTTCATGGAGCATCGCGATGACAAGTGCATGGAGTATTTTGATGACAAGAGCATATAACATTGTGATGTGAAATGCCATGGAGCATTGTAACAACAAGGACGTGGAGAATTGTGAGGACAAGGGACATTGAGCTTTGAGATGACAAGGCATGGAGCATGGTGATGACAAAACCGTGAAACATTGTAATGAGAAGACCTTGGGTAATTGTGATGTAGAGCATCATGGAGCACTGTAAGGACAAGTGGCATGAAGCATTGTGATGACAGGTGTCAGGGAGCATTGTGATGAGAGGTGTCATGGAGCATTGTGATGACAAGGGCATGAAGCATTGTGATGACAAAGGCATGGAGCATTGCGATGACAAGTGCATGGAGCACTGCAATGACAAGTGCATGGAGAATTGTGATGACAAGAGCATGTAACATCATGATGAGAAGTGTCATGTAGCATTGTGATGACAAAGACATGGAGAATTGTGATGACAAGGGACATGGAGCATTGTGATAACCAGAGCATGGAGCATTGTGATGACAGGGGTCATGGAGCATTATTATGACAAGGGCAATCGTGCACTCTGACAAAAGATATCACTTATGAAGGGAATGTAAACATGGCTACATATGAACTGAATTAGGGAAGAGAACAGATTCTCAGATTTAGAAAACACACTTATGCTTGCTTAAGGGGAAAGAGAGGTGGGGAGATGCACAAAACAAAAGATTGATATTAGCACAGGAGCCGTTCCATAATCCAAAAACAGAAGAGACAATCCCTACTCCTTCCTCAGTGAACGGAACTCAACATCCCTATTCCCTGGAGAGAAATATATCTGACTAGTAAGAATTTTAAAACCTATGTATTGATATGTCTCCATAAGGGAACCAAGTGTGTCTAGAACGACAGAAACATGGCAGTGAGAATCAGCTCAAACCCACTATAAAAAGGAATTTCAAAACAAAACATACGAACTGTAAAATTCTTACACAATTCCTTCAGGGATTCTGATGAAACCTGGAATCACCCTATCTACAATGATAGCTGGATGTGGCATAAGTCTGGTCACTTGGGGCTGAGAGGACTGGTGAGATTGGGTGAAAAAATGCAGACCCTTTAAAGAAATAATGCCTGCCACCCATTCCATGGTTCCCAACTCTCCAGGTAGAAAGGAATAACACTACAGTTATAACATGTATAGGAACGTAGAGAATGGAAACACTCTGATGGTGAAAGTTTTCTAAAACTCTACTACTTTTTTCTCGCCTTGTGCTCCAGTTTGACATTCCAACTGCTTTACAATAAATCTCCCAACTTGGAGAGTCAGCCCCTATAACCTCCTGATACACAGTGGGCAAATTGTGCAGAGGCTATAAGGGAAGAGAGAGAACCAATGAGAGAGTAGCTGTAGGCATTTGGAAAGCCACATGTCACTCTAATTTCCCATCATGAAGAGGAATTAACCAAAGTCTCATCCTGCCCCCCCAGAACAAGTATAGGTCCTGAAGCAAAATTGTGGATATGCGGTCAGCTCACAAAAAAGCGAGTTGAAAAATGGAGCTCAGGGCCACAGCAATTCACTAACCTGCAGAGTTAAAAAGGACTACTCTCTTCCAAAAATCTGTAAAGGGAAAGCCACGAGGCGGAACTGAAAATGAGGCAGAATGGCATGAAACAGATTTCAAGAGGTACAATGGAATCACCTTTAAACACAGGAAAAGCATCACAACTTCGAAAATTATGGAAACGGCCATAAAGAGCGTATGGGTTTTCACGTGAATATATTCAGGAGAAGATGCATACGACCTTTTTGGCCAAGCAATAAAGTGGGCAATGCAAATCGGCACTACAAAGAAATATCACTTCCCACCGGTCAAAAGGGACATCCACAAAATGTGTAAAAACCAGAAAGGCAAGACAGGCCCTGGAGAACAGGGAGCCTTGTTATGCTGAAGGGCGGGATGTAAATTGCCAACTGCCTCTCTGGAGGAGTGCATTGTGTTCCCAAAAACAAGTAAAAAACAGAGCTACAGAGCCAAGGGCCCTACCAGTCTAGGGAATATACCTTGGGAAAACTGAAAATCAATAAGACAGAGCCACCCCCAAATTTAGGGCTGCACTGCTTACAAGAACCTCAACTTGGGTACACCTTAAATATCCCAGGAAATATAAAAATGGTTCAAAAAATTGAGGTACTTACGTACGATGGAATATCCCTCAGCCATGAAATCAATGTCATAAGACCAGTAGGAGCAAAGTGAGTGGGTTTAGGTAAGATGATTCTAAGTGAAATAAGTCACACAGAAAAAAAGAAACTTATCATAAGATATCACTTATGAAGATCCTGTAAACATGGCTACACTTGAACTGAGTTAGGAAATAGAACAGAGTCTCACATTTAGAAAACTCACTTATGACTGCTTAAGGGGGATGGACAGGTGGGGTGATGCATAAAAACAGAGTTTGATATAAGCACAGATACCGTTCCAAAAAGCAACTATGGAATAGACAAGACCTACACCTTCCTCAGTGAAAGGGATTCAAAACCCCATATTTCCGGCCAAGGAATATATCTGACTAGTAAGAATCTTAAAACTTATGTATTGATTTGTCAGTGTAAGGTAATTAAGTGTGCCTAGATTGGCATAAACATGGCAGTGAGAATCAGTTCAAACCCGCTATAAAAAGGAATTTCAAAAACAAAACAAAAAAACAGGGAAATTCTTTACAATTCCTTCAGGGTCTCTGATGGAACCGGGAATGACCCTATCTACAATGACAGCTGGATGTGGCATAAGGCTGGACACTTGGGACTGAGAGGATTGGTGACATAGGGTGAACAAATACAGTCGCTTTAAAGCAATAAAACATGGCCCCCATGTCATGGGTCCCAACACTCCAGGTTGAAGGGAATATTACTCCAGCTATAACATGTATGGGAAACCTAGAGAATGGACACACTGTGAATACGAAAGATTTCTACAACTAAACGAATAGTCCCTCTCCTGGTGCTCCGGGTTGACTTTCCAACTGCTTTACTATCAATCTCCCAACTTGGAGACAGACCCTTTAACCTCCTGGTTCGCACAGGTTGCCAATTTGGCAGAGGGTGAAAGGGAAGAGGGAGAACAAATGAGAGAGTAGTTGTAAGGCATTTGGATGGGCACATGTCACTCTAATTTCCCGGCAGGAAGAAGAATTAAACAAAGTCTCAGCCAACCACCGGAACTAGTATAGGTCCTGACCAATATTTTGGACTTGCGTTCAGCTCACAAAAAAACGAGTTGAAAAATGGAGCTCAGGGGCACAGCAATTCACAGACAGGCAGAGTAATAAAGGACAACTATCGTCCAAAAATCTGCTGAGGGAAGGCAACGGGGCCGACTTGAAAGCGAGGCAGAATAGCAGGAATCAGATTTCAAGAGGTACATAGGAATCGCCTGTAAAGCACAGGAAGAGGGGCACCACTTCGACAATGATGCATTTGGCCAAAAAGGGCGTATGCATTTTCCCCTGAATATATTCACGAGAAAACGCATACGCCCTTTTTGGCCAAGCAAGCAAGCAGGCAATGCAAATCTGCACTACAAAGTAGTATCACTTCCCACAGGTCAAAAGGGACATCCACAAAATATGTAAAAACCAGAAAGGCAAGACAGGCCCTGGAGAACAGGAGCCTTGTTATGCTGATGGGCGGGATGTAAATTGTCAACTGCCTCACTGCAGTGGTGCATTGTGTTGCCTACAACAAGTAAACAACAGAGCTACAGAGCCATGGGCACTTCAAGTCTAGGGAATATACCTTTAGAAAACTGAAAATCAATAAGACAGAGCCACCCCCAAATTTAGGGCTCCACTGCTTACAAGAACCTCAACTAGGGTACACCTTCAGTATCCCAGGAAATATAAAAATAGTTCAAATATAGTGGTACTTACGTACGATGGAATATCCTTCAGCCATGAAATCAATGTCATAAGACCAGTAACAGCAAAGTGATTGGATTCAGGTACGATGATTCTAAATGAAATAAGTCACACAGAAAAAGAAACTTATCATAAGATATCACTTATGAAGATCCTGTAAACATGGCTACACATGAACCGAGTTAGGAAAGAGAACAGAGTCTCACATTTAGAAAACACTCTTATGCCTGCTTAAGTGGGTAGGAGAGGTGGGGTGATGCATAAAACCAGAGTTTGATATAAGCACAGGTACCGCTCCAAAAACAAATTATGGAATAGACAAGACCTACACCTTCCTCAGTGAAAGGGATCAAAACCCCATATTTCCCGCAGAGGAATATATCTGACTAGTAAGAATCATAAAACCTATGTATTGATATGTCTCCGTAAGGGAATCAAGTGTGTCTAGACTGGCATAAACGTGGCAGCGAGAATCAGCTCAAACACACTATAAAAAGAAATGTCAAAAACAAAACAAAAAAACAGGGAAATCCTTTACAATTATTTGAGGGTCTCTTAGGAAACCTGGAATGACCCTATCTACAATGACAGCTGGATGTGGCATAAGGCTAGACACTTGGGACTGAGAGGATTTGTGAGATTGGGTGAGCAAATGCAGACCCTTTAAAGCAATACTGCATGACATCCATTATATGGGTCCCAACTCTCCAGGTTGAAGGGAATATTACTACAGCTATGACATGTACGGGAAACCTGGAGAATTGACAAACTGTGAATACGAAAGGTTTCTAAAACTCAGCGAATAGTCACTCTCCTGGTTTTCCTGTTTGACTTTCCAACTGCTTTACTATCAATCTCCCAACTTGGAGAGACACCCCATTTAAGCTCCTGGATCGCACAGGTTGCCAATTTGGCAGAGGATGGAAGGGAAGAGGGAGAACCAATGAGAGAGTAGCTGTTAGGCATTTGCACGGACACATGTCACTCTAATTTCCCGGCAGGAAGAAAAATTAAACAAAGTCTCAGCCACCCACCGGGAACCAGTATAGGTCCTGAACCAAAATTTTGGACTTGCGTTCAGCTCACAAAAAAACGAGTTCAAAAATGGAGCTCAGGGGCACAGCAATTCACAAACTGGCAGAGTAATAAAGGACAACTATCGTCCAAAAGTCTGCTGAGGGAAGGCAACGAGGCTGACTTGAAAGCGAGACAGAATAGCAGGAATCATATTTCAAGAGGTACCTAGGAATCGCCTGTAAAGCACAGGAAGAGGGGCACAACTTCGACAATGATGCACTTGGCCAAAAAGTGCGTATGCATTTTCTAATGAATATATTCACGAGAAAACGCATACTCCCTTTTTGGCCAAGCAAGCAAGCGGGCAATGCAAATCTGCACTACAAAGAAGAATCACTTCCCACAGGTCAAAAGGGACATCCACAAAGTATGTAAAAACCAGAAAGGCAAGTCAGGCCCTGGAGAACAGGAGCCTTGTTATGCTAATGGGTGGGATGTAAATTGCCAACTGCCTCACTGGAAAGTGCATTGTGTTCCCTAAAACAAGTAAACAACAGAGCTACAGAGCCATTGGCACTTCCAGTCTAGGGAACATACCTTGGGAAAACTGAAAATCAATAAGACAGAGCCACCCCCAAATTTAGGGCTCAACTGCTTAGAAGAACTTCAACTAGGGTACACCTTCAATATCCCAGGAAATATAAAAATAGTTCAAAAATAGGGGTACTTACGTACGATGGAATATCCTTCAGCCATGAAAGCAGTGTCATAAGTCCCCTAACAGCAAAGTGAGTGGATTCAGGTACGGTGATTCTAAGTGAAATAATTCACACAGAAAAAGAAACTTATCATAAGATATCACTTATGAAGATCCTGTAAACATGGCTACATATGAACTGAGTTAGGAAAGAGAACAGAGTCGCACATTTAGAAAACACTCTTAGGCCTGCTTAAGGGGGAAGGAGATGTGGGGTGATGCATAAAACCAGAGTTTGATATAAGCACAGGTACCGTTCCAAAAACCATCTACGGAATAGACAAGACCTACACCTTCCTCAAAGAAAGGGACTCAAAACCCCATATTTCCCGCAGAGGAATTTATCTGACTAGTAAGAATCTTAAATCTATGTATTGATATGTCACCGTAAGGGAATCAAGTGTTTCTAGACAGGCATAAACATGGGAGCGAGAATCAGTTCAAACCCACTATAAAAAGGAATTACAAAAACAAAACAAAAAAAAAACAGGGAAATCCATTACAATTCCTTCAGGGTCTCTGATGGAACTAGGAATGACCCTATCTACAATGACAGCTGGATGTGGCATAAGGCTGGACACTTGGGACTGAGAGGATTGGTGAGACTGGGTGAGCAAATGCAGACCCTTTAAAGGAATAATGCATGGCACCCATTATATGGGTCCCAACTCTCCAGGTTGAAGGGAATATTACTACAGCTATAACATGTACGGGAAACCTAGAGAATGGACATAATGTGAATACGAAAGGTTTCTAAAACTCAACGAGTAGTCCCTCTCCTGGTGCTCCGGTTTGACTTTCCAACTGCTTTACTATCAATCTCCCAACTTAGAGAGACAGCCCCTTTAACCTCCTGGTTCCCACAGGGTGCTAATTTGGCAGAGGATGGAAGGGAAGAGGGATAATCAATGAGAGAGTAGCTGTAAGGCATTTGGACGGGGACATGTCACTCTAATTTCCTGGCAGGAAGAAGAATTAACCAAAGTCTCAGCCACCCACTGGGAACCAGTATAGGTCCTAAACCAAAATTTTGAACTTGCGTTCAGCTCACAAAAACGCGTTGAAACATGGAGCTCACGGGCACAGCAATTCACAAACTGGCAGAGTAATAAAGGAAAACTATCGTCCAAAAATCTGCTGAGGGAAGGAAAAGAGGCAGACATGAAAGCGAGGCAGAATAGCAGGAAACAGATTTCAAGAGGTACGTTGGAATCACCTGTAAAGCACAGGTAGAGGCGCACAACTTCGACAATGATGCACTTGGCCAAAAAGGGCGTATACGTTTTCTCCTGAATATATTCAGGTGAAAACACATACGCACTTTTTGGCCAAGCAAGCAACCGGGCAATGCAAATCTGCACTACAAAGAAGTATCTCTTACCACCTGTCCAAAGGGACATCCACAAAATGTGTAAAAACCAGAAAGGCAAGACAGGCCCTGGAGAACAGGAGCCTTGTTATGCTGATGGGCGGGTTGTAATTTGCCAACCGCCTCACTGGAGGAGTGCATTGTGTTCCCAAAACAAGTAAACAACAGAGCTACAGAGCGAAGGGCACATCCTGTCTAGGGAATATACTTTGGGAAAACTGAAAATCAATAAGACAGCACCACCCCCAAATTTAGGGCTCCACTGCTTACAAGAGCCTCAACTAGGGTACACCTTCAATATCCCAGGAAATATAAAAATGGTTCAAAAAATTGTGGTAATTACGTACGATGGAATATCCCTCAGCCATGAAATCAATGTCATAAGACCAGTAGCAGCAAAATGAGTGGATTCAGGTACGATGATTCTAAATGAAATAAGTCACACAGAAGAAGAAATTTATCATAAGATATGACTTATGAAGATCCTGTAAACATGGCTACACATGAACTGAGTTAGGAAGGAGAACAGTGTCTCACATTTAGAAAACCCTCTTATGCCTGCTTAAGGGGGAGGAGAGGTGGGGTGATGCATAAAACCAGAGTTTGATATAAGCACAGGTACCATTCCAAAAACCAAGTATGGAATAGAAAAGACCTAAACCTTCCTCAGGGAAAGGGACTCAAAACACCATATTTCCCGCAGAGGAATATATCTGAGTAGTAATGATCTTAAACCTATGTACAGATTGGTCTGGGTAAGGGAATTAAGTGTGTCTAGACTGGCATAAACATGGGAGCGAGAATCAGCTCAAATGCACTATAAAAAGGAATTTCAAAAACAAACAAAAAAAAACAGAAAAATTCCTTAGAATTCCTTCAGGGTCTCTGACGAAACCTGGAATGACCCTATCTACAATGACAGCTGGATGTGGCATAAGGTTGGACACTTGGGACTGAGAGTATTGGTGAGATTTTGTGAGCAAATGCAGACACTTTAAAGCAATAATGCATGGCACCCATTCCATGGGTCCCAACTCTCCAGGTTGAAGGGAATACTATAATAGCTATAACATGTACGGGAAACCTAGAGAATGGACACACTGTGAATACGAAAGGTTTCTAAAACTCAACGAATTGTCCCTCTCCTGGTGCCCCAGTTTGACATCCCAACTGCTTTCCTATCAATCTCCAAAATTGAGAAACAGCCCCTTTATCCTCCTGGTTCGCACAGGTTGCCAATTTGGCAGAGGATGGAAGGGAAGAGGGAGAAACAATGAGACAGTAGCTGTTAGGCATTTGGAAGGGCACATGTCACTCTAATTTCCCGTTAGGAAGGAGAATTAACCAAAGTCTCAGCCACCAACCGGGAAACAGTATAGGTCCTGAACCAAAATTTTGGAGTTGCGTTCAGCTCACAAAAAAGGAGTTGAAAAATGGAGCTCAGGGGCACAGCAATTCACAAACTGGCAGAATAATAAAGGACAACTATCGTCCAAAAATCTGTTGAGGGAATTCAACAAGGCGGACTTGAAAGTGATGCAGAGTAGCAGGAAACAGATTTCAAGAGGTACGTTGGAATCGCCTGTAAAGCACAGGAAGAGGGGCACAACTTCGACAATGATGCACTTGGCCTAAAAGGGCGTATGCGTTTTCTCCTGAATATATTCAGGTGAAAACGCATACACCCTTTTTGGCCAAGGAAGCAAGCGGGCAATGCAAATGTGCACTACAAAGAAGTATCTCTTACCACCTGTCCAAAGGGACATCCACAAAATGTGTAAAAACCAGAAAGGCAAGACAGGCCCTGGAGAACAGCGAGCCTTGTTATGCTGATGTTTGGGATGTTATTTGCCAACTGCCGCTATGGAGGAGTGCACTGTGTGCCCTAAAACAAGAAAACAACAGAGCTACAGAGCCAAGGGCACTACTAGTCTAGGGAATATACCTTGGGAAAACTGAAAATCAATAACACAGAGTGACCCCCAAATTTAGGGCTGCACTGCTTACAAGAACCTCAACTTGGGTACAGCTTAAATATCCCAGGAAATATAAAAATGGTTCAAAAAATTGTGGTAGTTACGTACGATGGAATATGCCTCAGCCATGAAATCAATGTCATAAGACCAGTAGCAGCAAAATGAGTGGATTCACGTACGATGATTCTAGGTGAAATAAGTCACACAGAAAAAGAAACTTATCATAAGATATCACTTATGAAGATCCTGTAAACATGGCTACACATGAACTGAGTTAGGAAAGAGAACATAGTCTCAAATGTAGAAAACACTCTTATGCCTGCTTAAAGGGGAAGGAGACGTGGAGTGATGCATAAAACCAGAGTTTGATATAAGCACAGGTACCATTCCAAAAACCAACTATGGAATAGACAAGACCTAAACCTTCCTCAGTGAAAGGGACTCAAAACCCGATATTTCCCGCACAGGAATATATCTGACTAGTAAGAATCTTAAAAGCTATGTATTGATATGTCTCCGTAAGGGAATCAAGTGTGTCTAGACTGGCATAAATATGGCAGCAAGAATCAGCTCAAACACCCTATAAAAAGGAATTTCAAAAACAAAACATAAAAACAGGGAAATTCTTTAAAATTCGTTCAGGGTCTCTGACTAAACCTGGAATGACCCTATCTACAATGACAGCTGGATGTGGCATAAGGCTGGACACTTGGGACTGAGAGGATTGGTGAGATTGGGTGAGCAAATGCAGACCATTTAAAGCAATAATGCATGGCACCCATTCCATGGGTCCCAACTCTGCAGGTTGAAGGGAATATTACTACAGCTATAACATGTATGGGAAACCTAGAGAATGGACACACTGTGAATATGAAAGGTTTCTAAAACTCAACAAATAGTCCCTCTCCTGGTGCTCCGGTTTGATTTCCCAACAGCTTTCCTATCAATCTCCCAACTTGGAGAGACAGCCCCTTTATCCTCCTGGTTCGCACATGTTGCCAATTTGGCAGAGGATGGAAGGGAAGAGGGAGAACCAATGAGACAGTAGCTGTTAGGCATTTGGAAGGGCACATATCACTCTAATTTCCCGGCAGGAAGAAGAATTAACCAAAGTCTCAGCCACCAATCGGGAACCAGTAGAGGTCCTGAACAAAAATTTTGGACTTGCATTCAGCTCACAAAAAACGAGTTGAAACATGGAGCTCAGGGGCACAGCAATTAACAAACTGGCAGAGTATTAAAGGACAACTATCGTCCAAAAATCTGTTGAGGTAATGCATCGAGGTGGAATTGAAAGCGAGGCAGAATAGCAGGAAACACATTTCAGGAGGTACGTTGGAATCGCCTGTAAAGCACAGGAAGAGGGTACAACTTCGACAATTATGCACTTGGCCATAGAGGGCGTATGCATTTTCTCCTGAATGTATTCAGGAGAAGACACATACACCCTTTTTGGCAAAGCAAGCAAGCGGGCAATTCAAATCTGCACTACAAAGACGTATCTCTTCCCACTGTTCAAAAGGGACATCCGCAAAATGTGTAAAAAACAGAAAGGCAAGACAGGCCCTGCAGAACAGGGATCCTTGTTTTGCTGATGGGCGGGACGTACATTGCCACCTGCCTCACTGGAGGAGTGCATTGCGTTCCCTAAAACAAGTAAACAACAGAGCTACAGAGCCAAGGGCACTTCCAGTCTAGGATATACATCTTGGGAAAACTGAAAATCAATAAGACAGAGCCACCGCGTAATTTAGGGCTGCACTGCTTACAAAAACCTCAACCTGGGTACACCTGAAATATCCCAGGAAATATAAAAATGGTTTAAAAAATATGGTAGTTAATTACGATGGAATATCCCTCAGCCATGAAATCAATGTCATAAGACAAGTAGCAGCAAAATGAGTGGATTCAGGTACGATGATTCTAAGTGAACTAAGTCACACAGAAAAAGAAACTTATCATAAGATATCACTTATGAAGATCCGGTAAACATAGCTACACATGAACTGTGTTAGGAAAGAATACAGAGACTCACATTTAGAAACACCCTTATGCCTGCTTAAGGGGGAAGTAGATGTGTGGGGATGCATAAAAACAGACTTTGATATAAGCACAGGTACCGTTCCAACAACCAGCTATGGAATAGAAAAGACCTACACCTTTTTCAGTGAAAGGGATTCAATACCCCATATTTCCCGCAGAGGAATATATCTGAGTAGTAAGGGTCTTAAACCTATGTACTGATATGTCTGGGTAAGGGAATTAAATGTGTCTAGACTGGCATAAACATGGCAGCAAGAATCAGCTCAAACTCACTATAAAAAGGAATTTCAAAAACAAAACAAAAAAACAGGGAAATCCTTTTCAATTCCTTCAGGGTCTCTGACGTATCCTGGAATGACCCTATCTACAATGACAGCTGGATGTGGCATAAGGCTGGAAATTTGGGACTGAGAGTATTGGTGAGATTGGGTGAGCAAATGCAGACCCTTTAAAGGAATAATGCATGGCACGCATTCCATGGGTCCCAACTCTCCAGGTTGAAGAGAATATTACTGCAGCTATAACATGTACGGGAAACGTAGAGAATGAACACACTGTGAATATGAAAGGTTTGTAAAACTCAACGAGTTGTCCCTCTCCTGGTGGTCGAGTTTGACTTTCCAACTGCTTTACTATCAATCTCCCAAATTGGAGAGACAGCCCCTTTAACCTCCTGGATCCCACAGGTTGCCAATTTGGTAGAGCATGGTAGGGAAGAGGGAGAACCAATGAGAGAGTAGTTGTTAGGCTTTTGGACGGGCAAATGCCACTCTAATTTCCCAGCAGGAAGAATAATTAACCAAAGTCAGGCACCCACAGGGAACCAGTATTGGTCCTGAACCAAAATTTTGGACTTCGTTCAGCTCACAAAAAACGAGTTGAAACATGGAGTTCAGGGGCACAGCAATTCCCAAACTGCGAGAGAAATAAAGGACAACTATCGTCCAAAAATCTTTTGAGGGAAGGCAACGAAGTGGACTTGAAAGCCAGGCAGAATAGCAGGAAACAGATTTCAAGTGGTACATTGGATATGCCTTTAAAGCACAGGAAGAGGGGCACTACTTCAACATTGATGCAGTTGGCCAAAAGGGCGTATGCATTTTCTCCTCAATATATTAAAGAAAAAATTCATACGCCCTTTTTGGCCAAGCAACCAAGCAGGCAATGCAAATCTGCACTACAAGGACGATCACTTCCCACTGGTTAAAAGGGACATCCGAAAAATGTGTAAAAACCAGAAAGGCACGACAGGCCTTAGAGAACAGGGAGCCTTGTTATGCTGATGGGCAGGATGTAAATTGCCAACTGCCTCACTGGAGGAGTGCCTTGTGTTCCCTAAAACAAGTAAACAACTGAGCTACAGAGCCAAGGGCACTTCCAGTCTATGGAATATACCTTGGGAAAACTGAAAATCAGTAAGAGAGAGCCACACCAATATTTAGGGCTGCACTGCTTACAAGAACCTCAACTTGGGTACACCTTAAATGTCCCAGGCAAGAAAAAATGGTTCAAGAAATTGTGGTACTTACGTACGATGGAATATCCCTTAGCCATGAAATCAATGTCATAAGGCCAGTAGCAGCAAAATGAGTGGCTTCAGGTACGATGATTCTAAGTGAAATAAGTCACACAGAAAAAGAAACTTATCATAAGATATCAGTTTTGAAGTTCCTGTAACCATGGCTACACATGAACTGTGTTAGGAAAGATAACAGAGTAACGAATCTTATCATAAGATATCACTTATAGGGTGAATGTACACATGGCAACACGTGAACTGAATTACAAACACAACAGAGTCACACATTTAGAAAAAAATCTTCTGCCTGCTTAAGGGGAAAGGCGAGGTGGGGTGATGCATAAAACCACAGTTATAAATTAGCACAGATACCGTTACATAAACTAAGTATGTAATAGACAACACCTACTCCCGGCACAATCAACTGGATTCAACACCCCCTATTCATTGCAGAGGAATATATCTGACTCTAATCATTTTAAATCATATGTATTCTCATGTCTCCATAAAGGAATCGTATGTGTGTATAATGGCATGAACACAGCAATGAAATTCAGCTAAACCCCCTTATAAAAATAAGTTTCAAAAGCAAAATGCAAAAACAGCGAAACAGAGAGAAATCTTAAAAATTACGTTCAGGGCCTGTGATGCAACCTAGATTGACCACCTTTACACCCACAGATGGATGAGACATAAGACTGGACACTTGGGGCTGACAAGTTTCCTGAGGTTGTGTGAGCAAAAGAACACCACTTAGAGCAATACTCTGTGCTACTCATTCTAGTGGTCCCAAATCTCCAGGTTTAAGGGAATCTTCCTACAGTTAAAACATGCATGGAAAACCCAGTGGATGGTACACTGTGTAATTGGGAAAGTTTTCTAAAAGGTACCTCATTTTTCCTTTCATCGTACTCAGCTTCACCATTCCATCTGCATTACTAAAAATCTCCCCACTTGGAGTGTCAGCGCCTTTACCCTCCTGTTATGCACAGTTTGCAAATTGTGCAGAGGATGAACAGGAAGAGGGGAAACAAATGAGAGATTAGCTGTAGGTGTTTGGATGGGCACATATCACTCTAGTTTCCCATCAGGAAGAAGAATTAGCCAAAGGCTCAGCCTGAAGCCCCGGAACCAGACTAAGTCCTAAAGCCATCCTGTGGTGTTGCAGCCAGCTCACAAATAGGCGATTTGAAAAATGGAAATCAGGGGAACCACAATTCACAAACTTGCAGAGTTATAAAGGACAACTATCATCCAGAAATATATTGAGGTAAGGCAGTGAAGAGGATTTGAATGCAAGGCAGAATTGAAGGAAACAGATTTCAAGAGGTACATTGGAGTCATCTTTAAAGCACATGAAAAGCAACAGAACTTCAACAATGTTGCCCTTGGCTGAAAAGGGACTATGTGTATTTTCTTGATTATATTTGGGAAAAAATGCATACGCCCTTTTTGGCCAAGCAAGCCATCAGGCATTGAAAATCCATACTAAATAGAAGTGTCCCTTACATCCAGTCAAAAGGGCCATCCACAAATAGTGTAAAAACCACAAAAGCAGGAGAGGCCATGGAGAAAAGGGAGCCTGGTTACACCAATGGACAGGATGTAAATTGCAAACAGCCTCTCTGGAGAACTGTATGCTGTTTTCTACAACAGCTACAGAGCATAGCACACTTCACTCATGGGCGTGTATTTTGGGAAAACTAAAAATCCACAACACACAGCCAGCCCAAAGTTTAGGGCTGCTCTGTTTACAAGAACCTCGACTTCAGTACACTTTAAATATCCCAGGAAAGCAAAAAAATGGATATAGAAGTTGTGGTACTTATATACAATGGAATGTCACTCAGACATAAAATCAATGTCATAAGGCCAATAGCAGCATAATGAGTGGCTTTAGGTACGATGATGCTAAGTGAAATGAGCCACAAAGAAAAAAGAAACTTATTGTAATATATCACTTATAGAGGGAATGTAAACATGGCTACACATGAACTGAATTTCAAAAGAGAACAGAGTTACACGTTCAGAAAACACACTTATGCCTCCTTAAGGGGAAAGGTGACGTGGGGTGATGTGTAAAAGCAGACTTTGACATTAGCACAGATACCATTCCATATACAAAATATGTCATAGACAAGACCTACTCCTTTCTCAATGAACTGGACACAAAACACCCTATTCACTGAAGAGGAATATATCTGACTAGTAATAATCTTGAAACCTATGTATTTATATGTCTCCATAATGGAATCAAGTGTATGTAGATTGGCATAAACACAGATCAATGGAACAGGACAGAAAGCCCAGAGATAAACCTACATACCTAATGGCTATCTCATCTATGACAAAGGAGCTAAGGATATACAATGAAGAAAAGACAGTCTCTTCAGTAATTGGTGCTGGGAAAACTGGACCCCTACACATAAAAGAATGAAATTAGAACACTCCATAACACCATACACAAAAATAAACTCTAAATGGATTAGAGATCTAAATATAAGACCAGACACTATAAAACACTTAGAGGAAACCATAGGCAGAACACTCTATGACATAAATCACAGCAAGATCCTTTTTGACTCACCTCCTAGAGAAATGGAAATAAAAACAGAAATCAACAAATGGGACCTAATGAAACTTAAAAGCTTTTACACAGTACAGGAAAACATAAACAAGATGCAAAAACAACCCTCAGAATGGGAGAAAATATTTTCAAATGAAGCAATTGACAAAGGATTAATCTCCAAACTTTACAAGAACCTCATGTAGCTGAATATCACAAAAACAAACAACCCAATCCAAAAACGGGCAGAAGACCTAAATAGACATTTCTCCAAAGAAGATATACAGATTACCAAGAAACACATGAAAGGATGCTGAACATCACTAATCATTAGAGAAATGCAAATCAAAACTACCATGAGGCATCACCACACAGCAGTCAGAGTGGCAATCATCAAAAAAATCTACAAAACAATAAATGCTGGAGAGGCCTTTATTGGAGAAAAGGGAACACACTTGCACTGTGGGTGGGAATGTAAATTGATATGGGCACTAGGGAGAACAGTACAGGGGTTCTTTTAAATAACTAACAATAGAAGTACCATACGACACAACAATCCAACTACTGGGCATTTGCCTTGCAAAAACCATAATTCTAAAAGAGTTATGTACAAAAATGTTCATTGCACCTCTATTTACGATAGCCAGGATATGGAAGCAACCTAAGTGTCCATCGACAGATGAATGGATAAAGAAGATCTGGCACATATATACAATGGGATATTACTCAGCCATAAAAAGAAGCAAAACTGAGTTATTTGTACTGAGGTGGATGGACTTAGAATCTGTCCTACACAGTGAAGTAAGTCAGAAAGGGAAAAAACAAATACTGTATGTTAACAGAGATATACGGAACCTAATGAAGAAAAAAAAAAAAAGATTTTGAAGAACCTAGTGGCAGGACCGGATTAAGGACACAAACATAGAGAAAGGACTTGAGGACACCGGAAGGGGGATGGGTAAGCTGGGACGAAGTGAGAGAGTGGCATGGACATAAATACATTACCAAATGTAACACCGATAGCTACTGGGAAGCAGCCACATAGAACAGGGAGATCAGCCTGGTGCTTTGTGACCACATAAAGGGGTGGGATATGGGTTGTGGGAGGGAGATGCAAGAGGGAGGGGATCTGGTGATATTTGTATATGTATAACTGATTCACTTTTTTATACAGCAGAAACGAACACTCCATTGTAAAGCATTTATACTCCAATAAACGTGTAAACGGAAAAATAAAAGAAAGCACATGGATAAACCTACACACCTATGGTCAACTAATCTATGACAAAGGAGGCAAGACTATACAATGGAGATAAGACAGTCTCTTCAATCATTGGTGCTGGGAAATATGGACAGCTACATGTAAAAGAATGAAATTAGAACACTCCCCAACACCATACATAAAAATATATTCAAAATGGATTAGAGACCTTAATGTAAGACAGGATAGTATAAAACTCTGAGAGGAAAACTTACGAAGGATACTCCGACGTAAATCACAGCAAGATCTTTTTTGATCCACCTCCTATAGTAATGAAATAAAAAAGAAAACTAAACAGATGGGACCTAATGAAACATAAAAGCTTTTGCAAAGCAAAGGAAACTACAAACAAGATAAAAAGACAACCCTCAGAATGGCAGAAAATATTTCCAAATGAATCAATGGACAAATGATTAATCTCCAATATATATAAACAGCTCATGCAGCTCAATATTAATGAAACAAACAACCCAATACAAAAATGGAAGAAGATCTAAATAGACATTTCTTCCAAGAAGACATAGAGATGGCCAGTACGCACATGAAAATCTGCTCAACATCTCTAATTATTAGAGAAATGGAAATGGAAACTACAATGAGGTATCACGTCACACCTGTTAGAATGGGCATCATCAGAAAATCTACAAACAACAAATACTGGAGCTGGTGTGAAGAAAAGGAACTTTCTTCCACTATTGTTGGGAATGTAAATTGATACAGTCTCTATGGGGAACAGTATGGAGTTCCTTAAAAAACTAAAAATAGAATTACCATATAATCCAGCAATCCCACTAATGGGCATATACCAAGAGAAAACCATAAATCAAAAAGACACATTCACCACAATGTTCATTGCAGCACTATTTACAATAGCCAGGTAATGAAAGCAACCTAAGAGCCCACAGACAGACGAATGGATAAAGATGTGGTACATATATACAATGGAATATTACTCAGCCATACAAAGGAATGAAATTGGATCATTTGTAGAGACCTTGAAGGATCGAGAGACTGTCATACAGAGTGAAGTAAGTCAGAAAGAGAAAACCAATATTGTATATTAATGCATATATGTGGAACCTAGAAAAATGGTACAGATGAACCAGTTTGCAGGGCAGAGATAGAGACACAGATGTAGAGAACAAACATATGGACACCAAGGGGGGAACGCCATGTGAGGGTGGTGGTGGGATGAATTGGGAGACTGGGATTCACATGTGCACACTTATATGTATAAAATAGATATCCAATAAGAACCTGCTGTATAAAAGAAATACATAAATTTTAAAAAAATTAAAAATAAATAAATAACATTTAATAAAATAAAACAGAAAAGAAGTTTTTCCCTTCACATAGACGTCTTTATATGAATGCATTATTTCCATGTTTATATCACCAAATTAAAACAAAATAGGAATAAATAAAATCTACCTTGAACCAAAAAGAAAAAAAAAAAAACAGAATCCACCATTTATACAGAGGAAAATCGTATCAGGGCACTTGATCCAGTGGTAAAAAATTCTTAAGTTGGTCAGAGGTGGGAAATCGTCTCCCATTCAGTCAGCAGCACTCCCCCCGACAAGGAGCATCCTCATTGCAAAGCTGGGGGACTGTGTCGAGGCGTCTGTGAGTAAATGTGAGCTGAGCCCCAGTCCTGCTGCAGGTGAACTCTTCCCACCCTTTCCAGGTAAAACACCTGAATATGTACAAGCAATTGCAATCCTAGAAGAAGGGCTGTGGAGCCACACCAGCGACAGCACGCAGGCTGACTTGGTGCCTGCAGGCCAGCCAGGATGGTCCTGGCCCCAGATGCTCTTCTGGAAGCTTTCCATTTACCTGCCTGAGATACCCCTCCTGCCACGGCGCCCACTGCTTTTTAATTCCTCACCTCTGCCTGGGGAGAAATTCCAGCGGCAGGTATGGGTGACCCATCCTCTTCTTTAGCAGGTGGCAGCCTGGCAACTCCTGCAGAAAGTCCAGCAGAGCCCCACTCACACTGGGCCACACACAAAGCCACGGCCCCTCACTCCCTCCCACCACCCCAGCCCCGACACTGCTGACGGGGCAGAGAATATGGCGTCAGACACAGCTACAGGGACTCTTGCAGACTGGAGAAGTGTTTATATTGACCTCAACACAGGCACACCTGGGGAGGGCTGGCAGGCAGTGTCAGGCTGCCCAAATCAGCCAATCCTCATCCGTCAGGGGCTCACAGTTGCAGAAAATGAACCTAGCTAAACGGGCCACGCCTAAGGAACAGGTGTGGGCTCTTGAGAGTTAGGATAGACAAGGGGCTGCAGCTGCGGCTTGTTTTCTTACCATTTTATCTGTTCCATGAGTGGAAAACAACGTCAAGAAGATCCTATCCTAATGAGAAGAACCCAGGAGTCAGGGAGAGGAGTAATGGTGGGTGGAGACAGAGGCCTGGTGCCCTGGCTGCAGTGGAAGTGTCTGGAAGACCAGGCAGAGAGAGGCTGCACAGAGTGATAGCCAGGGTCACAGACCTGTCAGAGCTGCTGTTTGTTAGTTCAAGTCCTGCTCTGAGGTGTTCTGTGTCAGCTGTGAGTGACAGGTGAGCTGGGGGTTCTCTGCAAGTTGGGCTATGTGCACAGTTCCTGTGTGTCCAGCCCTGCTGGGATACCTGCCCAGGGGAGTTCTGTATCCTGGGAAGGGCCTGACTATGAGAGCCCCATGGGCTGCTGGGTAGCTGCACAGGTGAGCTCCATACCCTGGGAGGGACTTGACCACGAGAGCCCGGTTGGCTGTGGGGTGGAGGGTGCAGCCCAGGTGAGCTCCATATCCTGGGATTGGCCAGACCACGAGAGCCCCATGGGTTGCTGGAGACCTGGTAAAGCATATCAGGACATTCAGTGAAGCCACCGAGGTTATATATCCAGTAGCTCCTATTTCCTACACCCTGCTGGTCATTCTACCATCCACCAGGCCATGACATTCTGTATTAGACTTCAATGATGCCTTCTTCTGTATTCCATTCATCTCAGAGTCACAAGAATTTTTGGCTTCTGAGTGGCAGGACACAACATGAAACAAAAGAAATAATGCTGGGCCGTCCTGCCCCAATGGTTCAAAAATCCCCACACCATCATTGGGGAAATGTCCTCTAAAGACCTAAAAGTTCTACCTCTGTAAAAGGGAACCCTCCTTCAATATGAAGATGACATTCTGATCGCCAGGCCTACTAAAGACGCCTCTGAACTACCTAGCCAATAAAGGATAGAAGGTGTCCAAGAAAAAGGCTCAAATATCCCAGGCTAAGGTGACATGCCTGGGCTTCATTCTCACAGATATTCGGAGAAACGCATCCCAGGATAGGGAAGAAGCCATTTGCAGCCTTACCTCTTCTCAAACTAGAAGACAGCTTAGGGGTTCATGGGGAGGCCAAGGTTTTCTGCATCTGGATCCCTAACTACAGTCTAATACCTGGGCCTCTATATGAAACAGTGACACGAAAAGATGATGATCCTTTTGAATAGAATCCAGAAGCAGCCTCTCAAGAATGGAAAGAGCAGTCAATTCAGACCCTTGCACAGGAACTCCCTAATTTAGCTAAACCTTTGACCTTTACATACCCGGTCAAAGGTTAATAGCCCTTGGAGCCTTAGTGCAAAAACTGGGACCACTTGAAATGGAGCAACACAAGAATGCCCTTCAGGTATGGTAAACTATAGTCACCAAGGGCTTTGCCACCGACTCATCAGGCCAGGATACTGGGGTATCTAAAAAGCTGGAAATCAGCAGCCCGCAAGTCCAGCTCCCTCCTAAGGGTAAAGGACCCCATGTGGTGATCCTAACCACCCATCATGCCCTGAAGTTGCAGGGGTCGCTCTGTGGACACACTCACCTCGAGTGAGGAGGTCCTCCAACTCCAACCTCCAGAGAGACAAATAGGGGAAACGGGCCCCCAAGATGACTTGTGTGACCATCACTTGACCTGGAGTTTCTCTCAGAAAACAACAAGACTGTGCCCTGAAAGAGCAGACAACTGCTTGCAGAACTTACTGCACCCACAGGGGAGCTAATAAGCTTGGAGGGGGAAATATATATCACGCTTTCACCATAGAAAACCCTACAGACAACACGGTGATGGTGGCCAATATGACCGGCTGGACTGCTGGCTACTTCTAAAGGCCGTTGACTCAGTGGACGTCATGGTCCTGGATCACCACTGACCCTGGACTGTCTGGGAGTTGCGCGGGCAAGGCTCTGACACATGGTGCTGTTTGTACATTAATTCAGGTACCTAATTAAAGAAAGCACAGACTACTGGTCAGAGCATCTAGGCTGACAAAAACCATCTTCCTACGGTCGCCAAACAAATGTGGTGTGGGGTGAAACCTGCCACCTCAGCATCTCTGCACATCTCTTTCCTGGACCGTTAAAGGTCATTAGAATCTATAACACTTCCAATGCTGGCGCTCAGGCGGACGAGAAGTGAGGCAGGAGGCCTTGGGACAATCAACCTCACCTGGAGGCTGGTGGGGAGACGTTTTGCCCCTCCCCCCAGGTATCAGGGCTCCCACCATAGCATGAAGCAGTTACAAAAGAGGGGTCTGCACCCTCAACACCCCAAGAATGTGGAACAGAACAAAAAGCAGAGGAGGTGTTTGTCTCCGGCAATGTTCATTAAAAATTCCTGGGAGATAAAAAGAGAATCTGGGCAATAAAATAAAGTCTAACCTGTTTTTCCTTTGTGCTTTGTCTAATTTCACGTTCTCCTAGGGTTCCGCATGCAGAGGTACCACACCTGGCATTTCAGACCCGATTTCCTAGAACAGAATGGCTGGGTCGACACCTGAGCTAGCGGGGTCCCATGCAGACTCCGTGGCATAGAGCCTGAGCTGCAGCCAACCCAGCCCTCGAGAGCTCCATGCCCTGCCTCCCACTGACGCTGCTGGGATCCCTACACAGCAGCCCAGCCCACAGCCCGTGGGGGAGTGCACGCTCTCACCTCTCCATTCTGTTTTCAGAATAATGTTCCTTTGCTTCTGAACCAAACTCAGTCTTGATCTGTTGGCTCCAATGACACTGGGCACGGGGACTCCTGTTGGGGTCCACTCTGGAGGATCAGTAACAGAAATTGAGAACATTGTAACTTCAATGAACAGATGTGTGAGCCAAACTGTAGTTAACATAGAGCAGCGTATAACGCTCGAGTAAAATAAGATGTTTCTAAGACTTACATTTGATATTTCCATCACTTTACTATAAGCAAGTTCAGTGAACACGTCTGTCTTATTTTTCAGGTCAACATTAGAGAAATGAAGTGATTTATTTCCATGTATGTACATTGAATACTCTTGGCTGAAGCTTCAATCTTGTTTTTAATGCTTTTCCATTGAAAATGATAACTCCCTTTCAGTTCCCTCATTTCTGAGAAGTATAAAATCTTATAATTTATTATTACCAAAGGGGAAAGGTAGGAGAAGGGATAAATTAACAGTTTGGGATTAACACATACACACTGCTATGTATAAAATAGATCATCAACAAGGAAATACATTATAGCACAGGGAACTACACTGAATATTTTGCAATAACATAAAAGGGGAAATAATCTGAAAAAGAATCGATATTTTTATTGACATCATCTATCAATGACAGATAAAATGTAACCTAAGCAAGGCTGATGGTGAGCGCTTCTGACCCTGAAGATTTCAATCATCTAATGTTGGGCTCTGCCTATTTCCCAAGGCCCTTAATTGACATACGTGTAGCCGTAGCTTAAAAATTCCCCAGTTTGGGGTTCAGGGAGGCACTGATTTTGAAAAATCCCTGGTGTTCTCCTTGCATGCACGGGACCATTCCTACATCTAAAACATGCCTGCCACACCTAGAGGCTGTTACACCGTTTGATCGGAAAGAGTTTGGAAAAGGCACCTCATCTCCTCATCACCTGGTGCTCGGGTTCAACCCTCCAGCATCTTTCCTAACAATCTCCTCACTTGGGGATATCAGCACCGTCAACATCCTCTTGCACACCGTTTGGAATTTGTCCAGAGGAAGAAGCGGAAGGATGAGAAAAATTTAGAGACAAGTCTTAGGTGTTCGGACAGGAACATGGCACTCTAATTTCCCGTTAGGAACAAGAATTAATCAAAGGCTCAGCCTGCCTCCTCAGAACCAGAATAGGGCCTGAAGCAATCCAATGGTTTGGCGGCCAGCTCACAAAAAAAGCGAGTTGCAAAATAGAGCTCAGGAGCAGACAATTCAAAGACCTGCAAAGATATAAATGATAACCCACGTCCAAAAATATATTAAGGTAAGGCAACGAAGAGGATCTGAATGAGAGGCAGAATTGCAGGGAACAGATTTCAAAAGGTAGATTGTACTCACATTTAAAGCATATGAAAAGCAGCAGAATTTCTAAAATGATGCAGTTGGGCAAAAGTGTGTGTGTGGTTTTTGCGTGAAATCTTCAGGAAAATAAAACACATACAGAGTTTTTGGCCAACCAAGCAAGCGGGAAATGCAAATCCGCACAACAAAGAAGTCTCAATATACACTGCTTAGAAAGGCCATCCAAAAAATGTGTACAAACCAGAAATGCAGGAGAGGCCATGGAGAACAGGGAGCCTAGTCACGCGGATGGGTGGGGTATAAATATCCAAGAGCCACTCTGAAGAAGTGCATGCTGTTTCCTAAAACATCTAAAATACAATGCCCCCGAGCAAAGGGGACTTCAACTCATGGGCATATAACTTGGGAAGACTAAATATCGACAAGACACAGGCACCCTAAAGCTTAGGGCTGCTCTGCATACAAGAACCTCAACTTCGGTACACCTAAATTATCCCAATAAAAAGAGAAATGCATAAAGAACTTGTGGTAATTCTGTACAACGGAATATCACTCAAACGTGAAATCAATGTCATAAGGCCAAGAGCAGCATAATGAGTGGATTTAGGTATGATGATTCTAAATGAAATTAGTCACACAGAAAAAAGAATCTAATCATAAGACATCACTTACAGAGGGAATGTCAACATCACACCACATGAACTGAATTAAGAAAGAGAAGAGAGTCTCACATTTAGAAAATACTCTTATGCCTCCTTAAGGAGAAAGGAGAGGTGGGGTGATGCATAAACCCAGAGTTTGATATTAGCACAGGTACCATTCTATAAAACAAATACAGAAGAGACAAGACCTACACCTTGCTCAGTGAACGGGACTCAAAACCCCTATTCCCCGCAGAGGAATATATCTGACTAGTAAGAATCTTAAAACCTATGTATTGATATGTCTCCGTAAGGGAATCAAGTGTGTCTAGACCGGCATAAACACGTCAGTGAAAATCAGCTCAACCCCATTATAAAAATGAATTTCAAATACCAAACAATAAAACAGCGAAATTCTTACACAATTCCTTCAGGGGTTCTGATGAAACCTGGAATGACCCAATCTGCAAAGACAACTGGATGAGACATAAGGCTGGACACTTGGAACTGAGAGGACTGGTGAGATTGGGAGAGAAAATGCAGATCCTTTAAAGTAGTAATGCATGACACCATTCCATGAGTCCCAAATCTCCAGGTAGAAGGGAATATCAATACAGTTATAACACGTATGGGAAACCTAGAGAATGGACACACTGTGATGGCGAAAGGTTTCTAAAAGTCTCCTAATTTTTCCTCTCCTTGTGCTCCAGGTTGGCATTCCAACTGCCTTACTATCAAACTCCCAACTTAGGAGAGTTAACCCCTATAACATCCTGGTTCGCACAGTTTGCTAATTGTGCAGAGGATGAAAGGGAAGAGGGAGAACCAATCAGAGAGTAGATGTAGGCATTTGGAGGGGCACATGTCACTCTAAATTCCCGTCAGGAAGAAGAATTAACCAAAGCCTCAGCCACCCATAGGGAACACTATAGCCACCCCTGGAACCAGTATAGGTCCTGAAGCAAAATTGTGGGTTTGCGGTCAGCTCCCAAAAATGGGATTTGAAAATTGGAGCTCAGGGGCACAGCAATTCACAAACCTGCAGAGTTATAAAGGACTACTCTCTTCCAAAAATCTGTTGGGAGAAGGGAACGAAGCGGACTTTAAAATGAGGCAGAATTGCACAAAACATATTTCATGAGGTAAATTGGAATCGCTTTTAAAGCACAGGAAAAGCATCACAACTTCGACAGTGATGCCCTTGGCCAAAAACGGCGTATGGCTTTTCTCCTGAATATATTCAGGAGAAAACGCATACACGCTTTTTGGCCAATCAAGCAAGCGTGCAATGCAAATCCACACTACAAAGTATTGTCACTACCCAGCGGTCAAATGGGACATCCGTAAATCTGTAAAAAACAGAAAGGCAAGAGAGATATGGCAAAGACATGAAGCAATGTGATCCCAAGGGTCATGGAGGATTGTGATGACCAGCTCATGGAGCATTCTGATGACAAGATTATGTAGCATTTTGCTGACAAAGGCATGGAGCATTGTGATGACAATGCTCATGGAACACTGTGATGACAAGCGTCATGGAGCATTGTGATTAAAGCTGTCATGAAGCAGTGGGATGACAAGCACATGGAGCATTTTGATGACAAGAGTCCCGGATCATTGTGTTGTCAGGGTTCATGGAGCGTTGTGATGACAGTGGTCATGGAGCATTGTGATGAGAAGGTAAAGGAGCATTGGGCTGAAAATATTCATGGAGTATTGTGATGAAAGGTGTCATTTATCATTGTGATGAAAAGGTACTGGAGCATTGTGATGAGAAGACCATGGAGCCTTGTGATGACAAGTCTCATGGAGCATTCTGATGAAAAGGGGCATGGAGCATTGTGATTACAGGGGTTGTGGAGCATTGTGATGACAAGGGCATGGAGCATGGGATGAGAAGTCCAGGAAGAGTTCTGATGACATGCATCACGGAGTTCTGTGATGACAAGTGCATGGAGCATTGTGATTACAGGGGTCTTGGAGCACTGTGAGGAAAAGGGCATGGAACATTGTGATGAAAATGGCATGGAGCCTTGTCATGACAGGGTTCATGGATGATACTGATGACAAGTGTCAGGGAGCATTGTGATGACAGGGGTATTGAGCATTGTAATGACAAAGTTCATGGAGCATTGTGATGAGAAGACCATGGATAATTGTGATGATGAGCGTCATGGGGCGTTGTGATGACAAGTGTTATGGAACATGTTGATCACAAGGGTTTGGAGCATTGTGATGACAGAGGTCATGGATCATTCTGATTTCAAGGAGCATGGAGCATTGTGATGACAAGTGCATGAAGCAATGTGATCCCAAGGTTCATGGAGGATTGTGATGACAATGGTAATGGAGTATTCTGTTGACAAGCGCATAGAGCATTGTAATGACAAGGTCATGTAGCATTTTGCTGACAAAGGCATGGAGCATTGTGACGACAGGTGTCATGGAGCACAGTGATGACAAGCGTCACAGAGTATTGTGAATACAGTGGTCATGGAGCATTGGGATGACCAGGGCATTGATCATTTTGATGACAAGGGTCATGGACTTTGGGCTGAATATATTCATGGAGTATTGTGATGAGAGGGTTCATGGAACATTGTGATGACTAGGTAATGGGGCATTGTGATGACAAGAGTCCCGGATCATTGTGTTGTCAGGTGTCATGGAGTGTTGAGATGACAGTGGGCAAGGAGCATTGTGATGATATTGGTCATGGAGCACTGCGATGAGAAAGGCATGGAGCATTAGGCTGAAAATGTTGATGGAGTATTGTGATGACAGGGGTCATGGAGCATTCTGATGACAAGCTTGTGTAGTATTGTGCTGACATAGCATGTAACACTCTGATAAGAAGTGTCATGGAACATAGTGATGCAAAGAACTTGGAGAACTGTGATGACCAGGGCATGGAGCATTGTGATGGCAAGACCGTAGAGCATTTTGATGAGAAGACCATGGATAATTGTGATGATGAGCATCATGGAGCACTGTAATGACAAGGGCTATGGAGCACTGTGATGTCAGGGGACATGGAGCATTTTGATGAAAAGGGTCATGGAGCATTTTGATGACCGGGCTTATGGAACATTGTGATGTCATAGGTCATCGAACTTTGTGATGATAAGTGCATGTAGCATTATGATGACAGGAGTCATGGAACATTGTGATGACAGGGGTGAGGGAGTATTGTGATGAATAGTGATGTGACATTGTGATATCACTAGTGAGAGAGCATATTGATGAGAAGTGCGTGGAGCATTGTGATGACAAGGTTAATGGAGCATTGTGATAACAAAATTGTGGAGCACTGTGATGAAAAGCGCATGGTGCCTTGTGATGACATGTGTCATGGAAAATTGTGCTGACAAGCGCATGGAACATTGTGATGACAACCGTCATGGAGCACTGTGCTGAGAAAGGCATACAGTATTGTGATGACAAGGGTCAAAGAGCATTCTGATGAAAATTTCATTGAGCATTGAGGTTAAAAAGTTCACAGAGACTGTTGATGACGAGGGCATGGACCACTGTGATGACAAAGGTCATGAATCAGTGAGATGACAGGAGTCACGGAGCATTGAGATGACATGGGTCATGGAGCATTGGTCTAATAAGTTTCATGTATTATTGCAATGATAGTTGGAATGGTGCATTGTGATGACAAGGGCATGGAGCATTGTGAAGACCAGGTCAGGCAGTATTGTGAAGACAGGTGTGAGGGAATAATGTGATGACATATGTAATGGCCCATTGTGATGACAATGGCATTCAGTATTGTGATGCCAAGTGTCATGGAGGATTCTGATGACAAAGGTAATGGAGCATTGTGATGACAATGGCTTGGAGCATTGTGATGACAACGGTCAGGGAGCATTGTGCTGACAAGTGCATGGAGAATTGTGATGACAAATGTCATGGAGCATTCTGATGATAAGCTTGTGGAGTATTTTGATGACAATGGCATGGAACACTGTGATTAAAAAGGCATGGGACATAGTGATGAAAACGGCATGGAGCCTTTTCATGACAGGGTTCAAGGAGCATTCTGACGACAAGTGTCAGGGAGCATTGCGATGACAAGTGTATTGAGAATTGTGATGACAAAGGTCATGGAGAATTGTGATGAAAAGGACATGGAGTATTGTGATGACAGGCATCATGGAGCGCTGTGATGACAAGTGTTATGGAACATTGTGATCACAAGGGTTTGGAGCATTGTGATGACAGAGGTCATGGATCATTTTGATTTCAAGGAGCATGGAGCATTGTGATGACAAGGTCATGAATCAATGTGATCCCAAAGTTCATGGAGGATTGTGATGACAATGGTAATGGAGTACTGTGATGACAAGTGCACAGAGCATTGTAATGAAAAGGTCATGTAGCATTTTGCTGACAAAGGCAAGGAGCATTGTGATGACAGGTGTCATGGAGCACTGTGATGACAAGCTTCACGGAGCATTTTGAATAAAGCGGTCATGGAGCATTGGGATGAGTAGGGCATGGATAATTGCGATGACAAGGGTCATGGAGCATTGGGATGAAATATTCATGGAGTATTGTGATGACAAGGGACATGGAGCGTTGTGATGACAGGGGTCATGGAGCATTGTAATGACAGGGGTCATGGAGCATGGTGATGAGAAGATCATGGAGCACTGGGCTGAAAATATTCATGGAGTATTGTGATGACCGGTGTCATGGAGAATTGTGATGACAAGGTACTGGAGCATTGTGATGCCAAGGGTCATGTTTCTTTGTGATGACAAAGTCATGGAGCATTTTGATGACAAGGGCGTTGTGCATTGTGATGAGAAGGGCAGGGAGCATTGTGATGACAGAGTCATGGAGCAATTTGATGAAAATGGTGATGGAACATTTTGATGACAGAGGTTATGGAACATTGTGATATCAGGGGTCATGGAACATTTTCATGACAGGGGTTATGGAGCATTGTGATGAGAGGGGAGTGTGTGTATAGTGATGACTAGTGAGGCAACATTTTGATATCAGAGGTGAGAGTGCATTTTGATAAGACGTGCAAGGAGCATTGTGATGACAAGGTTTATGGAGCATTGTGATGACATGGGTCATGGAACACTGCACTGACAAGCACATGGAACATTGTGATGACAAGGTTCATGGAGCATTGAGGTTATAAAGGGATGGAGCATTGTGGTAACAAGTTTCACGGAGCATTGTGATGAAAAGTTCATGGAGCATTGTGGTGACAAAGTTCACAGAGCCTTGTGATGATGAGGGCATGGATCATTGTGATGACACTGGTCATGAATCTTTGTGATGACTGGAGTCACGGTGCATTGGGAGAAATGGGGTCATGGAGCATTGTGATGACAAGGGCATGGAGCATTGTGATGACAGGGGCATGGAGCATTGGTCTGACAAGTTTCATGGATAATTGTGTTGACAGTGGGCTTGGAATATTGAGATGACAAGGTCATGCAGAATTGTGAAGACAGGTGTCAGGGAGCATTGTGATGACATATTTCATGTTCCATTGTGATGACAATGGCATGGAGCATTGTGATGTCAAGTGTTTTGGAGGATTGTGATGACAAAGGTAATGGAGCATTCTGATGACAAGGGCTTGGAGCAATGTGATGACAAGGGTCATGGAGCATTTTGATGACAACAGCCATTGAGAATTTTGATGAAAAGTTCGTGAAGCATTGTGATGACAAAGGCATGGAGCTTGCTATGACAGGGGTCATAGCGTATTGCGATGACATGTGCATGGAGAATTGTGATGACAAAAGCATGTAACATTTTGATGAGAACTGTCATAGAGGATTGTGATGACAAGGACGTGGAGAATTGTGATGAGAAAACCATGGATCATTGTGATGACGAGCGTCATGTAGCACTGTAACGACAAGGGCTTTGGGGCATTGTGATGTCAGGGGACATGGAGCATTTTGATGAAAAGGGTCACGGAGCATTTTGATGACAGAGGTTATGGAACATTGTGATGTCATAGGTCATCGAACATTTTGATGATAAGTGCATGTAGCATGGTGATGACAGGAGTCATGGAACATTGTGATGACATGGGTGAGGGAGTATTGTAATGAATAGTGACGTAACATTGTGATATGACTGGTGAGAGAGCATATTGTTGAGATGTGCATGGATCATTGTGATGACAATGTTAATGGAGCATTGTGATGACAAGATTGTGGAGCACTGTGATGACAAGCGCATGGTGCACTGTGATGACGTGTCATGGAGCATTGTGCTGACAAGCGCCTGGAGCATTGTGATGACAAGGTTCATGGAGCATTGTGCTGAGAAAGGCATAGAATATTGTGATGACAAGGGTCAAATAGCATTGTGATGAAAAGTTCATGGAGCATTGGGGTTAAAAAGACACAGAGACTGTTGATGATGTGGGCATGGACCATTGGGATGACAAAGGTCATGAAGCATTGTGATGACTGTAGTCACGGAGCATTGTGATAACAATGGCATGGAGCATTGTGATGACAAGGGCATGGAACATTGGTCTAATAAGTTTCATGGATTATTGCAATGACAGTTGGAATGCCGCATTTTGATGACAAGGGCATGGAGCATTGAGAAGACCAGGTCATGCAGTATTGTGAAGACTGGTGTCAGGGAGCATTGTGATGACATATGTAGTAGCCCATTGTGATGACAATGCCATGGAGCATTGTGATGCCAATTGTCATGGAGAATTCTGATGACAAAGGTAATGGAGCATTGTGATGACAATGGCTTGGAGCATTGTGATGGCAAGGGTCTGGGAGTATTGTGCTGGCAATTGAATGGAGAATTGTGATGACAAGGGTCATGGAGCAATTGGATGACAAGCTTGTGGAGTATTTTGATGACAATGGCATGGATTATTGTGAGGAAAATGGCATGGGGCATTGTGATGCAAACAGCATGGAGACTTTTCTTGACAGGGTTCAACGATCATTCTTACGACAAGAGTCAGGGAGCATTGTGATGACAAGTGTATTGAGAATTGTGATGACAAAGGTCATGGAACATTGTGATGAAAAGGGCATGGAGTATTGTGATGACAGGCATCATGGAGCGTTGTTATGACAAGTGTTATGGAACATTGTAATCACAAGGGTTTGGAGCATTGCGATGACAGAGGTCATGGATCATTTTGATTTCAAAGAGCATGGAGCATTGTGGTGACAAGGGCATGAAGCAATGCGATTCCACGGTTCATGGAGGATTGTGATGACAAAGGTAATGGTGTATTGTGATGACAAGCGCATAGAGCATTGTAAAGACAAGGTCATGTAGCATTTTGCTGACAAAGGCATGGAGCATTGTGATGACAGGTGTCATGGCGCACTGTGATGACAAGTGTCACAGAGCATTGTGAATACAGATGTCATGGAGCATTGGGATGACTAGGGCACGGATCATTTTGATGACAAGGGTCATGGACTTTGGGCTGAATATATTCATGAGGTATTGTGATGACAGGTGTCATGGAGCATTTTGATGACTAGGTAATGTTGCATTGTGATGACAAGAGTCCCGGATCATTGTGTTGTCAGGTGTCATGGAGTGTTGTGATGACTGTGGTCATGGAGCATTGTGATGATATTGGTCATGGAGCATTGCGATGAGAAAGTCATGGAGCATTGGGCTGAAAATATTCATGGAATATTGTGATGACAGGGGACATGGAGCATTTTGATGACAAGGGCATGGAGCTTTGTGATGACAGAGGTCATGGATCATTTTTATTTCAAGGAGCATGGAGCACTGTGATGACAAGATCATGAAACAATGTGATCCCAGTTTTCATGGAGGATTGTGATGACAATGGTAATGGAGTATTGTGATGACAAGTGCATAGAGCATTGTAATGACAAGGTCATGTAGCATTTTGCTGACAAAGGCATGGAGCATTGTGATGACAGGTGTCATGGAACTCTGTGATGACAAGTGTCACGGAGCATTGTGAATACATGGGACATGGAGCATTGGGCTGACAAGGGCATGCATAATTGCGATGACAAGGGTCATGGAGCATTGGGATGAAATATTCATGGAGTACTGTGATGACAAGGGATATGGAGCGTTGTGATGACAGGGGTCTTGGAGCATTGTGATGAGAAGGTCATGCAGCATTGGGCTGAAAATGTTCATGGAGTATTGTGATGACAGGTGTCATGGAGTATTGAGATGACAAGGTTCTAGAGCATTGTGAGGAGAAGTCCATGGAGCCTTGTGATTATATGTCTCATGGAACATTCTGATGAAAAGGGGCATGGAGCATTGTGATTACAGGGGTTGTGGAGCACTGTGATGAAAAGGGCATGGAGCATTGGGATGAGAAGGCCATGGATCCTTGTCATCACAGGGTTCAAGGAGCATACTGACGACAAGTGTCAGGGAGCATTGTGATGACAAGGGTATTGAGCATTGTGGTGACAAAAGTCATGGAGCATTGTGATGAGAAGACCATGGATAATTGTGATGACGAGCGTCATGGGGCGTTGTGATGATAAGTGTTATGGAACATTTTGATCACAAGGATTTGGAGCATTGTGATGAGAGAGGTCATGGAGCATTATGATTTCATTGTGATGACAATAGCATGAAGCATTATGATGGTGGGCATGGGGCATTTTGATGACAGGGCTCATGGAGCATTGAGATGAAAAGGGGCATGGAGCACTGTGATTACAGGGGTCATGGAGCTTTGTGATGACAGGTGTAATGGAGCATTGTGATGGCAAGGGCATGGAGCACTGTGATGAGAAGGCCATGGAGCATTCTGATGACATGCTTCATGGAGCTTGTGATGAAAAGGGCATGGAGCATTGTGATGAGAGCGATCATGGAGCATTGTGATGACAATGACATGGAGCATTGTGATGCCAAGGGTCATGGTTCTTTGTGATGACAAAGTCATGGAGCATTTTGATGACAAGGGCGTTGTGCATTGTGATGAGAAGGACAGGGAGCATTGTGATGACAGGGTCATGGAGCAATTTGATGAAAATGGTCAAGGAACATTTTGATGACAGGGGTTATGGAACATTGTGATGTCAGGGGTCATGGAACATTTTCATGACAGGGGTTATGGAACATTGTGATGACAGGGGAGTGGGTGTATTTTGATGACTAGTGAGGGAACATTTTGATATCAGTGCTGAGAGAGCATTTTGATAAGATGTGCAAGGAGCATTGTGATGACAAGTTTTATGGAGCATTGTGATGACATGGGTCATGGAGCATTGAGTTGACAAAGGGACGGAGCATTGTGATAACAAGTGATTTGGAGGATTGTGATGACAAAGGTAATGGAGCATTGTGTTGACAAGGGCTTGGAGCATTGTGATGACAAGGGTCATGGAGCATTGTGATGACAACGACCATTGAGAATTTTGATGAAAAGTTCGTGAAGCATTGTGGTGACACTGGAATGGAGCTTCCTATGACAGGGGTCATGGGATATTGCGATGACATGTGCATGGAGAATTGTGATGAAAAGGGACAAGGAGCACTGTGATGAGAACTGTCATGGAGCATTGTGATGACAAGGACGTGGAGAATTGTGATGACAACGGACATGGAGCACTGTGATGACCAAAGCATGGAGCATAGTGATGGCAAGACCGTGGAGCATTGTGATGAGAAGACCATGGATAATTGTGATGACGAGCGTCATGGAGCACTGTAATGACATGGGCTATGGAGCATTGTGATGTCAGGGGACATGGAGCACTGTGATGACAAGTGTCACAGAGCATTGTGAATACAGAGGTCATGGAGCATTGGGATGACTAGGGCATGGATCATTTTGATGACAATGGTCATGGAGTTTGGGCTGAATATATTCATGGAGTATTGTGATGACAGGCGTCATGGAGCATTGTGATGACTAGGTAATGGGGCATTGTGATGACAAGAGTCCCGGATCACTGTGTTGTCAGGTGTCATGCAGTGTTTTGATGACAGTGGTCATGGAGCATTGTGATGATATTGGTCATGGAGCATTGCGATGAGAAAGTCATGGAGCATTGGGCTGAAAATGTTCATGGGATATTGTGATGACAGGGGTCATGGAGCATTGTGATGACAAGGGCCTGGAGCTTTGAGATGACAGGGGCATGGATAATTGTGATGACTAGGGTCATGGAGCATTCTGATGACAAGTTTGTGGAGTATTGTGCTGACAAAGCATGTAACACTGTGATAGAAGTGTCATGGAACATAGTGATGCCATGAATTCGGAGAATTGTGATGACAAGGGCATGGAGCATCGTGATGGCAAGACCGTGGAGCATTGTGATGAGAAGACCATGGATAATTGTGATGAAGAGCTTCATGGAGCACTGTAATGACAAGGGGTAAGGAGCATTGTGATGTCAGGGGACATGGAGCATTTTGATGAAAAGAGTCATGGAGCATTTTGATGACAGGGCTCATGGAACATTGTGATGTCATAGGTCATCGAACATTGTGATGATAAGTGCATGTAGCATTGTGATGACAGGAGTCATGGAACATTGTGATGACAGGGGTGGGGGAGCATTTTGATGAATACTGTTGTAACATTGTGATATCAGTGGGGAGAGAGCATATTGATGAGAAGTGCATGGTGCATTGTGATGACAACGTACTGGAGCATTGTGATGAGAAGACCATGGATCCTTGTGATGATATGTCTCATGGAACATTCTGATGAAAAGGGGCATGGAGCATTGTGATTACAGGGGTCGTGCAGCACTGTGATGACAAGGGCATAGAGCATTGGTATTAGAAGGCCATGGAACTTTGTCATCACAGGATTCAAGGACTTACTGACGACAAGTGTCAGGGAGCACTGTGATGACAAGGGTATTGAGCATTTTAGTGACAAAAGTCATGGAGCATTGTGATGAGAAGACCATGGATAATTGTGATGACGAGCGTCATGGGGCGTTGTGACGATAAGTGTTATGGAGCATTTTGAACACAATGATTTGGAGCATTGTGATGAGAGAGGTCATGGAGCATTATGATTTCATTTTGATGACAATAGCATGAAGCATTATGATGGTGGGCATGGTGCATTGTGATGACAGGGTTCATGGAGCATTGAGATGAAAAGGGGCATGGAGCATTGTGATTTCATGGGTCATGGAGCATTTTGAAAACAAGGGCATGGAGCATTGTGATGACAAGGTCATGGTGCATTGGTCTAATAAGTTTCATGGATTATTGCAATGACAGTTGGAATGGCGAATTGTGATGACAAGGGCATGGAGGATTGTGAAGACCAGGTCATGCAGTATTGTGAAGACTGGTGTCAGGGAGCATTGTGATGACATATGTAATGGCCCATTGTGATGACAATGGCATGGAGCATTTTGATGCCAATTGTCATGGAGGATTCTGATGACAAAGGTAATGGAGCATTGTGATGACAATGGCTTGGAGCATTGTGATGACAAGGGTCAGGGAGCATTGTGCTGGCAATTGCATGGAGAACTGTGATGACACGGGTCATGGAGCATTTGGATGACAAGCTTGTGGAGTATTTTGATGATAATGGCATGGATTATTGTGATGAAAATGGCATTAGGCATTGTGATGAAAACAGCATGGAGCCTTTTTTTGACAGGGTTTAAGGAGCATTCTGACGACAAGAGTCAGGGAGCATTGTGATGACAAGTGTATTGAAAATTGTGATGACAAAGATCATGGAACATTGTGATGAAAGGGGCATGGAGTATTGTGATGACAGGCATCATGGAGCGTTGTGATGACAAGTGTTATGGAACACTGTGGTCACAAGGGTTTGGAGCATTACGTTGACAGAGGTCATGGATCATTTTGATTTCGAGGAGCATGGAGCATTGTGATGACAAGGGCATGAAGCAATGTGATCCCAATGTTCATGGAGGATTGTGATGACAATGGTAATGGAGTATTGTGATGACAAGCCATAGAGCATTGTAATGACAAAGTCATGTAGCATTTGGCTGACAAAGGCATGGAGCATTGTGATGACAGGTGTCATGGAGCACTGTGATGACAAGTGTCACAGAGCATTGTGAATACAGAGGTCATGGAGCATTGGGATGACTAGGGCATGGATCATTTTGATGACAATTGTCATGGAGTTTGGGCTGAATATATTAATGGAGTATTTTGATGGCAGGCGTCATGGAGCATTGTGAGGACTAGGTAATGGGGCATTGTGATGACAAGAGTCCCGGATCACTGTGTTGTCAGGTGTCATGGAGTGTTTTGATGACAGTGGTCATGGAGCATTGTGATGATATTAGTCATGGATCATTGCGATGAGAAAGTCATGGAGCATTGGGCTGAAAATGTTCATGGGATATTGTGATGACAGGGGTCATGGAGCATTGTGATGACAAGGGCATGGAGCTTTGAGATGACAGGGGCATGGATAATTGTGATGACAAGGGTCATGGAGCATTCTGATGACAAATTTGTTGAGTATTGTGCTGACAAAGCATGTAAAACTGTGATGAGAAGTGTCATGGAACTTAGTGATGCCAAGAATTCGGAGAATTGTGATGACAAGGGCATGGAGCATTGTGATGGCAAGACCGTGGAGCATTGTGATGAGAAGACCATGGATAATTGTGATGAAGAGCTTCATGGAGCACTGTAATGACAAGGGGTAAAGAGCATTGTGATGTCATGGGACATGGAGCATTTTGATGAAAAGAGTCATGGAGCATTTTGATGACAGGGCTCATGGAACATTGTTAGGTCATAGGTCATCGAACATTGTGATGATAAGTGCATGTAGCATTGTGATGACAGGAGTCATGGAACATTGAGATGAGAGGGGTGGGGGAGTATTTTGATGAATAGTGTTGTAACATTGTGATATCAGTGGTGAGAGAGCATATTGATGAGAAGTGCATGGTGCATTGTGATGACAAGGTTAATGGAGCAGGGAGATGACAAGATTGTGGAGCTCTGTGATGACAAGCGCATGGTGCACTGTGATGACATGTGTCATGGAGCATTGTGCTGCCAAGCGCATGGAGCATTGTGCTGACAACGGTCATGGAGCATTGTGCTGAGAAAGGCATAAAGTACTGTGATGACAAGGGTTAAAGAGCATTGTGATGAAAATTTCATGGAGCACTGAGGTTAAAAAGGTCACAGAGAATGTTGATGATGAGGGCATGGACCATTGTGATGACAAAGGTCATGAAGCATTGTGATGACTGGACTCACGGAGCTTTGTGATGACATGGGTCATGGAGCATTGTGATAACAAGGGCATGGAGCATTGTGATGACAGAGGTCATGGATCATTTTGATTTCAAGGAGCATGGAGCATTGTGATGACAAGGGCATGAAACAATGTGATTCCAAGGTTCATGGCGGATTGTGATGACAATGGTAATGGAGTATTGTGATGACAAGTGCATAGAGCATTGCAATGACAATGTCATGTAGCATTTTGCTGACAAAGGCATGGAGCATTGTGATGACAGGTGTCATGGAGCACTGAGAAGACAAGCGTCACGGAGCATTGTGAATACAGGGGTCATGGAGTATTGGGATGACAAGGGCATGGATCATTGTGATGACAAGTGTCATGGAGCATTGGGATGAAAATGTTCATGGAGTATTGTGATGACCAGGGTCATGGAGCGTTTTGATGACAGGGGTCATGGAGCACTGTAATGACAGGCATCATGGAGCATTGTGATGAGAAGGTCAGGGAGCATTGGGCTGAAAATGTTCTTGGAAAATTGTGATGACAGGTGTCATGGAGCATTGTGATGACAAGGTACTGGAGCATTGTGATGAGAAGACCATGGATCCTTGTGATGATATGTCTCATGGAACATTCTGATGAAAAGGGGCATGGAGCATTGTGATTACAGGGGTCGTGCAGCACTGTGATGACAAGGGCATAGAGCATTGGTATTAGAAGGCCATGGAACTTTGTCATCACAGGGTTCAAGGAGCATACTGACAACAAGTGTCAGGGAGCACTGTGATGACAAGGGTATTGAGCATTTTGGTGACAAAAGTCATGGAGCATTGTGATGAGAAGACCATGGATAATTGTGATGACGAGCGTCATGTGTCGTTGTGATGATAAGTGTTATGGAACGTTTTGAACACAATGATTTGGAGCATTGTGATGAGAGAGGTCATGGAGCATTATGATTTCATTTTGATGACAATAGCATGAAGCATTATGATGGTGGGCATGGTGGATTGTGATGACAGGGTTCATGGAGCATTGAGATGAAAAGGGGCATGGAGCATTGTGATTTCATGGGTCATGGAGCATTTTGATAACAAGGGCATGGAGCATTGTGATGACAAGGTCATGGAGCATTGGTATAATAAGTTTCATGGATTATTGCAATGACAGTTGGAATGGCGTATTGTGATGACAAGGGCATGGAGCATTGTGAAGACCAGGTCATGCAGTATTGTGAAGACTGGTGTCAGGGAGCATTGTGATGACATATGTAATGGCCCATTGTGATGACAATGGCATGGAGCATTTTGATGCCAAGTGTCATGGAGGATTTTGTTGACAAAGGTAATGGAGCATTGTGATGACAATGGCTTGGAGCACTGTGATGACAAGGGTCAGGTAGAATTGTGTTGACAAGTGCATGCAGAATTGTCATGACAAAGGTCATGGAGCATTCTGATGACAAGCTTGTGGAGTATTTTGATGACAATGGCATGGAGCATTGTGATGAAAACGACATGGGACACTGTGATGAAAAAGGCATGGAGCCTTTTCGTGACAGGGTTCAAGGAGCATTCTGACGACAAGTGTCAGGGAGCATTTTGATGACAAGTGTATTGAGAATTGTGATGACAAAGGTCATGGAGCATTGTGATGAAAAGGGCATGGAGTATTGTGATGATAGGCATCATGGAGCGTTGTGATGACAAGTGTTATGGAAAATTGTAATCACAAGATTTTGTAGCATTGTGATGACAGAGGTCATGGATCATTTTGATTTCAAGGAGCATGGAGCATTGTGATGACGAGGGCATGAAACAATGTGATTCCAAGGTTCAAGGAGGATTGTGATGACAATGGTAATGGAGTATTGTGATGACAATTGCATAGAGCATTGTAATGACAACGTCATGTAGCATTTTGCTGACAAAGGCATGGAGCATTGTGATGACAAGGGTCATGGAGCACTGTGAAGACAAGCGTCACGGAACATTGTGAATACAGGTGCCATGAAGCATTGGGATGACAAGAGCATGGATCATTGTGATGACAAGGGTCATGGAGCATTGGGATGAAAATGTTCATGGAGTATTCTGATGACAAGGGACATGGAGCGTTGTGATGACAGGGGTCATGGAGCATTGTAATGACAGGGGTCAAGGAGCATTGTGATGTGAGGGTCAGGGAGCATTAGGCTGAAAATATTCATGGAGAATTGTGATGACAGGTGTCATGGAGCATTGTGATGACAAGGTACTGGAGCATTGTTATGAGAAGACCATGGAGCCTTGTGATGATATGTCTCATGGAACATTCTGATGAAAAGCGGCATGGAGCATTGTGATTACAGGAGTCGTGAAGCACTGTGATGACAAGGGCATGGAGCATTGGGATGAGAAGGCCATGGAACTTTGTCATCACAGGGTTCAAGGAGCATACTGACGACAAGTGTCAGGGAGCATTGTGATGACAAGGGTTCTGAGCATTGTGGTGACAAAAGTCATGGAGCATTGTGATGAGAAGACCATGGAAAATTGTGATGACGAGCGTCATGAGTCATTGTGATGATAAGTGTTATGGATCATTGTGATCACAGGGATTTGGAGCATTGTGATGAGTGAGGTCATGGAGCATTATGATTTCATTGTGATGACAATAGCATGAAGCATTATGATGGTGGGCATGGTGCTTTTTGATGACAGGGTTCATGGAACATTGAGATGAAAAGGGGCATGGAACATTGTGATTACAGGGGTCTTGGAGCATTGTGATGACAGGTGTTTTGGAGCATTGTGATGGCAAGGGCATGGAGCAGTGTGATGAGAAGGCCATGGAGCATTCTGATGACATGCGTCATGGAGCTTTGTGACGACAAGAGCATGAAGCAATGTGATGAGACCAATCATGGAGCATTGTGATGACAATGACATGGAGCACTGTGATGCCAAGGGTCATGGATCTTTGTGATGACAAAGTCATGGAGCATTTTTATGACAAGGGCGTTTTGCATTGTGATGAGAAAGGCAGGGAGCATTGTGATGACAGGGTCATGGAGCAATTTGATGAAAAGTGTCATGGAACATTTTGATGACAGTGGTTATGGAATATTGTGATGTCAGGGGTCATGGAACATTGTCATGACAGGGGTTATGGACCATTATGGTGAACAGGGGAGTGGGTGTATTGTGATGACTAGTGAGTGAACATTTTGATATCAGTGGTGAGGGAGCATTTTGATAAGACGTGCAAGGAGCATTGTGATGACAAATTTTATGGAGCATTGTGATGACATGGGTCATGGAGCACTGCGCTGAGAAGCGCATGGAACATTGTGATCACAAGGGTCATGGAGCATTGTGTTGACAAAGGGACGGAGCATTGTGATAACAAGTGTCACAGAGCATTGTGATGAAAAGTTCATGGAGCATTGTGGTGACAAAGTTCACAGAGCCTTGTGATGATGAGGGCATGGATCATTGTGATGACACAGGTCATGAAGCCTTGTGATGACTAGAGTCAGGGAGCATTGTGAGAACTGGGGTCATGGAGCATTGTGATGACAAGGGCATGGAGCATTTTGATGACAGGGTCATGGAACATTGGTCTGACAAGTTTCATGGATAATTGTGTTGACATTGGGCATGGCAAATTGTGAGGACAAGGTCATGGAGTATTGTGAGTACAGGTGTCAGGGAGCATTGTGATGACATATTTCATGTTCCATTGTGATGACAATGGCATGGAGCATTGTGATTGCAGGTGTTTTGTAGGATTTTTATGTCAAAGGTAATGGAGCATTGTGATGACAAGGGCTTGGAGCACTGTGATGACAAGGGTCATTTAGCATTTTGATGACAACGGCCATTGAGAATTTTGATGAAAAGGTCGAGAAGCATTGTGATGACAGAGGCATGGAGCTTGCTATGACAGGGGTCATGGGGCATTGCGATGACATGCGCATGGATAATTGTGATGAAAATAACATGTAGCAATTTGATGAGAACTGTCATGGAGCATTGTGATGACAAGGACGAGGAGAATTGTGATGACAACGGACATGGAGCACTGTGATGACCAGGGCATGGAGCATTGTGATGGCAAGACCGTGGAGCATTGTGATGAGAAGACCATGGATAATTGTGATGACGAGCCTCATGGAGCACTGTAATGACAAGGGGTAAGGAGCATTGTGATGTTAGGGGACATGGAGCATTTTGATGAAAAGGGTCATGGAGCATTTTGATGACAGGGAGTATGGAACATTGTGATGTCATAGGTCATCGAACATTGTGATGATAAGTGCATGTAGCATTGTGATGACAGGAGTCATGGAACATTGTGATGACAGGGGTGGGGGAGTATTGTGATGAATAGTGATGTAACATTGTGATATCAATTGTGAGAGAGCATATTGATGAGAAGTGCATGGTGCATTGTGATGACAAGGTTAATGGAGCATGGTGATGACAAGGTTGTGGAGCACTGTGATGACAAGCGCATGGTGCACTGTGATGACATGAGTCATGGAGCATTGTGCTGACAAGCGCATGGAACATTGTGATGACAACGGTCATGGAGCATTGTGCTGAGAAAGGCATAAAGTATTGTGATGACAAGGGTCAAAGAGTATTGTGATGAAAATTTCATGGAGCACTGAGGTTAAAAAGGTCACAGAGACTGTTGATGATGAGGGCATGGACCATTGTGATGACAAAGGTCATGAAGCATTGTGATGACTGGACTCAAGGAGCATTGTGATGACATGGGTCATGGAGAATTTTGATAACAAGGGCATGGAGCATTGTGATGACAAGGGCATGCAGCACTTGTCTAATAAGTTTCATGGATTATTGCAATGACAGTTGGAAAGGCACATTGTGATGACAAGGGCATGGAGCATTGTCAAGACCAGGTCATGCAGTATTGTGAAGACTGGTGTCAGGGAGCATTGTGATGACATATGTACTGGCCCATTGTGATGAAAATGGCATGGAGCATTTGGATGCCAAGTGTCATGGAGGATTCTGGTGACAAAGTAATGGACCATTGTGATGACAATGGCTTGTAGCACTGTGATGACAAGGGTCTGCGAGTATTGTGCTGACAAGTGCATGCAGAATTGTGATGACAAAGGTCATGGAGCATTCTGATGACAAGCTTCTGGAGTATTTTGATGACAATGGCATGGAGCATTGTGATGAAAACGTCATGGGGCATTGTGATGAAAAAGGCATGGAGCCTTTTCTTGACAGGGTTCAAGGAGCATTCTGACGACAAGTGTCAGGGAGGATTGTGATGACAAGTGTTTTGGAGGATTGTGATGACAAAGGTAATGGAGCATTTTGATGACAATGGCTTGGAGCATTGTGATGACAAGGGTCATGGAGCATTTTGATGACAACGGCCATTGAGAATTTTGATGAGTAGGTCGTGAAGCATTATGATGACAGAGGCATGGAGCTTACTATGACAGGCGTCATGGTGCATTGCGATGATATGTGCATAGAGAATTGTGATGACAATATCATGTAACACTGTGGTGAGAACTGTCATGGAGCATTGTGATGACAAGGACGTGGAGAATTGTGATGACATGGGACATGGAGCATTGTGATGACCACGGCATGGAGCATTGTGATGGCAAGACCGTGGAGCATTGTGATGAGAAGACCATGGATAATTGTGATGACGAGCATCATGGAGCACTATAATGACAAGGGCTATGGAGCATTGTGATGTCAGGGGACATGTAGCATTTTGATGAAAAGGGTCATGGGGCATTTTGATGCCAGGGGTTATGGAACATTTTGATGTCATTGGTCATCAAACATTGTGATAATCAGTGCATGTAGCATGGTGATGACAGGAGTCATGGAACATTGTGATGACAGGGGTGAGGGAGTATTGTGACGAATAGTGATGTAACATTGTGATATCAGTGGTGAGAGAGCATTTTGATGAGAAGTGCATGGAGCATCATGAAGACAAGGTTATTGGAGCATTGTGATGACAAGATTGTGGAGCACTGTGATGACAAGCGCATGGTGCATTGTGATGACATGTGTCATGGAGCATTGTGATGACAAGCGCATGGAGCATTGTGATGACAACGGTCATGGAGCATTGTGCTGAGAAAGGCATAGTGTATAGTGATGAAAAGGGTCAAAGAGCATTGTGATGAAAATTTCATGGAGCATTGAGGATAAAAAGGTCACAGAGACTGTTGATGACGACGGCATGGACCATTGGGATGACAAACGTCATGAAGAATTGGGATGACTGAAGTCACGGAGCATTGTGATAACAAGGGCATGGAGCATTGGGCTGAAAATGTTCATGGAGTATTGTGATGACAGGCATCATGGAACGTTGTGATGACAAGTGTTATGGAACATTGTGATCACAAGGTTTTGGAGCATTGTGATGACAGAGGTCATGGATCATTTTGATTTCAAGGAGCATGGAGCATTGTGAGGACAAGGGCATGAAACAATGTGATTCCAAGGTTCATGGAGGATTGTGATGACAATGGTAATGGAGTATTGTGATGACAAGTGCATAGAGCATTGTAATGACAACGTCATGTAGCATTTTGCTGACAAAGGCATGGAGCATTGTGATGACAGGTGTCATGGAGCTCTGTGAAGACAAGCGTCACGGAGCATTGTGAATACAGGGGTCATGGAGCATTGGGATGACAAGGGTATGGATCATTGTGATGACAAGAGTCATGGAGCATTGGGCTGAAAATGTTCATGGAGTATTGTGATGACAGGTCTCATGGAGCATTGTGATGACAAGGTACTTGGGCATTGTGATGAGAAGACTATGGTGCCTTTTGATGATATGTCTCATGGAACATTCTGATGAAAAGGGGCATGGAGCATTGTGATTACAGGGTTCGTGCAGCACTGTGATGACAAGGGCATGGAGCATTGCGATGAGAAGGCCATGGAACTTTGTCATCACATTGTTCAAGGAGCATACTGATGAGAAGTGTCAGGGAGCATTGTGATGACAAGGGTATTGAGCATTGTGGTGACAAAAGTCATGGAGCATTGTGATGAGAAGGCCATGGATAATTATGATGATGAGCGTCATGGGGCATTGTGATGATAAGTGTTATGGAACATTTTGATCACATGGATTTGGAGCATTGTGATGAGAGAGGTCATGGAGCATTATGATTTCACTTTTGTGACAATAGCATGAAGCATTATGATGGTGGGCATGGTGCATTGTGATGACAGGGTTCATGGAGCATTGAGATGAAAAGGGGCATGGAGCATTGTGATTACAGGGGTCTTGGAGCATTGTGATGACAGGTGTAATGGAGCATTGTGATGGCAAGGGCATGGAGCACTGCGATGAGAAGGCCATGGAGCATTCTGATGACATGCGTCATGGAGCTTTGTGAAGACAAGAGCATGAAGCAATTTGATGAGACCGATCATGGAGCATTGTGATGACAATGACATGGAGCACTGTGATGCCAAGGGTCATGGATCTTTGTGATGACAAAGGCATGGAGCATTTTTATGACAAGGGCGTTTTGCATTGTGATGAGAAAGGCAGGGAGCATTGTGATGACAGGGTCATGGAGCAATTTGATGAAAAGTGTCATGGAACATTTTGATGACAGTGGTTATGGAATATTGTGATGTCAGGGGTCATGGAACATTGTCATGACAGGGGTTATGGACCATTATGGTGAACAGGGGAGTGGGTGTATTGTGATGACTAGTGAGTGAACATTTTGATATCAGTGGTGAGGGAGCATTTTGATAAGACGTGCAAGGAGCATTGTGATGACAAATTTTATGGAGCATTGTGATGACATGGGTCATGGAGCACTGCGCTGAGAAGCGCATGGAACATTGTGATCACAAGGGTCATGGAGCATTGTGTTGACAAAGGGACGGAGCATTGTGATAACAAGTGTCACAGAGCATTGTGATGAAAAGTTCATGGAGCATTGTGGTGACAAAGTTCACAGAGCCTTGTGATGATGAGGGCATGGATCATTGTGATGACACAGGTCATGAAGCCTTGTGATGACTGGAGTCAGGGAGCATTGTGAGAACTGGGGTCATGGAGCATTGTGATGACAAGGGCATGGAGCATTTTGATGACAGGGTCATGGAACATTGGTCTGACAAGTTTCATGGATAATTGTGTTGACATTGGGCATGGCAAATTGTGAGGACAAGGTCATGGAGTATTGTGAGTACAGGTGTCAGGGAGCATTGTGATGACATATTTCATGTTCCATTGTGATGACAATGGCATGGAGCATTGTGATTGCAGGTGTTTTGTAGGATTTTTATGTCAAAGGTAATGGAGCATTGTGATGACAAGGGCTTGGAGCACTGTGATGACAAGGGTCATTTAGCATTTTGATGACAACGGCCATTGAGAATTTTGATGAAAAGGTCGAGAAGCATTGTGATGACAGAGGCATGGAGCTTGCTATGACAGGGGTCATGGGGCATTGCGATGACATGCGCATGGATAATTGTGATGAAAATAACATGTAGCAATTTGATGAGAACTGTCATGGAGCATTGTGATGACAAGGACGAGGAGAATTGTGATGACAACGGACATGGAGCACTGTGATGACCAGGGCATGGAGCATTGTGATGGCAAGACCGTGGAGCATTGTGATGAGAAGACCATGGATAATTGTGATGACGAGCCTCATGGAGCACTGTAATGACAAGGGGTAAGGAGCATTGTGATGTTAGGGGACATGGAGCATTTTGATGAAAAGGGTCATGGAGCATTTTGATGACAGGGAGTATGGAACATTGTGATGTCATAGGTCATCGAACATTGTGATGATAAGTGCATGTAGCATTGTGATGACCGGAGTCATGGAACATTGTGATGACAGGGGTGGGGGAGTATTGTGATGAATAGTGATGTAACATTGTGATATCAATTGTGAGAGAGCATATTGATGAGAAGTGCATGGTGCATTGTGATGACAAGGTTAATGGAGCATGGTGATGACAAGGTTGTGGAGCACTGTGATGACAAGTGCATGGTGCACTGTGATGACATGAGTCATGGAGCATTGTGCTGACAAGCGCATGGAACATTGTGATGACAACGGTCATGGAGCATTGTGCTGAGAAAGGCATAAAGTATTGTGATGACAAGGGTCAAAGAGTATTGTGATGAAAATTTCATGGAGCACTGAGGTTAAAAAGGTCACAGAGACTGTTGATGATGAGGGCATGGACCATTGTGATGACAAAGGTCATGAAGCATTGTGATGACTGGACTCAAGGAGCATTGTGATGACATGGGTCATGGAGAATTTTGATAACAAGGGCATGGAGCATTGTGATGACAAGGGCATGCAGCACTTGTCTAATAAGTTTCATGGATTATTGCAATGACAGTTGGAAAGGCACATTGTGATGACAAGGGCATGGAGCATTGTCAAGACCAGGTCATGCAGTATTGTGAAGACTGGTGTCAGGGAGCATTGTGATGACATATGTACTGGCCCATTGTGATGAAAATGGCATGGAGCATTTGGATGCCAAGTGTCATGGAGGATTCTGATGACAAAGTAATGGACCATTGTGATGACAATGGCTTGTAGCACTGTGATGACAAGGGTCTGCGAGTATTGTGCTGACAAGTGCATGCAGAATTGTGATGACAAAGGTCATGGAGCATTCTGATGACAAGCTTCTGGAGTATTTTGATGACAATGGCATGGAGCATTGTGATGAAAACGTCATGGGGCATTGTGATGAAAAAGGCATGGAGCCTTTTCTTGACAGGGTTCAAGGAGCATTCTGACGACAAGTGTCAGGGAGGATTGTGATGACAAGTGTTTTGGAGGATTGTGATGACAAAGGTAATGGAGCATTTTGATGACAATGGCTTGGAGCATTGTGATGACAAGGGTCATGGAGCATTTTGATGACAACGGCCATTGAGAATTTTGATGAATAGGTCGTGAAGCATTATGATGACAGAGGCATGGAGCTTACTATGACAGGCGTCATGGTGCATTGCGATGATATGTGCATAGAGAATTGTGATGACAATATCATGTAACACTGTGGTGAGAACTGTCATGGAGCATTGTGATGACAAGGACGTGGAGAATTGTGATGACATGGGACATGGAGCATTGTGATGACCACGGCATGGAGCATTGTGATGGCAAGACCGTGGAGCATTGTGATGAGAAGACCATGGATAATTGTGATGACGAGCATCATGGAGCACTATAATGACAAGGGCTATGGAGCATTGTGATGTCAGGGGACATGTAGCATTTTGATGAAAAGGGTCATGGGGCATTTTGATGCCAGGGGTTATGGAACATTTTGATGTCATTGGTCATCAAACATTGTGATAATCAGTGCATGTAGCATGGTGATGACAGGAGTCATGGAACATTGTGATGACAGGGGTGAGGGAGTATTGTGACGAATAGTGATGTAACATTGTGATATCAGTGGTGAGAGAGCATTTTGATGAGAAGTGCATGGAGCATCATGAAGACAAGGTTATTGGAGCATTGTGATGACAAGATTGTGGAGCACTGTGATGACAAGCGCATGGTGCATTGTGATGACATGTGTCATGGAGCATTGTGATGACAAGCGCATGGAGCATTGTGATGACAACGGTCATGGAGCATTGTGCTGAGAAAGGCATAGTGTATAGTGATGAAAAGGGTCAAAGAGCATTGTGATGAAAATTTCATGGAGCATTGAGGATAAAAAGGTCACAGAGACTGTTGATGACGACGGCATGGACCATTGGGATGACAAACGTCATGAAGAATTGGGATGACTGAAGTCACGGAGCATTGTGATAACAAGGGCATGGAGCATTGGGCTGAAAATGTTCATGGAGTATTGTGATGACAGGCATCATGGAACGTTGTGATGACAAGTGTTATGGAACATTGTGATCACAAGGTTTTGGAGCATTGTGATGACAGAGGTCATGGATCATTTTGATTTCAAGGAGCATGGAGCATTGTGAGGACAAGGGCATGAAACAATGTGATTCCAAGGTTCATGGAGGATTGTGATGACAATGGTAATGGAGTATTGTGATGACAAGTGCATAGAGCATTGTAATGACAACGTCATGTAGCATTTTGCTGACAAAGGCATGGAGCATTGTGATGACAGGTGTCATGGAGCTCTGTGAAGACAAGCGTCACGGAGCATTGTGAATACAGGGGTCATGGAGCATTGGGATGACAAGGGTATGGATCATTGTGATGACAAGAGTCATGGAGCATTGGGCTGAAAATGTTCATGGAGTATTGTGATGACAGGTCTCATGGAGCATTGTGATGACAAGGTACTTGGGCATTGTGATGAGAAGACTATGGTGCCTTTTGATGATATGTCTCATGGAACATTCTGATGAAAAGGGGCATGGAGCATTGTGATTACAGGGTTCGTGCAGCACTGTGATGACAAGGGCATGGAGCATTGCGATGAGAAGGCCATGGAACTTTGTCATCACATTGTTCAAGGAGCATACTGATGAGAAGTGTCAGGGAGCATTGTGATGACAAGGGTATTGAGCATTGTGGTGACAAAAGTCATGGAGCATTGTGATGAGAAGGCCATGGATAATTATGATGATGAGCGTCATGGGGCATTGTGATGATAAGTGTTATGGAACATTTTGATCACATGGATTTGGAGCATTGTGATGAGAGAGGTCATGGAGCATTATGATTTCACTTTTGTGACAATAGCATGAAGCATTATGATGGTGGGCATGGTGCATTGTGATGACAGGGTTCATGGAGCATTGAGATGAAAAGGGGCATGGAGCATTGTGATTACAGGGGTCTTGGAGCATTGTGATGACAGGTGTAATGGAGCATTGTGATGGCAAGGGCATGGAGCACTGCGATGAGAAGGCCATGGAGCATTCTGATGACATGCGTCATGGAGCTTTGTGAAGACAAGAGCATGAAGCAATTTGATGAGACCGATCATGGAGCATTGTGATGACAATGACATGGAGCACTGTGATGCCAAGGGTCATGGATCTTTGTGATGACAAAGGCATGGAGCATTTTTATGACAAGGGCGTTTTGCATTGTGATGAGAAAGGCAGGGAGCATTGTGATGACAGGGTCATGGAGCAATTTGATGAAAAGTGTCATGGAACATTTTGATGACAGTGGTTATGGAATATTGTGATGTCAGGGGTCATGGAACATTGTCATGACAGGGGTTATGGACCATTATGGTGAACAGGGGAGTGGGTGTATTGTGATGACTAGTGAGTGAACATTTTGATATCAGTGGTGAGGGAGCATTTTGATAAGACGTGCAAGGAGCATTGTGATGACAAATTTTATGGAGCATTGTGATGACATGGGTCATGGAGCACTGCGCTGAGAAGCGCATGGAACATTGTGATCACAAGGGTCATGGAGCATTGTGTTGACAAAGGGACGGAGCATTGTGATAACAAGTGTCACAGAGCATTGTGATGAAAAGTTCATGGAGCATTGTGGTGACATAGTTCACAGAGCCTTGTGATGATGAGGGCATGGATCATTGTGATGACACAGGTCATGAAGCCTTGTGATGACTGGAGTCAGGGAGCATTGTGAGAACTGGGGTCATGGAGCATTGTGATGACAAGGGCATGGAGCATTTTGATGACAGGGTCATGGAACATTGGTCTGACAAGTTTCATGGATAATTGTGTTGACATTGGGCATGGCAAATTGTGAGGACAAGGTCATGGAGTATTGTGAGTACAGGTGTCAGGGAGCATTGTGATGACATATTTCATGTTCCATTGTGATGACAATGGCATGGAGCATTGTGATTGCAGGTGTTTTGTAGGATTTTTATGTCAAAGGTAATGGAGCATTGTGATGACAAGGGCTTGGAGCACTGTGATGACAAGGGTCATTTAGCATTTTGATGACAACGGCCATTGAGAATTTTGATGAAAAGGTCGAGAAGCATTGTGATGACAGAGGCATGGAGCTTGCTATGACAGGGGTCATGGGGCATTGCGATGACATGCGCATGGATAATTGTGATGAAAATAACATGTAGCAATTTGATGAGAACTGTCATGGAGCATTGTGATGACAAGGACGAGGAGAATTGTGATGACAACGGACATGGAGCACTGTGATGACCAGGGCATGGAGCATTGTGATGGCAAGACCGTGGAGCATTGTGATGAGAAGACCATGGATAATTGTGATGACGAGCCTCATGGAGCACTGTAATGACAAGGGGTAAGGAGCATTGTGATGTTAGGGGACATGGAGCATTTTGATGAAAAGGGTCATGGAGCATTTTGATGACAGGGAGTATGGAACATTGTGATGTCATAGGTCATCGAACATTGTGATGATAAGTGCATGTAGCATTGTGATGACCGGAGTCATGGAACATTGTGATGACAGGGGTGGGGGAGTATTGTGATGAATAGTGATGTAACATTGTGATATCAATTGTGAGAGAGCATATTGATGAGAAGTGCATGGTGCATTGTGATGACAAGGTTAATGGAGCATGGTGATGACAAGGTTGTGGAGCACTGTGATGACAAGTGCATGGTGCACTGTGATGACATGAGTCATGGAGCATTGTGCTGACAAGCGCATGGAACATTGTGATGACAACGGTCATGGAGCATTGTGCTGAGAAAGGCATAAAGTATTGTGATGACAAGGGTCAAAGAGTATTGTGATGAAAATTTCATGGAGCACTGAGGTTAAAAAGGTCACAGAGACTGTTGATGATGAGGGCATGGACCATTGTGATGACAAAGGTCATGAAGCATTGTGATGACTGGACTCAAGGAGCATTGTGATGACATGGGTCATGGAGAATTTTGATAACAAGGGCATGGAGCATTGTGATGACAAGGGCATGCAGCACTTGTCTAATAAGTTTCATGGATTATTGCAATGACAGTTGGAAAGGCACATTGTGATGACAAGGGCATGGAGCATTGTCAAGACCAGGTCATGCAGTATTGTGAAGACTGGTGTCAGGGAGCATTGTGATGACATATGTACTGGCCCATTGTGATGAAAATGGCATGGAGCATTTGGATGCCAAGTGTCATGGAGGATTCTGATGACAAAGTAATGGACCATTGTGATGACAATGGCTTGTAGCACTGTGATGACAAGGGTCTGCGAGTATTGTGCTGACAAGTGCATGCAGAATTGTGATGACAAAGGTCATGGAGCATTCTGATGACAAGCTTCTGGAGTATTTTGATGACAATGGCATGGAGCATTGTGATGAAAACGTCATGGGGCATTGTGATGAAAAAGGCATGGAGCCTTTTCTTGACAGGGTTCAAGGAGCATTCTGACGACAAGTGTCAGGGAGGATTGTGATGACAAGTGTTTTGGAGGATTGTGATGACAAAGGTAATGGAGCATTTTGATGACAATGGCTTGGAGCATTGTGATGACAAGGGTCATGGAGCATTTTGATGACAACGGCCATTGAGAATTTTGATGAATAGGTCGTGAAGCATTATGATGACAGAGGCATGGAGCTTACTATGACAGGCGTCATGGTGCATTGCGATGATATGTGCATAGAGAATTGTGATGACAATATCATGTAACACTGTGGTGAGAACTGTCATGGAGCATTGTGATGACAAGGACGTGGAGAATTGTGATGACATGGGACATGGAGCATTGTGATGACCACGGCATGGAGCATTGTGATGGCAAGACCGTGGAGCATTGTGATGAGAAGACCATGGATAATTGTGATGACGAGCATCATGGAGCACTATAATGACAAGGGCTATGGAGCATTGTGATGTCAGGGGACATGTAGCATTTTGATGAAAAGGGTCATGGGGCATTTTGATGCCAGGGGTTATGGAACATTTTGATGTCATTGGTCATCAAACATTGTGATAATCAGTGCATGTAGCATGGTGATGACAGGAGTCATGGAACATTGTGATGACAGGGGTGAGGGAGTATTGTGACGAATAGTGATGTAACATTGTGATATCAGTGGTGAGAGAGCATTTTGATGAGAAGTGCATGGAGCATCATGAAGACAAGGTTATTGGAGCATTGTGATGACAAGATTGTGGAGCACTGTGATGACAAGCGCATGGTGCATTGTGATGACATGTGTCATGGAGCATTGTGATGACAAGCGCATGGAGCATTGTGATGACAACGGTCATGGAGCATTGTGCTGAGAAAGGCATAGTGTATAGTGATGAAAAGGGTCAAAGAGCATTGTGATGAAAATTTCATGGAGCATTGAGGATAAAAAGGTCACAGAGACTGTTGATGACGACGGCATGGACCATTGGGATGACAAACGTCATGAAGAATTGGGATGACTGAAGTCACGGAGCATTGTGATAACAAGGGCATGGAGCATTGGGCTGAAAATGTTCATGGAGTATTGTGATGACAGGCATCATGGAACGTTGTGATGACAAGTGTTATGGAACATTGTGATCACAAGGTTTTGGAGCATTGTGATGACAGAGGTCATGGATCATTTTGATTTCAAGGAGCATGGAGCATTGTGAGGACAAGGGCATGAAACAATGTGATTCCAAGGTTCATGGAGGATTGTGATGACAATGGTAATGGAGTATTGTGATGACAAGTGCATAGAGCATTGTAATGACAACGTCATGTAGCATTTTGCTGACAAAGGCATGGAGCATTGTGATGACAGGTGTCATGGAGCTCTGTGAAGACAAGCGTCACGGAGCATTGTGAATACAGGGGTCATGGAGCATTGGGATGACAAGGGTATGGATCATTGTGATGACAAGAGTCATGGAGCATTGGGCTGAAAATGTTCATGGAGTATTGTGATGACAGGTCTCATGGAGCATTGTGATGACAAGGTACTTGGGCATTGTGATGAGAAGACTATGGTGCCTTTTGATGATATGTCTCATGGAACATTCTGATGAAAAGGGGCATGGAGCATTGTGATTACAGGGTTCGTGCAGCACTGTGATGACAAGGGCATGGAGCATTGCGATGAGAGGGCCATGGAACTTTGTCATCACATTGTTCAAGGAGCATACTGATGAGAAGTGTCAGGGAGCATTGTGATGACAAGGGTATTGAGCATTGTGGTGACAAAAGTCATGGAGCATTGTGATGAGAAGGCCATGGATAATTATGATGATGAGCGTCATGGGGCATTGTGATGATAAGTGTTATGGAACATTTTGATCACATGGATTTGGAGCATTGTGATGAGAGAGGTCATGGAGCATTATGATTTCACTTTTGTGACAATAGCATGAAGCATTATGATGGTGGGCATGGTGCATTGTGATGACAGGGTTCATGGAGCATTGAGATGAAAAGGGGCATGGAGCATTGTGATTACAGGGGTCTTGGAGCATTGTGATGACAGGTGTAATGGAGCATTGTGATGGCAAGGGCATGGAGCACTGCGATGAGAAGGCCATGGAGCATTCTGATGACATGCGTCATGGAGCTTTGTGAAGACAAGAGCATGAAGCAATTTGATGAGACCGATCATGGAGCATTGTGATGACAATGACATGGAGCATTGTGATGCCAAGGGTCATGGATCTTTGTGATGACAAAGGCATGGAGCATTTTTATGACAAGGGCGTTTTGCATTGTGATGAGAAGGGCAGGGTGCATTGTGATGAGAGGGTCATGGAGCAATTTGATGAAAAGGGTCATGGAACATTTTGATGACATGTGTTATGGAACATTGTGATGTCAGGGGTCATGGAACCTTTTCATGACAGGGGTTACGGACCATTGTGATGAACAGGGGCGTGGGTGTATTTTGATGACTAGTGAGGGAACATTTTGATATCAGTGGTGAGAGAGCATTTTGATAAGACGTGCAAGGATCATCGTGATGACAAGGTTTATGGAGCATTGTGATGCCATGGGTCATGGAGCACTGCGCTGAGAAGCGCATGGAACATTGTGATCACAAGGGTCATGGAGCATTGTGTTGACAAAGGGACGGAGCATTGTGATAAAAAGTGTCACCGAGCATTGTGATGAAAAGTTCATGGAGCATTGTGGTGACATAGTTCACAGAGCCTTGTGATGATGAGGGCATATATCATTGTGATGACACAGGTCATGAAGCCTTGTGATGACTGGAGTCACGGAGCATTGTGAGAACTGGAGTCATGGTGCATTGTGATGACAAGGGCAGGTTGCATTGGGATGACAGGGGCATGGAGCATTGTTCTGACAAGTTTCATGGATAATTGTGTTGACAGTGGGCATGGCACATTGTGATGACAAGGTCATGCAGTATTGTGAAGACAGGTGTCAGGGAGCATTGTGATGACATATTTCATGTTCCATTGTGATGACAATGGCATGGAGCATTGTGATGTCAAGTGTTTTGGAGGATTGTGATGACAAAGTAATGGAGCATTGTGAGGACAAGGGCTTGGAGCATTGTGATGACAAGGGTCATGGATCATTGTGATGACAATGGCCATTGAGAATTTTGATGAAAAGGTCGTGAAGCATTGTGATGACAAAGGCATGGAGCTTGCTATGACAGGGGTCATGGGGCATTGAGATGACATGTGCATGGAGAATTGTGATGAAAATAGCATGTAACATTGTGATGAGATCTGTCATGGAGCATTGTGATGACAAGGACGTGGAGAATTGTGATGACATGGGACATGGAGCATTGTGATGACGAGGGCATGGTGCTTAGTGATGGCAAGACGGTGGAGCATTGTGATGAGAAGACCATGGATAATTATGATGACTAGCGTCATGGAGCACTGTAATGACAAGGGCTATGGAGCATTGTGATGTCAGGGGACATGGAGCATTTTGATGAAAAAGGTCATGGAGCATTTTGATGACAGGGGTTATGGAACATTGTGATGTCATAGGTCATCGAACTTTGTGATGATAAGTGCATGTAGCATTGTGATGACAGGAGTCATCGAATATTGTGATGACAGGCATGAGGGAGTATTGTAATGAATAGTGATGTAACATTGTGATATCAGTGGTGAGAGAGCATTTTTTTGAGAAGTGCATGGAGCATTGTGATGAAAAGGTTAATGGAGCATTGTGATGACAAGATTGTGGAGCACTGTGATGACAAGCGCATGGTGCATTGTGATGACAAAGGTCATGGAGCATTGTGCTGAGAAAGGCAGAGAATATTGTAATGACAAGGGTCAAAGACCATTGTGATGAAAATTTCATGGAGCATTTAGTTTAAAAAGATCACAGAGACTGTTGATGATGAGGGCATGGACCACTGTGATGACAAAGGTCATCAAGCATTTTGATGACTGGAATCACGGAGCATTGTGATAACAAGGGCATGGAGCATTGTGATGACAAGGGCATGGAACATTGTTATAATAAGTTTCATGGATTATTGCGATGACAGTTGGAATGGTGCATTGTGATGACAAGGGCATGGAGCATTGTGAAGACCAGGTCATGCAGTATTGTGAAGACTGGTGTCAGGGAGCATTGTGATGATATATGTAATGGCCCATTGTGATGACAATGCCATGGAGCATTGTGATGCCAAGTGTCATGGAGGATTCCGATGACAAAGGTAATGGAGCATTGTGATGACAATGGCTTGGAGCATTGTGATGACAAGGGTCAGGGAGCATTTTGCTGGCAAGTGCATGGAGAATTGTGATGACACGGGTCATGGAGCATTTGTATGACAAGCTTGAGGAGTATTTTGATGACAATGGCATCATGGATTATTGTGATGAAAATGGCATTGGGCATTGTGATGAAAATGGCATGGAGCCTTTTCGTGACAGGGTTCAAGGAGCATTCTGACGACAAGAGTGAGGGAGCATTGTGATGACAAGTGTATTGAGAATTGTGATGACAAACGTCATGGAACATTGTGATGAAAAGGGCATGGAGTAGAGTAATGACAGGCATCATGGAGCGTTGTGATGACAAGTGTTATGAAACATTGTGATCACAAGGGTTTGGAGCATTGCGATGACAGAGGTCATGGATCCTATTGATTTCAAGGAGCAAGGAGCATTGTGATGAGAAAGGAATGAAGAAATGTGACCCCAAGGTTCATGGAGGATTGTGATGACAATGGTAATGGAGTATTGTGATGACAAGCTCATAGAGCATTGTAATGACAAGGTCATGTAGCATTTGGCTGACAAAGACATGGAGCATTGTGATGACAGGTGTCATGGAGCACTGTCATGACAAGTGTCACAGAGCATTGTGAATACAGAGTTTATGGAGCATTGGGATGACTAGGGCATGGATCATTTTGATGACAAATTTCATGGAGTTTGGGCTGAATATATTCATGGAGTATTGTGATGACAGGGGTCATGGAGCATTGTGATGACTAGGTAATGGGGCATTGTGATGACAAGAGTCCCGGATCATTGTGTTGTCAGGTGTCATGGAGTGTTTTGATGACAGTGGTCATGGAGCATTGTGATGATATTGGTCATGGAGCATTGCGATGAGAAATTCATGGAGCATTGGGCTGAAAATGTTCATGGAGTACTGTGATGACAGGGGTCATGGAGCATTGTGATGACAATGGAATGGAGCTTTGTGATGACAGGGGCATGGATAATTGTGATGACAAGGGTCATGGAGCATTCTGATGACAAGTTTGTGGAGTATTGTGCTGACAAATCTTGTAACACTGTGATGAGAAGTGTCATGGAACATAGTGATGCCAAGAACTTGGAGAATTGTGATGACCAGGGAATGGAGCCTTGTGATGGGAAGACCGTGGAGCATTGTGATGAGAAGACCTTGGATAATTGTGATGAAGAGAGTCATGGAGCACTGTAATGACAAGGGCTATGGAGCATTGTGATGTCAGGGGACATGGAGCATTTTGATTACAAGTGTCATGGAGCATTGTGATGAGAAGGTCTTGGAGCATTGGGCTGAAAATGTTCATGGAGTATTGTGATGACAGGTGTCATGGAACATTGTGATGACAAGGAAATGTAGCACTGTGAATAGAAGCCCACGGAGACTTGTGATGACAAGTCTCCTGTAGCATTCTGATGAAAAGGGGCATGGAGCACTGTGATTACAGGAGTCTTGGAGCATTGCTATGACAAGGGCATGGAGCATTGTGAGGAGAAGGCCATGGAGCATTCTGATGACATGCGTCATGTAGCTTTGTGATGACAAGTGCATGGAGCACTGTGATTACAGGGATCTTGAAGAATTGTGATGAAAAGGGCATGGAGCCTTGTCATGACAGGGTTCAAGGAGCATACTGATGACAAGTGTCAGGGAGCATTGTGATGATAAGTGTATTGAGCATTGTGATGACAAGGGTTATGGAGCATAGTGATGAGAAGACCATGGATAATTGTGATGATGAGCGTCACGGGGTGTTGTGATGATAAGTGTTATGGAACATTGTGATCAAAAGGGTTTGGATCATTGTACTGACAGAGGTCATGGAGCATTTTGCCTTCATTGTGATGACAATAGCCTGAAGCATTATGATGATGGGCATGGTGCATTGTGATGACAGGTTACATGGAGCATTGAGATGAAAAGGGACATGGAGGAATTTGATTACAAGTGTCTTGGACCATTGTGATTACAAGGGCAAGGAGCATTGTGATGACAAGGGCATGGAATATTCTGATGACATGCGTCATGGATCTTTGTGATTACAAGGGCATGGAGAGTTTTGATTACATGGGTCTTGGAGCATTGTGATGACAAATGTCATGGAGCCTTGTGAATGACAAAGCCTTGGAACACTGTGATGGCAAGGGTCATGGAGCATTTTTATGACAAGGTTAATGGAGCATTGTGATGAGAAGGACATGGAGCATTGGTCTGAAATATTTCATGGATTATTGTGATGAGAGTGGGCATGAAGCATTGTGATTACAAGGGCACGGAACACTGTGATACATGAGTCAAGGAGGATTGTAATGACAAGGTCGTGGAGCACTGTGATGAGAAGGGCATCGAGCATTGTGATGACAAGTGTCACGGAGCTTTGTGATGACAATGACATGGAACATTTTATGCCAAGGGTCATGGAGCTCTGTGATGACAAAGGTCATGGAGCATTTTGATGACAAGGGTGTGGTGCATTGTGATGAGAAGGCCGGGGAGTATTTTGGTGACAAGGTTATGCAGGAATTTGATGAAAATTGTAATTGAACATTTTGATGACACGGGTTATAGAACACTGTGATGTCAGGTGTCATGGAGCTTTGGGAAGAAAAGGATCATGGAGCATTTTGATGACAGGTGTTATGGAACATTGTGACGTCAGGGGTCATGGAACATTGTGATTATAATGGGATGTAGAATTGTGATGACAGGGGTCATGGAATATTGTGATTACAGGGGTGAGGGAGTATTGTGATGACTAGTGATGGAACATTTTGATATCTCTGGTGAGAGAGCATGTTGATGAGAAATGCATGGAACATTGTGATTACAAGGTTTATGGAGCATTGCAATGAAAAGTTTGTGGAACGTTGTGAGGAAAAGTGCGTGGCAGTTTGTGATGACAAGGGTCATGGAATATTTTTCTGCCAAAGGCATGGAGCATTGTGATGACAATGGTCATGGGGCATTGTGATGAAAAGTTCATGGAGCATTGTGGTTACAAAGGTCACAGAGCCTTGTGATGACGTGGGCATGGACCATTGTGATGACAAACGTTATGTAGCATTGTGATGACTGGAGTCACGGGGCATTGTGATGACAGGGGTCATGGTGTATTGTGATGACAAGGGCATGGAGCATTGTGATGAGAAGGTATGGAGTATTGTGAAGACAGGTGCCATTGAGCACTGTGATGACATATGTCATTGTCCATTGCAATGACAATGGCAGGGAGCATTGTGATGCCAAATGTAATGGAGGATTGTAATGACAAATAAAATGGAGCATTGTGATGACTAGGGCTTTGAGCATTATGATGAGAATGGCCATTGAGAATTTTCATGACAAGGGCAAGATGCATTGTGATGTCAAGGTCCTTGAGCATTGTGATGAGAAAATCATGGAGCCTTGTGATGACAAGTCTCATGGAGCATACTGATGAAGAGGGGCATGGAGCATTGTGATTATAGGGGTCTTGGAGCATTGTGATGAGAAGGGTCATGGAGCATTCTGACGACAAGCTTGTGGAGTATTTTGATGACAATGGCATGGAGCACTGTGATGAAAATTGCATGTGGCTTTGTGATGAAAAAGGCAGTGAGACTTTTCATGACAGGCTTCATGGAGCATTCTTACAACAATTGTCAGGGAGCATTGTGATGACAAGTGTATTGAGCATTGTGATGACAAAGGTCATGAAGCATTGTGATGAGAAGACCATGGATAATTGTGATGACGAGCGTCATGGGGCATTGTTAGTACAAGTGTTATGGAATACTGTGATCACAAGGGTTTGGAGCATTGTTATGACAGAGGTCATGGAGCATTTTGATTTCATTCTGATGAAAAAAGCATGAAGCATTATGATGATGGGCATGGTGCATTGTGATGACAGGGTTCATGGATCGTTGAGATTAAAAGGGGCATGGAGCATTGTGATTACAGGGGTCTTGGAACATTGTGATGAGAGGGGTCAGGGAGCCTTGTGATGAAAAATCCATGGAACATCGTGATGGCAGGTGTCATGGAGCATTGTGATGAGAAGGCCATGGGGCATTCTGATGACATGCGTCATGGAGCGTTTTGATGACAAGAGCATGGAGCAATGTGATGAGAGCGTTCTTGGAGCATTGTGATGACAACGACATGGAGCACTGTGATGCCAAGTGTCATGGATCTTTGTGATGACAAATGTCATGGAACATTTTGATGACAAGGGCATTGTGCATTGTGATGAGAAGGGGCGGGAGCATTGTGATGAGAGGGTGATGGAGCAATTTGATGAAAAGGGTCATGGAACATTTTGATGACAGCGGTGATGGAACATTGTGATGTCAGGGGTCATGGAGCATTTTGATGAAAAGGGTCATGGAGCATTTTGATGACAGGTGTTATGGAACATTGTGATGTCAGGGGTCACGAACATTGTGATGATAATTGCATGTAGCACTGTGATGACAGGAGTCTTGGAACATTGTGATGACTTGGGTGAGGGAGTATTGTGATGAATAGTGATGTAACATTGTGATATCAGTGGTGAGAGAGCATTTTGATGAGAAGTGCATGGAGCATTGTGATGACAAGGTTTATGGAGCATTGTGATGACAAGTTTGGGGAGCACTGATAAGACAAGCACATGGCGCATTGTGATGACATGTGTCATGGAGCATTGTGATGAGAAGACCATAGATAATTGTGATGACGGGCGTCATGGGGCATTGTGATGACACGTGTTATGGAATATTGTGATCACAAGGGTTTGGATCATGGTTATGCCCGAGGACATGGAGCATTTTGATTTCATTGTGATGACAATAGCATGAAGCATTATGATGATGGGCATGGTGCACTGTGATGAGAGGGTTCATGGATTATTGAGATGAAAAGGGGCATGGAGTATTGTGATTATAGAGGTCTTGGAGCATTGTGATGAGAAGGTTCATGGAGCCTTGTGATGACAAGACCATGGAACATCGTGATGTCAGGGGTCATGAAGCATTGTGATGACAGGGATAATGGAGCATTGTGATGGCAAGGGCAAGGAGCATTGTGATGAGAAGGCCATGGAGCATTCTGATGACATGCGTCATGGAGCTTTGTGACAACAAGGGCATGGAGCAATGTGATGAGAGCGTTTATGGAGCATTGTGATGACAATGACATGGAGCATTGTGATGTCAAGTGTCATGGATCTTTGTTATGACAAAATCATGGAGCATTTTGATGACAAGGGCATTGTGCATTGTGATGAGAAGGCCAGGGAGCATTGTGATGACAAGTGCATGAACCAATGTGATCCCAAGATTCATGGAGGATTGTGATGACAATGGAAATGCAGTGTTGTGATGACAATCACATAGAGCATTGTAAAGACAATGTCATTTAGCATTTTGCTGACAAAGGCATGGAGCATTGTGATGACAGGTGTCATGGACCATTGTGATGACTAGAGAATGGAGAATTGTGATGACAAGAGTCATGGATCATTGTGTTGTCAGGTGTCATGGAGTGTTTTCATGACAGTGATCATGGAGCATTGTGATGATATTGGTCATGGAGCATTGTGATGAGAAGGTCATGGAAGACTGGGCTGAAAATATTCATGGAGTATTGTGATGACAGGGGTCATGGAGCATTGTGATGACAAGGAAATGGAGCATTTTTATGACAATGTCCTGGAGCATTGTGATGAGAAGACCGTGGAGACTTGTGATGACCACTCTCCTGGAGAATTCTGATGAAAATGTGCATGGAGCATTGTGATTACAGGTGTCTTGGAGCATTGTGATGACAAGGGCATGGAGCATTGTGATTAGAAAGCCATGGAGCATTCTGATGACATGCATCATGGAGCTTTGTGATGACAAGGGCATGGAGCATTTTGATTACAGGGATCTTGGAGCATTATCATGAAAACTTCATGGATCATTGTGATGAAAAAGGCATGGAGCCTTGTCATGACAGGGTTCAAGGAGCATACTGATGACAACGGTCAGGGAGCATTGTGATGACAAGTGTATTGAGCATTGTGATGACAAAAGTCATGGAGCATTGTGATGAGAAGGCCATGGATAATTGTGATGATGAGCGTCATGTGGTGTTGGGATGATAAGTGTTATGGAACATTGTGATCACAAGGTTTCGGAGCACTGTGATGACAGAGGTCATGGAGCATTTTGATGTCATTGTGATGACAAAAGCCTGAAGCATTATGATGATGGGCATGGTGCACTGTGATGACAGGGTTCATGGTGCATTGAGATGAAAAGAGGCATGGAGCAATCTGATGAGAAGGCCATGGAACATTCTGATTACATGCGTCATGGAGCTTTGTGATGACAAACTGATGGAGCATTGTGATTAAAGGGGTCTTGGAGCATTGTGATGACAAGTGTCATGGAGCCTTGTGATGACTAGGCCGTGGAACATTGTGAAGGCAGGGTTCATGGAGCATTGTTACGACAGGTGTAATGGAGCAATGTGATGAGTAGTGCATGGAGCATTGGTCTGAAATATTTCATGGATTATTGTGATGAGAGTGGGTATGGAGCATTGTGATGACATGGGCACTGAACACTGTGATACATGGGTCATGGAGGATTGTAATGACAAGGGCAAGGAGCATTGTGATTAGAAGGGCATTGAGCATTGTGATGAAAAGTGTCATGGAGCTTTGTGATGAAAAGGGCATGGAGCAATGTGATGAGAGGGTTCATGGAGCATTGTGAAGACAATGACATGGAGCATTGTGATGCAAAGTGTCATGGAGCTTTGTGATGACAAATGTCATGGAGCATTTTGATGACAAGCGTGTGGTGCATTGTGATGAGTAGGGCAGGTAGCATTTTGATGACAGGGTCATGCAGCAATTTGATGAAAAGTGCAATGGAATATTTTGATGAATGGGGTTATAGAACATTGTGATATCAGGGGTCATGGAGCTTTGTGATGAATATGTTCGTGGAGCATTTGGATGACAGGGGTTATGGAATATTGTGATGTCAAAGGTCATGGAACATTGTGATGATAAAGTAATGAGCACTGTGATGACAGGAGTCATGGCACATTGTGTTTACAGGGGTGAGGGAGTATTGTGATGACTAGTGATGGAACATTGTGATATCTCTGGTGAGAGAGCATTTTGATGAGAAGTGCATGGAGCATTGTGATTACAAGGTTTATGGATCATGGCAATGACAAGGTTGTGGAATGTTTTGATGAAAATCGTGTGACATATTGTGATGACAAGGGTCATGGAGCATTGTTCTGACAAAGACATGGAGCATTGTGATGACAAGGGTCACGGTGCATTGTGATGAAAAGTTCATGGAGCATTGTGGTTACAAAGGTCAGAGAGCCTTGTGATGACGCGGGTATGGACATTTTTGATGACAAACGTTATGAATCCTTGTGATGACTGGAGTCACTGAGCATTGTGATGATGGGTCATGGAGCACTGTGATGACAAGGGCATGGAGCATTTTGATGACAGGGTCATGGAACATTGGTCTGCCAAGTTTCATAGATTATTGTGATGACAGTGGGCATGATGCATTGTGGTGACAAGCGCATGGAGCATGTGATGAGAAGGTCATGGAGTATTGTGAAGACAGGAGTCATGGAACATTGTGATGACAGGGTTGGGGGAGTATTGTGATGAATAGTGATGTAACATTGGGATATCAGTGGTGAGAGAGCATATTGATGAGAAGTGCATGGTGCATTGTGATGACAAGGTTAATGGAGCATTGTGATGACAAGATTGTGGAGCATTGTGATGTCAAGCGCATGGTGCACTGTGATGACATGTGTCATGGAGCATTGTGCTGCCAAGCGCATGGAGCATTGTGATGACAGCGGTCATGGAGCATTGTGCTGAGAAAGGCATAGAGTACTGTGATGACAAGGGTCAAAGAGCATTGTGATGAAAATTTCATGTAGCATTGAGGTTAAAAAGGTCACAGAGACTCTTGATGATGAGGGCATGGACCATTGTGATGACAAAGTTCATGAAGCATTGTGATGACTGGACACACGGAGCATTGTGATGACATGGGTCATGGAGCATTTTGATAACAAGGGCATGGAGCATTGTGATGACAAGGGCATGGATAATTGGTTTAATAAGTTTCATGGATTATTGCAATGACAGTTGGAATGGCGCATTGTGATGACCAGGGCATGGAGCATTGTGAAGACCAGGTCATGCAGTATTGTGAAGACTGGTGTCAGGGAGCATTGTGATGACATATGTAATGGCCCATTGTGATGACAATGGCATGGAGCATTGTGATGCCAAGTGTCATGGAGGATTCTGATGACAAAGGTAATGGAGCATTGTGATGACAATGGCTTGGAGCATTGTGATGACAAGGGTCAGGGAGCATTGTGCTGGCAATTGCATGGAGAACTGTGATGACACGGGTCATGGAGCATTTGGATGACAAGCTTGTGGATTATTTTGATGACAATGGAATGGATTATTGTGATGAAAATGGCCTTAGGCTTTGTGATGAAAACAGCATGGAGCCTTTTCTTGACAGGTTTCAAGGAGCATTCTGATGACAAGGGTCAGGGAGCATTGTGATGACAAGTGTATTGAAAATTGTGATGACAAAGATCATGGAACATTGTGATAAAAGAGGCATGGAGTATTGTGATGACAGGCATCATGGAGGGTTGTGATGACAAGTGTTATGGAACATTGTGATCACAATGGTTTGGAGCATTGTGATGACAGAGGTCATGGATCATTTTGATTTGAAGGAGCATGGAGCATTGTGATGACAAGGGCATGAAACAATGTGATTCCAAGGTTCATGGAGGATTGTGATGACAATGGTAATGGAGTATTGTGATGACAAGTGCATAGAGCATTGTAATGACAACGTCCTGTAGCATTTTGCTGACAAAGGCATGGAGCATTGTGATGACAGGTGTCATGGAGCACTGAGAAGACAAGCGTCACGGAGCATTGTGAATACAGGGGTCATGGAGCATTGGGATGACAACGGTCATGGAGCATTGGGATGAAAATGTTCATGGAGTATTGTGATGACAAGGGACGTAGAGCGTTGTGATGAAAAGGTCAGGGAGCACTGGGCTGAAAATGTTCATGGAGTATTGTGATGACAGGTGTCATGGAGCATTGTGATGACAAGGTACTGGAGCATTGTGATGAGAAGACTATGTTGCCTTGTGATGATATGTCTCATGGAACATTCTGATGAAAAGGGGCATGGAACATTGTGATTACAGGGGTCTTGGAGCATTGTGATGACAGGTGTAATGGAGCATTGTGATGGCAAGGGCATGGAGCACTGTGATGAGAAGTCCATGGAGCATTCTGATGACATGCGTCATGGAGCTTTGTGACGAAAAGGGCATGAAGCAATGTGAAGAGACTGATCATGGAGCATTGTGATGACAATGACATGGAGCATTGTGATGCCAAGGGTCATGGATCTTTGTGATGACAAAGGCATGGAGCATTTTTATGACAAGGGCGTTTTGCATTGTGATGAGAAGAGCAGGGAGCATTGTGATGACAGGGTCATGGAGCAATTTGATGAATAGGGTCATGGAACATTTTGATGACAGGGGATATGGAACATTGTGATGTCAGGGGTCATGGAACATTTTCATGACAGGGGTTATGGACCATTGTGATGAACAGGGGCGTGGGTGTATTGTGATGACTAGTGAGGGAAAATTTTGATATCAGTGGTGAGAGAGCATTTTGATAAGACGTGCAAGGATCATCGTGATGACAAGGTTTATGGAGCATTGTGATGACATGGGTCATGGACCACTGCGCTGAGAAGCACATGGAACATTGTGATGACAAGTGTCATGGAGCATTGTGTTGACAAAGGGACGGAGCATTGTGATAACAACGGTCACGGAGCATTGTGATGAAAAGTTCATGGAGCATTGTGGTGACAAAGTTCACAGAGCCTTGTTATGATGAGGGCATGGATCATTGTGATGACACAGGTCATGAAGCCTTGTGATGACTGGAGTGACGGAGCATTGTGAGAACTGGGGACATGGAGCATTGTGATGACAAGGGCATGGAGCATTGTGATGACAGGAGCATGGAGCATTGGTCTGACAAGTTTCATGGATAATTCTGTTGACAGTGGGCATGGCACATTGTGATGACAAGGTCATGCAGTATTGTGAAGACAGGTGTCAGGGAGCATTGTGATGACATATTTCATGTTCCATTGTGATGACAATGGCATGGAGCATTGTGATGCCAAGTGTTTTGGAGGATTGTGAGGTCAAAGGTAATGGAGCATTCTGATGACAAGGGCTTGGAGCATTGTGATGACAAGGGTCATGGAGCATTTTGATGACAACGGCCATTGAGAATTTTGATGAAAAGTTCGTGAAGCATTGTGATGACAAAGGCATGGAGCTTGCTATGACAGGGGTCATGGTGATTGTGATGACATGTGCATGGAGAATTGTGATGACAAAAGCATGTAACATTGTGATGAGAACTGTCATGGAGCATTGTGATGACAAGGGCATGAAGCAATGTGATGTGAGTGATCATGGAGCATTGTGATGACAACGACATAGAGCATTGTGATGCCAAGGATCATGGATTTTTGTGATGACAATGGCATGGAGCATTTTGATGACAAGGGCACTGTGCATTGTGATGAGAAGGGCAGGGAGCTTTGTGATGACAGGGTCATGGAGCAATTTGATGAAAAGTTTCATGGAACATTTTGATGACAGGGGTTATGGAACACTGTGATGTCAGTGGTCATGGAACATTTTCATGATAGGGGTTATGGACCATTGTGATGACAGGGGAGTGGTTGTATTGTGATGACTAGTGAGGGAATATTTGATATCAGTGGTGAGAGAGCATTTTGATAAGACGTGCAAGGAGCATTATGATGACAAGTTTTATGGAGCATTGTGATGACATGGGTCATGGAGCACTGCGCTGACAAGCGCATGGAACATTGTGATGACAGGGTCATGGAGCATTGAGTTTACAAATGGATGCAGCATTGTGGTAACAAGTGTCACGGAGCATTGTGATGAAAATTTCATGGAGCATTGTGGTGACAATGTTCACAGAGCCTTGTGATGATGAGGGCATGGAGCATTGTGACAACACAGGTCATGAAGTCTTGTGATGAGTGGAGTCATGGAGCATTGTGAGAACTGGGGACATGGAGCATTGTGATGACAAGGGCATGGAGCATTGTGATGACAGGGGCATGGAGCATTGGTCTGAGCAGTTTCATGGATAATTGTGTTGACATTGGGCATGGCACATTGTGATGAAAAGGTCATGGAGTATTGTGAAGACAGGTGTCAGAGAGCATTGTGATGACATATTTCATGTTCCATTGTGATGACAATGGCATGGAGCATTGTGATGCCAAGTGTTTTGGAGGATTGTGAGGACAAAGGTAATGGAGCATTGTGATGACAAGGGCTTGGAGCATTGTGATGACAAGGGTCATGGAGCATTTTGATGACAATGGCCATTGAGAATTTTGATGAAAAGGTCGTGAAACATTGTGATGACAGAGGCATGGAGCTTGCTATGACAGGGTTCAAGGGGCATTGCGATGACATGTGCATGGAGAATTGTGATGACAAAAACCTGTAATATTGTGATGAGAACTGTCATGGAGCATTGTGATGACAAGGACGTGGAGAATTGTGATGACATGGGACATGGAGCATTGTGATGACCAGGGCATGGAGCATTTTGATGGCAAGACCTTGGAGCATTGTGATGAGAAGACCACGGATAATTGTGTTGACGAGCGTCCTGGAGCACTGTAATGACAAGCGCTATGGAGCATTGTGATGTCAGCGGACATGGAGCATTTTGATGAAAGGGGTTATGGAGCATTTTGATGACAGGGTTATGGAACATTGTGATGTCATAAGTCATCGAACATTGTGATGATAAGTGCATGTAGCATTGTGATGACATGAGTCATGGAGCATTATAATGACAGGGGTGAGGGTGTATTGTGATGAATAGTGATGTAACATTGTGATATCAGTGTTGAGAGAACATATTGATGAGAAGTGCATGGTGCATTGTGATGATAAGATTGCGGAGCACTGTGATGACAAGCGCATGGTGCACTGTGATGACATGTCATGGAGCTAAGTGCTGACAAGCACATGGAGCATTGTGATGATAACGGTCATGGAGCATTGTGCTGAGAAAGGCATAGAGTATTGTGATGACACGTGTCAAAGAACATTGTGATGAAAATTTTATGGAGCACTGAGGTTAAAAAGGTCACAGTCTGTTGATGAGGAGGGCATGGACCATTTTGATGAAAAAGGTCATGAAGCATTGTGATGACTGGTATCACGTTGCATTTTGATAACAAGGGCATGGAGCATTGTGATGACAAGGGCATGGGATATTGGTCTAATAAGTTTCATGGATTATTGCAATGACAGTTGGAATGGCGCATATTGATGACAAGGGCATGGAGCATTGTGAAGAACAGGTCATGCAGTATTGTGAAGACAGGTGTCAGGGAGCATGGTGATGACATATGTAATGGCCCATTGTGATGACAATGGCATGGAACATTGTGATGCCAAGTGTTAATAATGATTCTGATGACAAAGGTAATGGAGTTTTGTGATGACAATGGCTTGGAGCATTGTGATGACAAGTGTCAGGGAGCATTGTGCGGGCAAGTGCATGGAGAATTGTGATGACAAATGTCATGGAGCATTCTGTTGACAAGCTTGTGGAGTATTTTGATGACAATGGCATGTGACATTGTGATGAAAAAGGCATGGGGCATTGTGATGAAAAAGGCATGGAGCCTTTTCGTGACACGGTTCAGGGAGCATTCTGACGACAAGTGTCAGGGAGCATTGTGATGGTGTGTATTGAGCATTGTAATGACAAGGGTTATGGAGCATAGTGATGAGAAGACCATGGATAATTGTGATGATGAGCGTCATGGGGTGTTGTGAGGATAAGTGTAATGGAACATTGTGATCATATGGGTTTTGAGCATTGTGATGACAGTGGTCATGGAACATTTTGATTTCACTGTGATGACAATAGCCTGAAGCATTATGATGATGGGCATGTGCATTGTGATGACAGTGTTCATGCAGCAGTGTGATAACAAGGGCAATGAGCATTGTGATGACAAGGACACGGAACATTGGTCTAACAAGTTTCATGGATTATTGCAAGACAGTAGGAATGTTTCATTTTGATGACAAGGGTATGGAGCATTGTGAAGACCGGGTCATGCAGTATTGTGAAGATGGTGTCAGGGAGCATTGTGATGACATATGTAATGGCCCATTGTGATGACAATGGCATGGAGCATTGTGTTGCCAAGTGTCATGGAGGATTCTGATTTCAAAGGTAATGAAGCATTGTGATGACAATGGCTTGGAGCATTGTGATGACAAGGGTCAGGGAGCATTGTGCTGACAAGTGCATGGAGATTTGTGATGACAAAGGTCATGGAGCATTCTTATGACAAGCTTGTGGAGTATTTTGATGACAATGGCATGGATGTTTGTGATGAAAATGGCATGGGGCATTGTGATGAAAATGGCATGGAGCCTGTTCGTGACAGTGTTAAAGGAGCATTCTGACGACAAGTGTCAGGCAGCACTGTGATGACAAGTGTACTGAGAATTGTGATGACACAGTTCATGGAGCATTGTGATGAAAAGGGCATGGAGTATTGTGATGACAGGCATCATGGAGCGTTGTGATGACACGTGTTATGGAACATTGTGATCACAAGGTTTTGGAGCATTGTGATGACAGAGATCATGGATCATTTTGATTTCAAGGAGCATGGAGCATTGTGATGACAAGGGAATGAAACAATGTGATGCCAAGGTTCATGGAGGATTGTGATGACAATGGTAATGTAGTATTGTGATGACAAGTGCACAGAGAATTGTAATGAAAAGGTCATGTAGCATTTTGCTCACAAAGGCATGGAGCATTGTGATGAGAGGTGTCATGGAGCATTGAGATGACAAGCGCATGGATCATTGTGATGCCAAGGGTCATGGAGCAATGGGATGAAAATGTTCATGGAGTATTGTGATGACCAGGGACATGGAGTGTTGTGATGACAGGCGTCATGGAGCATTGTAATGACAGGGGTCATAGAGTATTGTGATGAGAAGGTCAGGGAGCATTGGGCTAAAAATTTTCATGGAGTATTGTGATGACAGGTGTCATGGAGCATTGTGATGACAAGTTACTGAAGCATTGTGATGAGAAGACCATGGAGACTTTTGATGATATGTCTCATGGAACATTCTGATGAAAAGGGGCAAGGAGCATTGTGATTACAGGGGTCGTGGAGCACTCTGTTGACAAGGGCATGGAGCATTTGGATGAGAAGGCCATGGAGCCTTGTCATAACAGTGTTCAAGGAGCATACTGACGACAAGTTTCAGCGAGCATTCTGATGACAAGGGTATTGAGCATTGTGGTGACAAAAGTCATGGAGCATTGTGATGAGAAGACCATGGATAATTGTGATGACGAGTGTCATGGGGCGTTGTGATGATAAGTGTTATGGAACATTTAATAACAAGGATTTGGAGCATTGTGATGACAGAGGTCGTGGAGCATTATGATTTCATTGTGATGACAATAGCATGAAGCATTATGTCGGTGGGCATGGTGCATTGTGATGACAGGGTTCATGGAGCATTGAGATGAAAAGGGGCATGGAGCATTGTGATTACAGGTGTCTTGGAGCATGGTGATGACAGGTGTAATGGAGCATTGTGATGAAAAGGGCATGGAGTACTGTGATGAGAAGGCCATGGAGCATTCTGATTACATGTGTCATGGAGCTTTGTGACGACAAGGGCATGGATCAATGTGATGAGAGCGATCACGGAACATTGTGAGGACAATGACATGGAGCATTGTGATGCCAAGGGTCATGGATCTTTGTGATGTCAAACTCATGGAGCATTTTGATGACAAGGGCGTTTGCATTGTGAGGAGAAAGGCACGAGCATTGTGATGACAGTGTCATGGAGCAATTTCATGAAAAGGGTCATGGAACATTTTGATGACAGGTGTTATGGAACATTGTGATGTCAGGGGTCATGGAACATTTTCATGACATGGGTTATGGACCATTGTGATGACAGGGCAGTGGTTGTATTGTGATGACTAGTGAGGGAATATTTTGATATCAGTGGTGAGAGAGCATTTGGATAAGACGTGCAAGGAGCATTGTGATGAAAAGGTTTATGGAGCATTGTGATGACATATTTCATGTTCCATTGTGATGACAATGGCATGGAGCATTGTGATGTGAAGTGTTTTGGAGGATTGTGATGACAAAGGTAATGGAGCATTGTGATGACAAGGGCTTGGAGCATTGTGATGACAAGGGTCATGGAGCATTTTGATGACAACGGCCATTGAGAATTTTGATGAAAAGGTCGTGAAGCATTGTGATGACAGAAGCAAGGAGCTTGCTATGACAGGGGTCATGTGGCATTGCGATGACATGTGCATGGAGAATTGTGATGACAAAAACATGTAACATTGTGATGAGAACTGTCATGGAGCATTGTGATGACAAGGACGTGGAGAATTGTGATGACAAGGGACATGGAGCATTGTGATGGCCAGGGCATGGAGCATTGTGATGGCAAGACCGTGGAGCATTGTGATGTGAAGAACATGGATAATTGTGATGACGAGCCTCATGGAGCACTGTAATGACAAAGGCTATGGAGCATTGTGATGTCAGGGGACATGGAGCATTTTGATGAAAAGGGTCATGGAGCATTTTGATGACAGGAGTTATGGAACATTGTGATGTCATAGGTCATCGAACATTGTGATGATCAGTGCATGAAGCATGGTGATGACAGGAGTCATGGAACATTGTGATGACAGGGGTGAGGGAGTATTGTAATGAATAGTGATGTAACATTGTGATATCAGTTGTGAGAGAGCATATTGATGAGAAGTGAATGGAGCATTGTGATGACAATGTTAATGGAGCATTGTGATGACCAGATTGTGGAGCATTGTGATGACAAGTGCATGGTGCATTGTGATGACGTGCCATGGAGCATTGTGCTGACAAGCGCATGGAGCATTGTAATGACAACGGTCACGGAGCACTGTGCTGAGAAAGGCATAGAATATTCTGATGACAAGCGTCAAAGAGCATTGTGATGAAAATTTCATAGAGCACTGAGGTTAAAAATGTCACAGAGACTGTTGATGACGATGGCATGGACCATTGTGATGACAAAGGTCATGAAGCATTGTGATGACTGGAGTCACGGACCATTGTGATAACAAGGGCATGGAGCATTGTGATGACAAGGGCAGGGAACATAGGTCTAATAAGTTTCATGGATTATTGCAATGACAGTTGGAATAGCGCATTGTGATGACAAGTGCATGGAGCACTGTGAAGACCAGGTCATGCAGTATTGTGAAGACTGGTGTCAGGGAGCACTGTGATGACATTTATAATGGCCCATTGTGATGACAATGGCATGGAGCATTGTGATGCCAAGTGTCATGGAGGATTCTGATGACAAATGTAATGGAGTATTGTAATGACAATGGCTTGGAGCATTGTGATGACAAGGGTCAGGGAGGATTGTGCTGGAAAGTACATGGGGAATTGTGATGACACGGGTCATGGAGCATTTTGATGACAAGCATGTGGAGTAGATTGATGACAATAGCATGGATTATTGTGATGAAAATGGAATGGGGCATTGTGATGAATAAAGCATGAAGCCTTTTTGTGACAGGGTTCAAGGAGCATTCTGATGACAAGTGTCAGGGAGCATTTTGATGACAAGCGTATGGAGAATTGTGATGACAAAGGTCATGGAGCATTGTGATGAAAATGGCATGGAGTATTGTGATGACAGGCATCATGGGAAGTTGTGATGACAAGTGTTATGGAACATTGTGATCTCAAGAGTTTGGAGCATTGTGATGACAGAGGTCATGGATCATTTTGATGTCAAGGAGCATGGAGCATTGTGATGACAAGGGCATGAAACAATGTGATTCCAAGGTTCATGGAGGATTGTGATAACAATGGTAATGGAGTATTGTGATGACAAGTGCATAGAGCATTGTAATGACTACGTCATGTAGAATTTTGCTGAAAAATGCATGGAGCATTGTGATGACAGGTGTCATGGAGCACTGTGATGACAAGCGGCACGGAGCATTGTGAATAAAGGGGTCATTGAGCATTGGGATGACAAGGGCATGGATCATTGTGATGACAAGGGTCATGGTGCATTGGGATGAAAATGTTCATGGAGTATTGTGATGACAAGGGACATGGAGCGTTGTGATGACAGCGGTCATGGAGCATTGTAATGACACGGGTCATGGAGCATTGTGATGATAAGGTCAGGGAGCATTGGGCTGGAAATGTTCATGGAGTATTGTGATGACAGGTGTCATGGAGCATTGTGATGACAAGGTACTTGAGCATTGTGATGAGAAGATCATGGAGCCTTGTGATGATATGTCTCATGGAACATTCTGATGAAAAGGGACATGGAGCATTGTGATTACAGGCGTCGTGCAGCAGATTGATGTCAAGGGCATGGAGCATTGGAATGAGAAGGCCATGGAACCTTGTCATCACAGGGTTCAAGGAGCATACTGACGACAACTGTCAGGGAGCATTGTGATGACAAGGGTATTGAGCATTGTGGTGACAAAAGTCATGGAGCATTGTGATGAGAAGACCATGGATAATTGTGATGACGAGCATCATGCGGCGTTGTGATGATAAGTGTTATGGAACATTTTGATCACAAGGATTTGGAGCATTGTGATGAGAGAGGTCATGGAGCATTATGATTTCATTGTGATGACAATAGCATGAAGCATTATGATGGTGGGCATGGTGCACTGTGATGACAGTGTTCATGGAGCATTGAGATGAAAAGGGTCATGGATCATTGTGATTACAGGGGTCTTGGAGCATTGTGATGACACGTGTAATGGAGCATTGTAATGGCAAGGGCATGGAGCACTGTGATGAGAAGGCCATGGAGCATTCTGATGATATGCGTCATGGAGCTTTGTGATGACAAGAGCATGAAGCAATGTGATGAGATCGATCATGGAGCACTGTGATGACAATGACATGGAGCATTGTGATGCCAAGGGTCATCGATCTTTGTGATGACAAAGTCATGGAGCATTTTGATGACAAGGGCGTTTTGCATTGTGATGAGAAGGGTCGGGACCATTGTGATGACAGGGTCATGGAGCAATTTGATGAAAAGGGTCATGGAACATTTTGATGACAGGGGTTATGGAACATTGTGATGTCAGGGGTCATGGAACATTTTCATGACAGTGGTTATGGACCATTGTGTTGAACAGGGGAGTGGGTGTATTGTGATGACTAGTGAGGGATATTTTGATATCAGTGGTGAGAGAGCATTTTGATAAGACGTGCTAGGAGCATTGTGATGACAAGGTTTATGGAGCATTGTGATGACATGTGTCATGGAGCATTGTGTTGTCAAAGGGACCGAGCATTGTGATAACATGTGTCACGGAGCATTGTGATGAAAAGTTCATGGAGCATTGTGGTGACAAATTTCACAGAGCCTTGTGATGATGAGGGCATGGATCATTGTGATGACACAGGTCATGAAGCCTTATGATGACTGGAGTCAGGGAGCATTGTGAGAACTGGGGTCATGGAGCATTGTGATGACTAGGGCATGGAGCATTGTGATGACAGGGGCATGGAGCATTGGTCTGACAAGTTTAATGGATAATTGTGTTGACATTGGGCATGGCACATTGTGAGGACAAGGTCATGGATTATTGTGAAGACACGTGTCAGGGAGCATTGTGATGACATATTTCATGTTCCATTGTGATGACAATGGCAAGGAGCATTGTGATGCCAAGTGTTTTGGAGGATTGTGATGACAAAGGTAATGGAGCATTGTGATGACAAGGGTCATGGAGCATTTTGATGACAACGGCCATTGAGAATTTTGATGAAAAGGTCGTGAAGCATTGTGATGACAGAGGCATGGAGCTTGCTATGACAGGGGTCATGTGGCATTGCAATGACATGTGCATGGAGAATTGTGATGAAAATAACATGTAACATTGTGATGAGAACTGTCATGGAGCATTGTGATGACAAGGACGTGGAGAATTGTGATGACATGGGACATGGAGCCTTGTGATGACCAGGGCATGGTGCATTGTGATGGCAAGACCGTGGAGCATTGTGATGAGAAGACCATGGAAAATTGTGATGACGAGTGTTATGGAGCACTATAATGACAAGGGCTATGGAGCATTGTGATGTCAGGGGACATGGAGCATTTTGATGAAAAGGGTCATGGAGCATTTTGATGACAGGGGTTATGGAACATTGTGATGTCATAGGTCATCGAACATTGTGATGATTAGTGCATGTAGCATGGTGATGACAGGAGTCATGGAACATTGTGATGACAGTGGTGAGGGAGTATTGTGATGAATATTGATGTAACATTGTGATATCAGTGGTGAGAGAGCATTTTGATGAGAAGTGCATGGAGCATTGTGAAGACAAGGTTAATGGAGCATTGTGATGACAAGATGGTGGAGTACTGTGATGACAAGCGCATGGTGCATTGTGATGACATGTGTCATGGAGCATTGTGCTGACAAGCGCATGGAGCATTGTGATGACAACGGTCATGGAGCATTGTGCTGAGAAAGGCATATAATATTGTGATGACAAGGGTCAAAGAGCATTGTGTTGAGAATTTCATGGAGCATTTAGGTTAAATAGGTCACAGAGACTGTTGATGACGAGGGCATGGACCATTGTGATGACAAAGTCATGAAACATTGTGATGACAGGTGTCACGGAGCATTGTGATAACAAGGGCATGGAGCATTGTGATGACAAGGGCTTGGAACATTGGTCTAATAAGTTTCATGGATTATTGCAATGACAGTTGGAATGGCGCCTTGTGATGACAAGGGCATGGAGCATTTTGAAGACCGGGTCATGCAGTATTGTGAAGACTGGTGTCAGGGAGCATTGTGATGACATATGTAATGGCCCATTGTGATGACAATGGCATGGAGCATTGTGATGCCAAGTGTCATGGAGGATTCTGATGACAAATGTAATGGAGTATTGTGATGACAATGGCTTGGAGCATTGTGATGACAAGGGTCAGGGAGGATTGTGCTGGAAAGTGCATGGAGAATTGTGATGACACGGGTCATGGAGCATTTGGATGACAAGCTTGTGGAGTAGTTTGATGACAATGGCATGGATTATTGTGATGAAAATGGCATGGGGCTTTGTGATGAATATAGCATGAAACCTTTTCTTGATAGGGTTCAAGGAGCATTCTGACAACAAGAGTCAGTGAGCATTGTGATGACAAGTGTATTGAGAATTGTGATGACAAAGGTCATGGAGCATTGTGATGAAAAGGGCATGGAGTATTGTGATGACAGGCATCATGGAGCGTTGTGATGACAAGTGTTATGGGACATTGTGACCACAAAGGTTTGGAGCATTGTGATGACTGAGGTCATGGGTCATTTTGATTTCAAGGAGCTTGGAGCATTGTGATGACAAGGGCAGGAAGCAATGTGATCCCAAGGCTCATGGAGGATTGTGATGACAATGGTAATGGAGTATTTTGATGACAAGCACATAGAGCTGTGTAATGACAAGGTCATGTAACAATTTGCTGACAAAGGCAAGGGGCATTGTGATGACAGGTGTCATGGAGCCCTGTGATGACAAGCGTCACGGAGCATTGTGAATACAGGGGTCATGGAGCATTGGGATGACAAGGGCATGGATGACTGTGATAACAAGGTTCATAGAGACTTGGACTGAAAATGTTCATGGTGTATTGTGATGACAGGGGTCATGGAGCATTGTGATGACTAGGGAATTGATCATTGTTGTGACAAGAGTCCCGGATCATTGTGTTGTCAGGTGTCATGGAGTGTTGTGATTACAGTGGTCATGGAGCATTGTGATGAGAAGGTCATGGAACATTGTGTTGAGAATATTCATGGAGTACTGTGATGACAGGGGTCATGGTGCACTGTGATGACAAGGGAATGGAGCATGCTGATGACAAGTTCCTGGAGCCTTGTGATGAGAAGACCATGGAGACTTGTGATGAGAAGTCTCTTGGAGAATTCTGATGAAAAGTGGCATGGAGCATTGTGATTACAGGTGTCTTGAGCGTTGTGATGACAAGTGTCATGTAGCCTTGTGATGACAAGGCTGCTGAATATTGTGTTGGCAGTGGTTATGGAGCATTGGGGTGAAAATGTTCATGGAGTATGGTGATGACAAGGGTCATGGAGCATTGTGATGTCTAGGGAATTGAGCATTGTGATTACAAGAGTCCCGGATCATTCTGTTGTCAGGTGTCATGGAGTGTTGTGATGACAGTGGTCATTGAGAATAGTGATGATATTGGTCATGGAGCATTGTGATGAGTAGGTTGTGGAGCATTGGGCTTAAAATGTTCATGGATTATTGTAATGACAGGGGTCATGGAGCATTGTGATGACAAGGGAATGGAGCATGGTGATGACAAGGTCCTCGAGCTTTGTAATGAGAAGAACATGGAGACTTGTGATGACAATTCTCATGGAGCATTCTGATGAAAAGGGGCATGGAGCATTGTGATTACAGGGGTCTTGGAACTTTGTGAAGACTACGGCATGGAGCATTGTGATGAGAAGGCCATGGAGCATTCTGATGACATGCGTCATGGAGTTTTGTGATGACAAGGACATGGAGCATTGTGATTACAGGGATCTTGGAGCATTGTGATGAAAAGGGCATGGATCATTGTTATGGAAAAGACATGGAGCCTTGTCATGACATGGTTCAAAGAGCATACTGACGAAAAGTGTCAGGGAGCATTGTGATGACAAGTGTATTGAGCATTTTGATGACAAAGATCATGGAGCATTGTGATGAGAAGTCCATGGATAATTGTGATGATGAGCATCATGGGGTGTTGTGATGATAAGTGTTATGAAACACAGTGATAACAAGGGTTTGGAGCATTATGATGACAGAGGTCATGGAGAATATTTATATCATTGTGATGACAATAGCCTGAAGCATTATGATGATGGGCATGGTGCATTGTGATGACAGGGTTCATGGATCATTGAGATGAAAAGGGTCATGGAGCATTGTGATTAAAAGGGTCTTGGAGCTTTGTGATGACAAGGGCACGGAGCATTGTGATTTCAGCGGTCTTGAGCATGGTGACAACAAGTGTCATGGAACCTTGTGATGATTAGGCCGTGGAACATTGTGATGGCTGGGGTCATGGTGCATTGTTATGACAGGGGTAATGGAGCATTTTGATGAGAAAGGCATGGAACAGTGGTCTGAAATGTTTCATGGATTATTGTGATGAGAGTGGGCATGGAGCATTGTGATGACAAGGGCAGGGAACACTGTGATACATGGGTCATGCAGGATTGTAATGACAAGAGCATGGAGCATTGTGATGACAAGGGCATCGAGCAATGTGATGACAAGGCCATGGAGCAATGTGATGAGAAAGGCATAAAGTATTATGATTGCAAGGGTCAAAGAGCATTGTGATGAAAATTTCATGGAGCATTGAGGGTAAAAATGTCACAGAGACTGTTGATGACGAGGGCATGGACCACTGGGATGACAAAGGTCATGAATCATTGAGATGACTGGAGTCACGGAGCATTGTGATGACATGGGTCATGGAGCATTGTGATAACAAGGGCATGGAGCATTGTGAAGACAGGGCACGGAGCATTGGTCTAATAAGTTTCATGGATTATTGCAAGACAGTTGGAATGTTTCATTGTGATGACAAGGGCATGGAGCATTGTGAAGACCGGGTCATGCATTATTGTGAAGACTGGTGTCAGGGAGCATTGTGATGACATATGTAATGGCCCATTGTGATGACAATGGCATGGAGCATTGTGATGCCAAGTGTCATGGAGGATTCTGATGACAAAGGTAATGAAGCATTGTGATGACAATGGCTTGGAGCATTGTGATGACAAGGGTCAGGGAGCATTGTACTGACAAGTGCATGGAGAATTGTGATGACAAAGTTCATGGAGCATTCTTATGAAAAGCTTGTGGAGTATTTTGATGACAATGGCATGGAGCATTGTGATGAAAATGGCATGGGGCATTGTGATGAAAAATGCATGGAGCCTTTTCGTGACAGGGTTCAAGGAGCATTCTGACGACAAGTGTCAGGCAGCACTGTGATGACAAGTGTATTGAGAATTGTGATGACAAAGGTCATGGAGCATTGTGATGAAAAGGGCATGGAGTATTGTGATGACAGGCATCATGGAGCGTTGTGATGACAAGTGTTATGGAACTTTGTGATCACAAGGGTTTGGAGCATTGTGATGAGAGATCATGGATCATTTTGATTTCAAGGAGCATGGAGCATTGTGATGACAAGGGCATGAAGCAATGTGATTCCAAGGTTCATGGAGGATTGTGATGACAATTGTAATGGAGTATTTTGATGACAAGCACATAGAGCTCTGTAATGACAAGGTCATGTAACAATTTGCTGACAAAGGCAAGGAGCATTGTGATGACAGGTGTCATGGAGCACTGTGATGACAAGCGTCACGGAGGATTGTGAATACAGGGGTCATGGAGCATTGGGATGACAAGGGCATGGATCACTGTGATAACAAGGTTCATAGAGATTTGGGCTGAAAATATTCATGGAGTATTGTGATGACAGGGGTCATGGAGCATTGTGATGACTAGGGAATTGATCATTGTTGTGACAAGTGTCCCGGATCATTGTGTTGTCAGGTGTCAAGGAGTTTTGTGATTACAGTGGTCATGGAGCATTGTGATGATATTGGTCATGGAGCATTGTGATGAGAAGGTCATGGAGCATTGTGCTGAAAATATTCATGGAGTACTGTGATGACAGGGGTCATGGTGCACTGTGATGACTAGGGAATGGAGCATGCTGATTACAAGGTCTTGGAGCCTTGTGATGAGAAGACCATGGGGACTTGTAATGAGAAGTCCCATGGAGAATTCTGATGAAAAGGGGCATGGAGCATTGTGATTACAGGGGTTGTGGAGCACTGTGATGACAAGGGCATGGAGCATTGGGATGAGAAGGCCATGGAGCCTTGTCATCACAGGGTTCAAGGAGCAAACTGACGACACGTGTCAGGGAGCATTGTGATGACAAGGGTATTGAGCATTGTGGTGACAAAAGTCATGGCGCATTGTGATGAGAAGACCATGGATAATTGTGATGACGAACGTCATGGGGCGTTGAGATGATAAGTGTTATGGACCATTTTTATAACAAGGATTTGGAGCATTGTGATGAGAGCGGTCATGGAGCATTATGCTTTCATTTTGATGACAATAGCATAAAGCATTATGATGGTGGGCATGGTGCATTTTGATGACAGGGTTCATGGAGCATTGAGATGAAAAGGGGCATGGAGCATTGTGATTACAGGGGTCTTGGAGCATTGTGATGACAGGTGTAATGGAGCACTGTGATGACAAGGGCATGGAGCACTGTGATGAGAAGGCCATGGAGCATTCTGATGACATGTGTCATGGAGCTTTGTGACGACAAGGGCATGGATCAATGTGATGAGAGCGATCATGGAGCACTGTGATGACAATGACATGGAGCACTGTGATGCCAAGGGTCATGGATCTTTGTGATGACAAATTCATGGAGCATTTTGATGACAAGTGCGTTGTGAATTGTGACGAGAAATGCAGGGAGCATTGTGATGACATGGTCATGGAGAACTTTGATGAAAAGGGTCATGGAACATTTTGATGACAGTGGTTGTGGAACATTGTGATGTCAGGGGTCATGGAACATTTTCATGACAGGGGTTATGGAGCATTGTGATGACAGGGGAGTGGGTGTATTGTGATGACTAGTGAGGGAACATTTTGATATCAGTGGTGAGAGAGCATTTTGATAAGACGTGCAAGGAGCATTGTGATGACACGGTTTACGGAGCATTGTGATGACATGTGTCATGGAGCATTGAGTTGACAAAGGGACGGAGCATTGTGATAACAACTGTCACGGTGCATTGTGATGGAAAGTTCATGGAGCATTTTGGTGACAAAGTTCCCAGTACCTTGTGATGATGAGGGCATAGATCATTGTGATGACACAGGTCATGAAGCCTTGTGATGACTGGAGCCACAGAGCATTGTGAGAACTGGGGTCATGGAGCATTTGGTGACAATGGCATGGAGCATTGTGATGAGCGGGGCATGGAGCATTGGTTTGACAAGTTTCATGGATAATTGTGTTGACAGTGGGCACGGCACATTGTGAGGACAAGGTCATGGAGTATTGTGAAGACAGGTGTCAGGGAGCATTGTGATGACATATTTCATGTTCCATTGTGATGACAATGGCATGGAGCATTGTGATGCCAAGTGTTTTGGAGGATTGTGATGACAAAGGTTATGGAGCACTGTGATGACAAGGGCTTGGAGCATTTTAATGACAATGGTCATGGAGCATTTTGATGACAACGGCCATTGAGAATTTTGATGAAAAGGTCGTGAAGCATTGTGATGACAGAGGCATGGAGCTTGCTATGACAGGGGTCATGGGGCATTGCGATGACATGTGAATGGAGAATTGTGATGACAAAACATGTAACATTGTGATGAGAACTGTCATGGTGCATTGTGATGACAAGGACGTGGAGAATTGTGATGACCAGGGCATGGAGCTTTGTGATGGCAAGACCGTGGAGCAATGTCATGAGAAGACCATGGATAATTGTGATGACGAGCGTCATGGAGCAATGTAATGACACGGGTTATGGAGCATTGTGATTTCAGGGGACATGGAGCATTTTGATGAAATGGGTAATGGAGCATTTTGATGACGGGGTTATGGAACATTGTGATGGCATTGGTCATCGAATATTGTTTTAATATGTGCATGTAGCATTGTGATGACAGGAGACATGGAACATTGAGATGAAAGGGGTGAGGGAGTATTGTGATGAATAGTGATGTAACATTGTGATATCAGTGTTGAGAGAGCATATTGATGAGAAGTGCATGGAGCATTGTGATGACAAGATTGTGGAGCACTGTGATGACAAGCGCATGGTGCATTGTGCTGACAAGCGCAGGGAACATTGTGATGACAAGGGTCATGGAGCATTGTGCTGAGAAAGGCATAGAGTATTGTGATGACAAGGGTCAAAAAACATTGTTATGAAAATTTCATGGAGCATTGAGGTTAAAATGGTCACAGAGTCTGTTGATGAATGGGGCATGGACCATTTTGATGACAAAGGTAATGAAGCATTGTGATGACTGGAGTCACGGAGCATTGTGATAACAAGGGCATGGAGCATTGTGATGACAAGGGCACGGAGCATTGGTCTAATAAGTTTCATGGATTATTGTAATGACAGTTGGAATGGCTCATTGTGATGACAAGGGCATGGAGCATTGTGAAGACCGGGTCATGCATTATTGTGAAGACTGGTGTCAGGGAGCATTGTGATGACATAGGCAATGGCCCATTGTGATGACAATGGCATGGAGCATTGTGATGCTAAGTGTCATGGAGGATTCCGATGACAAAGGAAATGGAACATTGTGATGACAATGGCTTGGAGCATTGTGATGACAAGGGTCAGGGAGCATTGTGCTGACAAGTGCATGGAGAATTGTGATGACAAAGGTCATGGAGCATTCTTATGACAAGCTTGTGGAGTATTTTGATGACAATGGCATGGAGCATTGTGATGAAAATGGCATGGGGCATTGTGATGAAAAATGCATGGAGCCTTTTCGTGACAGGGTTCAAGGAGCATTCTGACGACAAGTGTCAGGCAGCACTGTGATGACAAGTGTATTGAGAATTGTGATGACAAAGGTCATGGAGCATTGTGATGAAAAGGGCATGGAGTATTGTGATGACAGGCATCATGGAGCGTTGTGATGACAAGTGTTATGGAACTTTGTGATCACAAGGGTTTGGAGCATTGTGATGAGAGATCATGGATCATTTTGATTTCAAGGAGCATGGAGCATTGTGATGACAAGGGCATGAAGCAATGTGATTCCAAGGTTCATGGAGGATTGTGATGACAATTGTAATGGAGTATTTTGATGACAAGCACATAGAGCTCTGTAATGACAAGGTCATGTAACAATTTGCTGACAAAGGCAAGGAGCATTGTGATGACAGGTGTCATGGAGCACTGTGATGACAAGCGTCACGGAGGATTGTGAATACAGGGGTCATGGAGCATTGGGATGACAAGGGCATGGATCACTGTGATAACAAGATTCATAGAGACTTGGGCTGAAAATATTCATGGAGTATTGTGATGACAGGGGTCATGGAGCATTGTGATGACTAGGGAATTGATCATTGTTGTGACAAGTGTCCCGGATCATTGTCTTGTCAGGTGTCAAGGAGTGTTGTTATTACAGTGGTCATGGAGCATTGTGATGATATTGGTCATGGAGCATTGTGATGAGAAGGTCATGGAGCATTGTGATGAAAATATTCATGGAATACTGTGATGACAGGGGTCATGGTGCACTGTGATGACAAGGGAATGGAGCATGCTGATGACAAGGTCTTGGAGCCTTGTGATGAGAAGACCATGGGGACTTGTAATGAGAAGTCCCATGGAGAATTCTGATGAAAAGGGGCATGGAGCATTGTGATTACAGGGGTTGTGGAGCACTGTGATGACAAGGGCATGGAGCATTGGGATGAGAAGGCCATGGAGCCTTGTCATCACAGGGTTCAAGGAGCAAACTGACGACACGTGTCAGGGAGCATTGTGATGACAAGGGTATTGAGCATTATGGTGACAAAAGTCATGGCGCATTGTGATGAGAAGACCATGGATAATTGTGATGACGATCGTCATGGGGCGTTGAGATGATAAGTGTTATGGACCATTTTTATAACAAGGATTTGGAGCATTGTGATGAGAGAGGTCATGGAGCATTATGATTTCATTTTGATGACAATAGCATAAAGCATTATGATGGTGGGCATGGTGCATTGTGATGACAGTGTTCATGGAGCATTGAGATGAAAAGGGTCATGGAGCATTGTGATAACAGGGGTCTTGGAGCATTGTGATGACAGGTGTAATGGAGCACTGTGATGACAAGGGCATGGAGCACTGTGATGAGAAGGCCATGGAGCATTCTGATGACATGTGTAATGGAGCTTTGTGACGGCAAGGGCATGGATCAATGTGATGAGAGCGATCATGGAGCATTGTGATGACAATGACATGGAGCATTGTGATGCCAAGGGTCATGGATCTTTGTGATGACAAATTCATGGAGCATTTTGATGACAAGTGTGTTGTGCATTGTGACGAGAAAGGCAGGGAGCATTGTGATGACATGGTCATGGAGAACTTTGATGAAATGGGTCATGGAACATTTTGATGACAGTGGTTGTGGAATATTGTGATGTCAGGGGTCATGGAACATTTTCATGACAGGGGTTATGGAGCATTGTGATGACAGGGGAGTGGGTGTATTGTGATGACTAGTGAGGGAACATTTTGATATCAGTGGTGAGAGAGCATTTTGATAAGACGTGCAAGGAGCATTGTGATGACAAGGTTTATGGAGCATTGTGATGACATGTGTCATGGAGCATTGAGTTGACAAAGGGACAGAGCATTGTGATAACAAGTGTCACGGTGCATTGTGATGGAAAGTTCATGGAGCATTTTGGTGACAAAGTTCCCAGTACCTTGTAATGATGAGGGCATAGATCATTGTGATGACACAGGTCATGAAGCCTTGTGATGACTGGAGTCACAGAGCATTGTGAGAACTGGGGTCATGGAGCATTTGGTGACAACGGCATGGAGCCCTGTGATGAGCGGGGCATGGAGCATTGGTTTGACAAGTTTCATGGATAATTGTGTTGACAGTGTGCATGGCACATTGTGAGGACAAGGTCATGGAGTATTGTGAAGACAGGTGTCAGGGAGCATTGTGATGACATATTTCATGTTCCATTGTGATGACAATGGCATGGAGCATTGTGATGCCAAGTGTTTTGGAGGATTGTGATGACAAGGGTTATGGAGCACTGTGATGACAAGGGCTTGGAGCATTTTAATGACAAGGGTCATGGAGCATTTTGATGACAACGGCCATTGAGAATTTTGATGAAAAGGTCGTGAAGCATTGTGATGACAGAGGCATGGAGCTTGCTATGACAGGGGTCATGGGGCATTGCGATGACATGTGAATGGAGAACTGTGATGACAAAAACATGTAACATTGTGATGAGAACTGTCATGATGCATTGTGATGACAAGGACGTGGAGAATTGTGATGACCAGGGCATGGAGCTTTGTGATAGCAAGACCGTGGAGCAATGTCATGAGAAGACCATGGATAATTGTGATGACGAGCATCATGGAGCAATGTAATGACACGGGTTATGGAGCATTGTGATGTCAGGGGACATGGAGCATTTTGATGAAATGGGTAATGGAGCATTTTGATGACGGGGTTATGGAACATTGTGATGGCATTTGTCATCGAATATTGTTTTAATATGTGCATGTAGCATTGTGATGACAGGAGACATGGAACATTGAGATGAAAGGGGTGAGGGAGTATTGTGATGAATAGTGATGTAACATTGTGATATCAGTGTTGAGAGAGCATATTGATGAGAAGTGCATGGAGCATTGTGATGACAATGTTAATGGAGCATTGTGATGACAAGCACATGATGCATTGTGATGACGTGTCATGGAGCATTGTGCTGACAAGCGCACGGAGCATTGTGATGATAACGGTCATGGAGCATTGTGTTGAGAAAGGCAGAGAGTATTGTGATGATAAGTGTCAAAGAGCATTGTGATGAAAATTTCTTGGAGCACTGAGGTTAAAGAGGTCACAGAGACAGTTGATGATGAGGGCATGGACCATTGTGATTACAAAGGTCATGAAGCATTGTGATGACTGGAGTCACGGAGCATTGTGATAACAAGGGCATGGAGCATTGTGATGACCAAGGCATGGAACACTGGTCTAATAAGTTTCATGGATTATTGCAATGACAGTTGGAATGGCGCATTGTGATGACAAGGGCATGGAGCATTGTGAAGACCAGGTCATGCAGTATTGTGAAGACTGGTGTCATAGAGCATTGTGATGACATATGTAATGGCCCATTGTGATGACAATGGCATGGAGCATTGTGATGCCAAGTGTCATGAGGATTCTGATGACAAAGGTAATGGAGCATTGTGATGACAGTGGCTTGGAGCATTGTGATGACAAGGGTCAGGGAGCATTGTGCTGACAAGTTCATGGAGAATTGTGATGACACGGGTCATGGAGCATTTGTATGACAAGCTTGTGGAGTATTTTGATGACAATGGCATGGATTATTGTGATGAAAATTGCATTAGGCATTGTGATGAAAACTGCATGGAGCCTTTTCTTGATAAGGTTCAAGGAGCATTCTGACGACAAGAGTCAGGGAGTATTGTGATGTCAAGTGTTTTGAGAATTGTGATGAGAAAGTTCATGGAGGATTGTGATGACAAGGGCATGGAGCTTTGTGAAGACAGGGGCATGGATAATTGTGATGACAAGGGTCATAGAGCATTCTGATGACATGTTTGTGGTGTATTGTGCTGACAAAGCATGTAACACTGTGATGAGAGTGTCATGGAACATAGTGATGCCAAGAACTTGGAGAATTGTGATGACCAGGGCATGGAGCATTGTGATGGCAAGACCGTGGAGCATTGTGATGAGAAGACCATGGATAATTGTGATGAAGAGCCTCATGGAGCACTGTAATGACAAGGGGTATGGAGCATTGTGATGTCAGGGGACATGGAGCATTTTGATGACAGGGCTTATGGAACATTGTGATGTCAGGGATCATCGAACACTGTCATGATAAGTGCATGTAGCATTGTGATGACAGGAGTCATGGAATATTGTGATGACAGGGGTGAGGGAGTATTGTTATGAATAGTGATGTAACATTGTGATATCAGTGGTGAGAGAGCATATTGATGAGAAGTGCATGGAGCATTGTGATGACAACATCATGTAGCATTTTGCTGACAAAGGCATAGAACATTGTGATGACAGGTGTCATGGAGCACTGTGATGACAAGCGACACGGAGCATTGTGAATAAAGGGTTCATGGAGCATTGGGATGACAAGGGTCATGGAGCACTGGGATGAAAAAGTTCATGGAGTATTGTGATTACAAGGGACATGGAGCATTGTGATGACAGGGGTCATGGAGCATTGTGATGAGAACGTCATGGAGCATTGGGCTGAAAATGTTCATGGAGTATTGTGATGACAGGTGTCATGGAGCATTGTGATGACAAGGTACTGGAGCATTGTGATGAGAAGACCATGGAGGCTTGTGATGATATGTCTCATGGAACATTCTGATGAAAAGGGACATGGAGCATTGTGATTACAGGGGTCGTGGAGCACTGTGATGACAAGGGCATGGAGTCTTGGGATGAGAAGGCCACGGACCCTTGTCATCACAGGGTTCAAGGAGCATACTGACGACAAGTGTCATATAGCATTGTGATGACAAGGTTATTGAGCACTGTGGTGACAAAAATCATGGAGCATTGTGATGAGAAGACCATGGATAATTGTGATGATGAGCGTCATGGGGCGTTGTGATGATAAGTGTTATGGAAGATTTTGATCACAAGGATTTGGAGCATTGTGATGAGAGAGGTCATGGAGCATTATGATTTCATTGTGATGACAATAGCAGGAAGCATTATGATGGTGGGCATGGTGCATTTTGATGACAGGGTTCATGGAGCATTGTGATGAAAAGGGGCATGGAGCATTGTGATTACAGGGGTCTTGGAGCATTGTGATGACAGGTGTAATGGAGCATTTAGTTGGCAAGGGCATGGAACACTGTGTTGAGAAGGCCATGGAGCATTCTGATGACCTGCATCATGGAGCTTTGTGACGACAAGGGCATGAAGCAATGTGATGAGAGCGATCATGGAGCATTGTGATGACAATGACATGGAGCATTGTGATTGCAAGGATCATGGATCTTTGTGATGACAATGTCATGGAGCATTTTGATGACAAGGGCGCTGTGCATTGTGATGAGAAGGGCAGGGAGCCTTGTGATGACAGGGTCATGGAGCAATTTGATGAAAAGGGTCATAGATCATTTTGATGACAGGGGTTATGGACCATTGTGATGACAGGGGAGTGGGTGTATTGTGATGACTAGTGAGGGAACATTTTGATATCAGTGGTGAGAGAGCATTTTGATAAGACGTGCAAGGAGCATTGTGATGACAATGTTTATGGAGCATTGTGATGACATGAGTCATGGAGCACTGCGCTGACAAGCGCATGGAACATTGTGATGAAAAGGGTCATGGAGCATTGAGTTGACAAAAGGACGGAGCATTGTGGTAACAAGTGTCACGGAGCATTGTGATGAAAATTTCATGGAGCATTGTGGTAACAATGTTCACAGAGCCTTGTGATGATGCGGGCATGGATCATTGTGATGACACAGGTCATGAAGTCTTGTGATGACTGGAGTCACGGAGCATTGTGAGAACTGGGGTCATGGAGCATTGTGATGACAAGGGCATGGAGCATTGTGATGACAAGGGCATGGAGCATTGGTCTGAGCAGTTTCATGGATTATTGTGTTGACATTGGGCGTGGCACATTGTGATGACAAGGTCATGGAGTATTGTGAAGACAGGTGTCAGGGCTCATTGTGATGACATATTTCATGTTCCATTGTGATGACAATGGCATGGAACATTGTGATGCCAAGTGTTTTGGAGGATTGTGATGACAAAGGTAATGGAGCATTGTGATGACCAGGGCTTGGAGCATTGTGATGACAAGGGTCATGGAACATTTTGATGACAATGGCCTTTGAGAATTTTGATGAAAATGTCGTGAAGCATTGTGATGACAGAGTCATGGGGCTTGCTATTTCAGGGGTCAGGGGGCATTGCGATGACATGTGCATGGAGAATTGTGATGACAAAAACGTGTAACATTGTGATGAGAACTGTCATGGAGCACTGTGATGACAAGGACGTGGAGAATTGTGATGACATGGGACATGGAGCATTGTGATGACCAGGGCATGGAGCATTTTGATGGCAAGACCTTAGAGCATTGTGAAGAGAAGACCATGGATAATTATGATGACGAGCGTCATGGAGCACTGTAATGACAAGGGCTATGGAGCATTGTGATGTCAGGGGACATGGAGCATTTTGATGAAAAGGGTCATGGAGCATTTTGATGACAGGGGTGATGGAACATTGTGATGTCATAGGTCATCGAACATTGTGATGATAAGTGCATGTAGCATTGTGATGACAGAAGTCATGGAACATTTTGATGACTGGGGTGAGGGAGTATTGTGATGAATAGTGATGTAACATTGTGATATCAGTGGTGAGAGAGCATATTGATGAGAAGTGCATGGAGCATTGTGCTGACAAGATTGTGGAGCACTGTGAACACAAGCGCATGGTGCACTGTGATGACGTGTCATGGAGCTATGTGCTGACAAGCACATTGAGCATTGTGATGACAACGGTCATGGAGCATTGTGCTGAGAAAGGCATAGAGTATTGTGATGACACGGGCACACGAACATTGTGATGAAAAGTTCATGGAGCATTGAGGTTAAAAAGGTCACAGAGTCTGTTGATGATGAGAGCATGAACCATTTTGATGAAAAATGTCATGAAGCATTGTGATGACTGGTGTCACGTTGCATTTTGATAACAAGGGCATGGAGCATTGTGATGACAAGGGCATGGAATATTGGTCTAATAAGTTTCATGGATAATTGCAATGACAGTTGGAATGGTGCAGTGTGATGACAATGGCATGGAGCATTGTGATGAAAAAGGCATGGGGCATTATGATGAAAAAGGCATGGAGCCTTTTCGTGACAGGTTTCAAGGAGCATTCTGACGACAAGTGTCAGGAAGCATTGTGATGACATGTGTATTGAGCATTGTAATGACAAGGGTTATGGAGCATAGTGATGAGAAGACCATGGATAATTGTGATGATGAGCGTCATGGGGTGTTTTGAGGATAAGTGTATTGGAACGTTGTGATCTAATGGGTTTTGAGCATTGTGATGACAGAGGTCATGGTGCATTTTGATTTCATTGTGATGACAATAGCCTGAAGCATTATGATGATGGGCATGGTGCATTGTGATGACAGTGTTCATGGAGCATGGAGATGAAAAGGGGCATGTAGCATTGTGATTACAAGGGTCTTGTAGCATTATGATGAGAAGGGCAATAAGTGTTGTGATTACAAGGGCCTGGAACATTCTGATGGCATGCGTCATGGAACTTTGTGATGACAAGGGCATGGAGAATTTTGATTACAGTGGTCTTGGAGCATTGTGATTACAAATGTCATGGACCCTTGTGAATGACAAGGCCATGGAACCTTGTGGTGGCAGTGGTCATGGCGCATTGTTATGACAGGTGTTATGAAGCATTGTGATGAGAAGGACATGGAGCATTGGTCTGAAATGTTTCATGGATTATTGTGATGAGAGTGAGCATGGATCATTTTGATGACAAGGGCATGAAACACTGTGATACATGAGTCAAGGTGGATTGTAATGACAAGGGCATGGAGCATTGTGATGGGAATGGCATCGAGCACTGTGATGACAAGTGTCATGGAGCTTTGTGATGACAATGACATGGAGCATTTTGATGCCAAGGGTAATGGATCTTTGTGATGACAAATGTCATGGAGCATTTTGATGACAAGGGTGTGGTGCATTGTGATGAGAAGGGTAGGGAGTATTTTGGTGATAAGGTTATGCAGGAATTTGATGAAAATTGTAATGGAACATTTTGATGACGGGGGTTATAGAACATTGTGATGTCAGGGGTCATGGAGCTTTGGGATGAAAAGGATCTTGGAGCATTTGGATGACAGGGGTTATGGAATATTGTGATGTCACGGGTCATGGAACATTGTGATTACAGGGGTGAGGGAGTATTGTGACGAGTAGTGATGGAACATTGTGATATCTCTGGTGAGAGAGCATTTTGATGAGAAATGCATGGAGCATTGTGATTACAAGGTTGATGGAGCATTGCAATGACAAGTTTGTGGACCGCTGTGAGGAAAAGTGCATGGCACATTGTGATGACAAGGGACATGAAATTTTTTTCTGCCAAAGGCATGGAGCATTGTGATGACAATGGTCATGGAGCATTGTGATGAAAAGTTCATGGATCATTGTGGTTACAAATGTCACAGAGCCTTGTGATGACGTGGGCATGGACCATTGTGATGATAAATGTTATGTAGCATTGTGATGACTGGAGTCATGGGGCATTGTGATGACAGGGGTCATGGAGCATTCTGATGACTAGGGCATGGAGCATTGTGATGACAGGGGCATGAAACATTGGTCTGACAAGTTCCATAGATTATTGTGATGACAGTGGGCATGGTGCAATGTAATGACAAGGGCATGGAGCATTGTGATGAGAAGGTCATGGAGTATTGTGAAGACAGGTGTCAGGGAACACTGTGATGACATATGTCATGGTCCATTGCGATGACAATGGCAGGGAGCATTGTGATGCCAAATGTAATGGAGAATTGTGATGACAAATATAATGGAGCATTGCGATGACTAGGGCTTGCGGCATTATGATGAGAATGGCCATTGAGAATTTTCATGACAAAGGCATGAAGCATTGTGATGACAAGGTCCTGGAGCACTGTGATGAGAGAATCATGGAGCCTTGTGATGACAAGTATCATGGAGCATACTGATGTAAAGGGGCGTGGAGCATTGTGATTACACGGGTCTTGGAGCATTGTGATGAGAAGGGTCATGGAGCCTTGTAATGACAAGGCCATGGAACATCGTGATGGCAGGGGACATGGAGCATTGTGAGGAGAAGGGATGGAGCATTCTGATGACATGTGTCATGGAGCTTTGTGATGACACGGGCATGGAGAAATGTGATGAGAGCTTTCATGGAGCTTTGTGATGACAAAGACATGGAGCATTGTGATGCCAAGGGTCATGGATCTTTGTGTTGACAAAGGTCATGGAGCATTTTGATGACAAGGGCGTTGTGCATTCTGATGAGAGGGGCAGGGAGCATTGTGATGACAGGGTCATGGAGCAATTTGATGAAAAGGGTCATGGAACATTTTGATGACATGGGTTATGGAACATTGTGATGTCAGGGGTCATGGATCAATTTGATGAAAATATTCATGGAGCATTTTGATGACAGGGGTTATGGAATATTGTGATGTCAGGGGTCATCGAACATTGTGATAATAATTGCATGTAGCATTGTGATGACAGGAGTCATGGAACATTGTGATGACAGGGGTGAGGGAATATTGTGATGAGTAGTGATGTAACATTGTGATATCAGTTTTGAGAGAGCATTTTGATGAGACGTGCATGGAGCTTTTGGATGCCAAGTTTTATGGAGCATTGTGATGAGAAGATTGTGGAGCACTGTGATGACAAGTGCATGGCACATTGTGATGACTAGGGTCATGGAACACTGTGTTGAGAAAGGCATAGAGCATTGTGATGACAAGTGTCAAAGAGCATTGTGATGAAAAGTTCATGGAGCATGGTTTTTAAAAAGGTCACAGAGGCTGTTGACGAGGGCATGGACCATTGTGATGACATAGGTCATGAAGCATTCTGATGAGTGGAGTCACGGAGCATTGTGATGACAGGGGTCATGAAGCATTGGATAACAAGGGCTTGTAGCATTGAGATGACCAGGTCATGGAGCATTGTTCTAATATGTTTCATGGATTATTGTGATGACAGTTGGAATGGCGCATTGTGATGACAAGGGCATGGAGCATTGTAATGACAAGGTTATGCAGCATTGTGAATACAGGTGTCAGACAGTATTGTGATGACATATGTAATGGCCCATTGTGATGACAATGGCATGGAGCATTGTGATGCCAAGTGTCATGGAGGATTCTGATGACAAATGTAATGGAGCATTGTGATGACAATGGCTTGGAGCATTGTGATGACAAGGGTCAGGGAGTATTGTGCTGACAAGTGCATGGAGAATTGTGATGAAAAGGATCATGGAGCATTCTGACAACAAGCTTGTGGAGTATTTTGATGACAATGTCATGGAACAGTGTGATGAAAATGGCATGTGGAATTGTGATGAAAAAGGCATTGAGACTTTTCATGACTGGCTTCATGGAGCATTCTTACGACAATTGTCAGGGAGCACTGTGATGACAAGTGTATTGAGAATTGTGATGACAAATGTCCTGGAGCATTGTGATGAAAAGGGCATGGAGTATTGTGATGACAGGCATCATGGAGCGTTTTGATGAGAAGTGTTATGGAACATTGTGATCACAAGCATTTTGAACATTGTGATGACACAGGTCAAGGATCATTTTGATATCAAGGAGCATGGAGCATTGTGATGACAAGGGCATGAAGCAATGTGATCCCATGTTTCATGGAGGGTTGTGATGACAATCGTAATGGAGTATTATGATGAAAAGCGAATACAGCATTGTAATGACAAGGTTATGTAGCATTTTGTTGACAAAGGCATGGAGCATTGTGGTGACAGGTGTCATGGAACACTGTGATAACAAGCGTCACGGAGCATTGTGAATACAGAGGTCATGGAGCATTGGGATGACAAGGGCATGGATCATTGTGATGATCAGTGTCATGGATCACTGGGCTGAATATGTTCATGGAGTATTGTGATGACCGGGTTCATGGAGCATTGTGATGACAGGGTTCATGGAGCATTGAGATGAAAAGGGGCATAGAGAATTGTGATTACAGGGGTCCTGGAGCATTGTGATGACAAGGGCATGGAGCATTGTGATGAGAAGGTCATGGAGTATTGTGAAGACAGGAGTCAGGGAACACTGTGATGACATATGTCATGGTCCATTGCGATGACAATGGTAGGGAGCATTGTGATGCCAAATGTAATGGAGAATTGTGATGACAAATATAATGGAGCATTGTGATCACTAGGGCTTGCGGCATTATGATGAGAATGGCCATTGAGAATTTTCATGACAAGGGCATGAAGCATTGTGATGACAAGGTCCTGGAGCACTGTGATGAGAAAATCATGGAGCCTTGTGATGACAAGTCTCATGGAGCATACTGATGTAAAGGGGCATGGAGCATTGTGATGACAAGGGTCAGGGAGCATTGTGCTGACAAGTGCATGGAGAATTGTGATGAAAAGGATCATGGAGCATTCTGATGACAAGCATGTGGAGTATTTTGATGACAATGTCATGGAGCATTGTGTTGAGAAGTCCATGGAGACTTGTGATGACCAGTCTCATGGAGAATTCTGATGAAAAGGTGCATGGAGCATTGTGATTATATGGGTCTTGGAGCATTGTGATGACAAGGGCATGGAGTATTTTGATTCCAGGAGTCTTGGAGCATTGTGATGAAAAGGGCATGGATCATTGTGATGAAAAACGCAAGGAGCATACTGACGACAAGTGTCAGGGAGCATTGTGATGACCAGTGTATGAGCATTGTGATGACAAATGTCATGGAGCATTGTGAAGAGAAGTCCATGGATAATTGTGATGATTAGCGTCATGGGGTGTTGTGATGATAACTATTATGGAACATTGTGATCACAAGGTTTTGGAGCACTGTGATGACAGAGGTCATGGAGCATTTTGATGTCATTGTGATGACAATAGCATGAAGCATTATGATGATGGGCATGGTGCACTGTGATGACAGGGTTCATGGAGCATTGAGATGAAAAGGGGCATGGAACATTATGATTACAATGGTCTTGGAGCATTGTGATCACAAGGGCATGGAGCATTGTCCTGAGACGGCCATGGAACTTTCTGATTACATGTGTCATGGAGCTTTGTGATGACAAGCGCTTGGAGCATTGTGATTAAAGTGGTCTTGGAGCATTGTGATGACAAGTGTCATGGAGTCTTGTGATGACAAGGCCGTGGAACATTGTGAAGGCAGGGTTCATGGAGCATTGCTATGACAGGGGTAATGGAGCAATGTGATGAGAAGGGCATGGAGCATTGCTCTGAAATATTTCATGGATTATTGTGATGAGAGTTGGCATGGAGCATTGTGATGACAAGGACACTGAACACTGTGATACATGGGTCATCGAGGATTGTAATGACAAGAGCATGGAACATTGTGATTAGAAGGGCATCAAGCATTGTGATGAAAAGTGTCATGGAGCTTTGTGATAACAAGTGCATGGAGCATTGTGATGTCAATGACATGGAGCAATGTGATGCAAAGTGTCATGGAGCTTTGTGATGACAAAGATCATGGAGCATTTTGATGACAAGGGTGTGGTTCATTGTGATGATCAGGGCAGGGAGCATGTTGATCACAGGGTCATGCAGCAATCTGATGAAAAGTGTAATGGAATATTTTGATGACTTGGTTTATAGAACATTGTGATGTCAGGGGTCATGGAGCTTTGGGATGAATATGGTCATGGAGCATTTTGATGACATGGGTTATGGAATATTGTGATGTCACGGGTCATGGAACATTGTGATGATAAAGGGATGTAACACTGTGATGACAGGAGTCATGGCACATTGTGTTTACAGGGGTGAGGGAGTATTCTGATGAGTAGTGATGGAATATTGTGATATCTCTGGTGAGAGAGCATTTTGATGAGAAGTGCATGGAGCATTGTGATTACAGGTTTTATGGAGGATTGCAATGACAAGTTTGTGGAATGTTGTGATGAAAATCGTGTGGCACATTGTGATGACAAGGGTCATGGAGCATTGTTCTGACAAAGACATGGAACATTGTGATGACAAGGGTCACGGAGCATTGTGATGAAAAGTTCATGGAGCATTGTGGTTACAAAGGTCACAGAGCCTTGTGATGACGCGGGTATGGTCCATTTTGATGACAAACGTTAAGAATTATTGTGATGACTGGAGTCACGGAGCATTGTGATGACAGGGGTCATGGAGCATTGTGATGACAAGGGCATGGAGCATTGTGATGACCGGGGCATGGAGCATTGGTCTGACAAGTTTCATAGATTATTGTGATGACATTGGGCATGGTGCATTGTGGTGACAAGCGCATGGAGCATTGTGATGAGAAGGTCATGGAGTATTGTGAAGACAGGTGTCAGGGAGCATTGTGATGATATAAGTCATGATCCTTTGCGATGACAATGGCAGGGAGCATTGTGATGCCAAATATAATGGAGGATTGTGATGAGAAATATAATGGAGCATTGTGATGACTAAGGCTTGGAGCATTATGATGACAAGGGCCATTGAGAATTTTCATGACAAGTCGTGAAGCATTGTGATGACAAGGTCCTGGAGCATTTTGATGATAAAACCATGGAGCCTTGTGATGGCAAGTCTCATGGAACATACTGATGAAAAGTAACATGGAACATTGTGATTACTGGGTTCTTGGAACATTGTGATAACAAGGGCATGGAGCATTGTGAGGAGAAGGCCAAGGACCATTCTGATGACATGCGTCATTGAGCTTTCTGATGACTAGGACATGGAGCATTGTTATTACAGGGGTCCTGGAGCATTGTAATGAGAATGGTCATGAAGCCTTGTGATGACAAGGCCATGGAACATCGTGATGGCAGCGTTCATGGAGCATTTTTATGACAGGGATTATGGAGCACTGTAATGGCAACTGCATGGAGCACTGTGATGAGAAGGCCATGGAGTATTCTGATGACATGAGTCACGGAGCTTTGTGATTACAAGGGCATGGAGCAATGTTATGAGAGCGTTCATTGAGCACTGTGATGACAATGACATGGAGCATTGTGATGCCAAGCGTCATGGATCTTTGTGATCACAAAGGTCATGGAGCATTTTGATAACAAGGGCGTTGTGCATTGTGATGAGAAGGGCAGGGAGCATTGACATGACAGGGTCATGCAGCAATTTGATGAAAAGGGTCATGGAATATTTTTTTTAACATCTTTTTTTAATTTTTTGCTTTATAACCAATTAAATCAGTTATACATATACATATGTTCCCATATCCCCTCCCTTTTGCATCTCCCTCCCACCATCCCTATCCCACCCCTCCCGGCGTTCCCAAAGCACCGAGCTGATCTCCCTGTGCTATGCGGCTGCTTCCACTAGCTATCTACCTTACTTTTGGTAGTGTATATATGTCCATGCCACTCTTTCACTTTGTCACAGCTTACCCTTCACCCTCCCCATATCCTGAAGTCCATTCTCTAGTAGGTCTGTGTCTTTATTCCTGTCTTACCTCTATGTTCTTCATGACATATTTTTTTTCTTAAATTCCATATATATGTGTCAGCATACAGTATTTGTCTTTCTCTTTCTGACTTACTTCACTCTGTATGACAGACTCTAGGTCCATCCACCTCATTACAAATAGGTCAATTTCATTTCTTTTTATGGCTGAGTAATATTCCATTGTATATATGGGCCACATCTTCTTTACCCATTCATCCGTTGATGGACCCTTAGGTTGTTTCCATCTCCGGGCTATTGTAAATAGGGCTGCTATGAACATTTTGGTACAAGTCTCTTTTTGAATTATGGTTTTCTCAGGGTATATGCCCAGTAGTGGGACCGCTGGGTCATATGGTAGTTCTATTTGTAGTTTTTTAAGGAACCTCCATACCGTTCTCCATAGTGGATCACAATGATCACATGGATCACATGGATCACAATGATCACATGGATCACATGGATCACAATGATCCATGCCCTCATCATCACAAGGCTCTGTGAACTTTGTCACCACAATGCTCCATGAACTTTTCATCACAATGCTCTGTGACACTTGTTATCACAATGCTCCGTCCCTTTGTCAACTCAATGCCCCATGACCCTTGTCATCACAATGTTCCATGTGCTTGTCAGCACAGTGCTCAATGACCCAAGTCATCACAATGCTCCATAAAACTTGTCATCACAATGCTCCTTGCACGTCTTATCAAAATGCTCTCTCAGCACTGATATCAAAATGTTCCCTCACTAGTCATCACAATACACCCACTCCCCTGTCATCACAATGTTCCATTACCCCTGTCATGAAAATGTTCCATGACCCCTGACATCAAAATGTTCCATAACACCTGTCATCAAAATGTTCCTTGACCATTTTCATCAAATTGCTCCATGACCCTGTCATCACAATGCTCCCTGTCCTTCTCATCACAATGCACAACGCCCTTGTCATCAAAATGCTCCATGACTTTGTCATCACAAAGAACCATGACACTTGGCATCTCAATGCTCCATGTCATTGTCATCACAATGCTCCATGATCGCTCCTATCACATTGCTCCATGCCCATTTCATCACAAAGCTCCATGACGCATGTCATCAGAATGCTCCATGGCCTTCTCATCACAGTGCTCCATGCCCTTGCCATCACAATGCTTCATTACACCTGTCATCACAAAGCTCCATGACCCCTGTAATCACAGTGCTCCATGCCCCTTTTCATCTCAATGCTCCATGAGCCCTGTCATCAAAATGCACCATGCCCACCATCATAATGCTTCATGCTATTGTCATCACAATGAAATCATAATGCTCCATGACCTCTCTCATCACAATGCTCCAAATCCTTGTGATCAAAATGTTCCATAACACTTATCATCACAACGCCCCATGACGCTCGTCATCACAATTATCCATGGACTTCTCATCACAATGCTCCATGACTTTTGTCACCACAATGCTCAATACCCTTGTCATCACAATGCTCCCTAACACTTGTCGTCAGTATGCTCCTTGAACCCTGTGATGACAAGGCTCCATGGCCTTCTCATCCCAATGCTCCATGCCCTTGTCATCACAGTGCTCCACAACCCCTGTAATCACCATGCTCCATGTCCGTTTTCATCAGAATGTTCCATGAGACATATAATCACAAGGCTCCATGGACTTCTCCTCACAATGCTCTAGAACCTTGTCATCTCAATACTCCATGACACCTGTCATCACAATACTCCATGAACATTTTCAGCCCAATGCTGCATGACCTTCTCATCACAATGCTCCATGACCCCTGTCATCACAACGCTCCATATCCCTTGTCATCACAGTACTCCATGAATATTTCATCCCAATGCTCCATGACCCTTGTCATCGCAATTATCCATGCCCTTGTCAGCCCAATGCTCCATGACCAATGTATTCACAATGCTCCGTGACACTTGTCATCACAGAGTTCCATGACACCTGTCATCACAATGCTCCATGCCTTTGTCAGCAAAATGCTACATGACCTTGTCTTTACAATGCTCCATGCACTTGTCATCACAATCCTCCATGAAAACTGGGATCACATTGTTTCATGATCTTGTCATCACAGTGCTCCATGCTCCTTGAAATAAAAATGATCCATGACCTCTGTCATCACAAAGCTCCATGCCCTTGTCATCAAAATGCTCCATGACCCCTGTCATCACAATATTCCATGAACATTTTCAGCCCAATGCTCCATGACTTTCTCATCGCAATGCTCCATGACCAATATCATCACAATGCTCCATTACCACAGTCATCACAACACTCCATGACACCTGACAACACAATGATCCGGGACTCTTGTCATCAAAAAGCTCCATTACCTAGTCATCAAAATGCTCCATGACACCTGTCATCACAATACTCCATGAATATATTCAGCCCAAACTCCATGACCCTTGTCATCAAAATGGTCCGTGCCCTAGTCATCCCAATGCTCCATGACCTCTGTATTCACAATGCTCTGTGACACTTGTCATCACAGTGCGCCATGACACCTGTCATCACAATGCTCCATGCCTTTGTCAGCAAAATGCTACATGACATTTTCTTTACAATGATCTATGCACTTGTCATCACAATACACCATTACCTTTGTCATCACAATACTCCATGAACCGTGGGATCACATTGCTTCATGCCCTTGTCACCACAATGCTCCATGCTCCTTGAAATCAAAATGATCATGACCTCTGTCATTGCAATGCTCCAAACCCTTGTGATTACAATGTTCCATAACACTTGTCATAACAACGCTCCATGATGCCTGTCATCACAATACTCCATGCCCTTTTCATCACAATGTTCCATGACCTTTGTCATCACAATTCTCAATACACTTGTCATCACAATGCTCCCTGGCTCTTGTCGTAAGAATGATCATTGAAACCTGTCAAGAAAAGGCTCCATGCTGTTTTCATCACAATGCCCCATGCCATTTTCCTCACAATAATCCATGCCATTGTCATCAAAATACTCCACAAGCTTGTCATCCAAATGCTCCATGACCATTGTCATCAAAATTCTCCATTCACTTGCCAGCACAATACTCCCAGACCCTTGCCATCACAATGCTCCAAGCCATTGTCATCACAATGCTCCATTACCTTTGTCATCAGAATTCTCCATGACAATTGGCATCACAATGATCCATGGCATTGTCATCACAATGGGCTATTACATATGTCATCACAATGCTCCCTGACACCAGTCTTCACAATACTGCATGACCTGGTCTTCTCAATGCTCCATGCACTTGTCATCAAAATGCGGCATTCCAACTGTCATTGCAATAATCCATGAAACTTATTAGACCAATGTTCCATGCCCTTGTCATCACAATGCTCCATGCCATTGTTATTAAAATGCTCCGTGACTACAGTCATCACAATGCTTCATGACCTTTGTCATCCCAATGGTCCATGCCCTCATCATCAACAGTCTCTGTGACTTTTTAACATCAATGCTCCATAAAATATTCATCACAATGCTCTTTGACCCTTGTCATCACAATATTCTATGCCTTTCTCAGCACAATGCTCCATGAACGTTGTCATCACAATGCTCCAGGCGCTTGTCAGCACAATGCTCCATGACACGTCATCACAGTGCACCATGCGCTTGTCATCACAGTGCTCCACAATCTTGTCATCACAATGCTCCATTAACATTGTCATCACAATGATCCATGCACATCTCAACAATATGCTCTCTCACCAATCATATCACAATGTTACATCACTATTCATTACAATACTCCCTCACCCCTGTCATCACAATGTTCCATGACTCCTGTCATCACCATGCTACATGCACTTATCATCAAAATGTTCGATGACCTATGACATCACAATGTTCCATAACCCCTGTCATCAAAATGCTCCGTGACCCTTTTCATCAAAATGCTCCATGTCCCCTGACATCACAATGCCCCAAAGCCCTTGTCATTACAGTGCTACATGACGCTCGTCATCACAATGATCCATGGTTTTCTCATCATAATTCTCAACGTCCTTGTCATCACAATCCTCTATGACAGTTCTCATCAAAATATTACATGCTTTTGTCATCACAATTCTCCATGCACATGTCATCGCAATGCGCTATGACCCCTGTCATAGCAAGCTCCATACCTTTGTCATCACAATGCTTCACGAACTTTTCATCAAAATTCTCAATGGCCGTTGTCATCAAAATGCTCCATGACCCTTGTCATCACAATGCTCCAAGCCCTTGTCATCAGAATGCTCCATTACCTTTGTCATCACAATCCTCCAAAACACTTGACATCACAATTCTCCATGCCATTGTCATCACAATGGAACATGAAATATGTCATCACAATGCTCCCTGACACCTGTCTTCACAATTCTGCATGACCTTGTCATCTCAATATTCCAAGCCCACTGTCAACACAATTATCCATGAAACTTGTCAGACCAATGCTCCATGCCCCTGTCATCACAATGCTCCATGCCCTTGTCATCACAATGCTCCATGACCCCATTTCTCACAATGCACCGTGACTCCAGTCTTCACAAGGCTTCATGACCAGTTTCATCACAATGATCCATGCCCTCATCATCACAAGGTTCTGTGAACTTTGTCCCCACAATGCTCCATGAACTTTTAATCACAATGCTCCGTGAAACTTGTTACCACAATGCTCCATCCCTTTATAAACTCAATGCTCCATGAACCTTGTCATCACAATGTTCCATGTGCTTGTCAGTGCAGTGCTCCATGACCCATGTCATCACAATGCTCCATAAACCTTGTCATCACAATGCTCCTTGCATGTCTTATCAAAATGCTCTCTCACCACTGATATCAAAATGTTGCCTCACTATTCATCACAATACACCCACTCCCCTGTCATCACAATGCTCCATAACCCCTGTCATGAAAATGTTCCATGACCCCTGATATCACAATGTTCCATAACCTCTGTCATCAAAATGTTCCATCACCATTTTCATCAAATTGCTCCATGACACTGTCTTCACAATGCTCCCTGCCCTTCTCATCACAATGCACAACGCCCTTGTCATCAAAATGCTCCATGACTTTGTCATCACAAAGAAACATGACCCTTGGCATCACAATGCTCCAGTACCTTGTCATCACAATGCTCCGTGACACCGGTCATCACAATACTCCATGAATATTTTCAGCCCAGTGCTCCATGATCTTCTCATCACCATGCTCCATGACACCTGTCATTACAATGCTCCATGACCCCTGTCATCACAACGATCCATGTCCCTTGTCATCACAATACTCCATGAACATTTCCATCCCAATGCTCCATGACACTTGTCATCACAATGATCCATGCCCTACTCATCCCAATGCTCCATGACCGCTTTATTCAAAATGCTCCGTGAAGCTTGTCATCACAGTGCTCCATGACACCTGTCATCACAATGCTCCATGCCTTTGTCAGCAAAATGCTACATGACATTTTCATTACAATGCTCTGTGCACTTGTCATCACAGTACTCCATTACCATTGTCATCACAATCCTCCATGAACCTTGGGATCACATTGATTCATGCCCTTGTCATCACAATGCTCCATGCTCCTTGTAATCAAAATGATCCATGACCTCTGTCATCACAATGCTCCAAACCCTTGTGATCACATTGTTCCATAACACTTGTCATCACAGCGCTCCATGATGCCTGTCATCACAATATTCCATGTCCTTTTCATCACAATGCTCCATGACCTTTGTCATCACAATTCTCAATACACTTGTCATCGCAATGCTCCCTGACACTTGTCGTCAGAATGCTCCTTGAACCCTGTCATGAAAAGGCTCCATGCCTTTTTCATCACAATGTCCCATGCCGTTTTCATCACAATGCTCCATGCCATTGTTATCAAAATACTCCACAAGCTTGTCATCAGAATGCTCCATGACCTTTGTCATCACAATTCTCCATGCACTTGTCAGCACAATGCTCCCTGACCGTTGTCATCACAATGCTCCAAGCCATTGTCATCACAATGCTCCATTACCTTTGTCATCAGAATCCTCCATGACATTTGGCATCACAATACTGAATGCCATTGTCATCACAATGGGCCATTACATATGTCATCACATTGCTCCCTCACACCTGTCTTCACAATACTGCATGACCTGGTCTTCACAATGCTCCATGCCCTTGTCATCACAATGCACCATTCCAACTGTCATTGCAATAATACATGAAACTTATTAGACCAAGGCTCCATGACCCATGTCATCACAATGCTCTGTGACTCCTGTCATCTCACTGATTCATGACCTTTGTCATCACAGTGGTCCATGCCCTCGTCATCAACAGTCTCTGTGAACATTTTAACCTCAATGCTCAATGATATTTTCATCACAATGCTCTTTGACCCTTGTCATCACAATAGTGTATGCCTTTCTCAGCACAGTGCTCCATGACCGTTGTCATCACAATGTTCCATGCGCTTGTCAGCACAATGCTCCATGACACATGTCATCACAAGGCACCATGCGCTTTTCTTCACAGTGCTCCACAATCTTGTTATCACAATGCTCCCTTAACCTTGTCATCACAATGCTCCACGCACTTCTCATCAATATGCTCTCTCACTAGTAATATCACAATGTTACATCACTATTCATCACAATACTCCCTCACCCCTGTCATCACAATGTTCCATGACTCCTGTCATCATAATGCTACATGCAGTTATCATCACAAAGTTCGATGACCTATGACATCACAATGTTCCATAAGCCCTGTCATCAAAATGCTCCATGTCCCTTTTCATCAAAATGCTCCATGTCCCCTGACATCACAGTGCTCCATAGCCCTTGTCATTACAGTGCTCCATGACGCTCGTCATCACAATTATCCATGGTCTTCTCATCACAATGCTCTACGGTCTTGCCATCACAATGCTCCATGCCCTGGTCATCACAGTTCTCCAAGTTCTTGGCATCACTATGTTCCATGACACTTCTTATCACAGTGTTACATGCTATGTCAGCACAATACTACACAAGCTTGTCATCAGACTGCTCCATGACCCCTGTCATCACAATACTCCATGAACATTTTCAGCCTAATGCTCCATGACTTTCTCATCGCAGTGCTCCATGACCAATATCATCACAATGCTCCTTGACCACTGTCATCTCAACACTCCATGACACCTGACAACACAATGATCCGGGACTCTTGTCATCACAATGCCCCATTACCTAGTCATCACAATTCTCCATGAACCCTATCATCACAATACTCCATGAATATATTCAGCCCAAACTCCATGACCCTTGTCATCAAAATGATCAATGCCCTGGTCATCCCAATGCTCCATGACCTCTGTATTCACAATACTCTGTGACGCTTGTCATCACTCTGCTCCATGACACCTGCCGTCACATTGCTCTATGCCTTTTTCAGCAAAATGCTACATGACCGTGTCATTACAATGCTCTATGCGCTTGTCAACAGAATACTCCATTATCATTGTCATCACAATCCTCCATGAACCTTGGGATCACATTGCTTCATGCACTTGTCATCACAATGCTCCATGCTCCTTGAAATCAGAATGATCCATGACCTCTGTCATCACAATGCTCCAAACCCTTGTGATCACCATGTTCCATAACACTTGTCATCACAACGCCCCATGACGCTCGTCATCACAATTATCCATGGTCTTCTCATCACAATGCTCCATGAACTTTGTCATTACAATGCTCAATACACCTGTCATCAAAAAGCTCCCTGACACTTGTCATCAGTATCATCCATGAACCCTGTCATGACAAGGCTCCATGACATTTTCATCACAATGTTCCATGCCCTTTTCCTCACAGTGCTCCAAACCCCCTGTAATCACAATGCTCCATGCAATTGTCATCACAGAACTCCGTGATGCATGTCATCAGAACTCTCCCTGGACTTCTCATCCCATGCTCCATGCCCTTGTCATCACAATGCTCCACAACCCCTGTAATCACAATGCTCCATGCCACTTTTCATCAGAATGCTCCATGAGACTTGTCATCACAAGGCTCCATGGTCTTCTCATCACAATGCTCCAGTACCTTTTCATCACAATGATAAATGACACCTTTCATCACAATACTCCATGAACATTTTCAGCCCAGTGCTCCTTGACCTTCTCATCACAATGCTCCATGACCACTGTCATCACAACGCTCCATGAACCCTGACAACACAACGATCCGGGACTCTTGTCATCAAAATGCTCCATGCGCTTGTCATCCCACTGCTTCATGACAGCTTTAGTCACAATGCTCCGTGACGCTTGTCATCACAGTGTTCCATGAGAATTGTCATCACAATGCTCCATGCCTTTGTCAGCAAAATGCTACATAATCTTGTCCTCACAATGCTCCATGAGCTGGTCATCACAATCCTCCATGACCCTTGGGATCACATTGCTTCATGTCCTTGTCATATCTCTCTTGCCTTTCTGGTTTTTACAGATTTTCGGATGTCCCATTTGACCGCTGGGTAGTGACAATACTTTGTAGTGTGGATTTGCATTGCACGCTTGCTTGATTGGCCAAAAAGCGTGTATGCGTTTTCTCCTGAATATATTCAGGAGAAAAGCCATACGCCGTTTTTGGCCAAGGGCATCACTGTCGAAGTTGTGATGCTTTTCCTGTGCTTTAAAAGTGATTCCAATTTACCTCATGAAATATGTTTTGTGCAATTCTGCCTCATTTTAAAGTCCGCTTCGTTCCCTTCTCCCAACAGATTTTTGGAAGAGAGTAGTCCTTTATAACTCTGCAGGTTTGTGAATTGCTGTGCCCCTGAGCCCCAATTTTCAAATCCCATTTTTGGGAGCTGACCGCAAACCCACAATTTTGCTTCAGGACCTATACTGGTTCCAGGGGTGGCTATACTGTTCCCTACGGGTGGCTGAGGCTTTGGTTAATTCTTCTTCCTGACGGGAATTTAGAGTGACATGTGCCCCTCCAAATGCCTACATCTACTCTCTGATTGGTTCTCCCTCTTCCCTTTCATCCTCTGCACTATTAGCAAACTGTGCGAACCAGGATGTTATAGGGGTTAACTCTCCTACGTTGGGAGTTTGATAGTAAGGCAGTTGGAATGCCAACCTGGAGCACAAGGAGAGGAAAAATTAGGAGACTTTTAGAAACCTTTCACCATTACAGTGTGTCCATTCTCTAGGTTTCCCATACGTGGTATAACTGTATTGATATTCCCTTCTACCTGGAGATTTGGGACTCATGGAATGGTGTCATGCATTACTACTTTAAAGGATCTGCATTTTCTCTCCCAATCTCACCAGTCCTCTCACTTCCAAGTGTCCAGCCTTATGTCTCATCCAGTTGTCTTTGCGGATAGGGTCATTCCAGGTTTCATCAGAACACCTGAAGTTTTTGTGTAAGAATTTCGCTGTTTTTTTTTTTTTTTGGTATTTGAAATTCATTTTTATAATGGGGTTGAGGTGATTTTCACTGACGTGTTTATGCCGGTCTAGACACACTTGATTCCCTTACGGAGTCATATCAATACATAGGTTTTAAGATTCTTACTAGTCAGATATATTCCTCTGCGGGGAATAGGGGTTTTGAGTCCCGTTCACTGAGGAAGGTGTAGGTCTTGTCTCTTCTGTATTTGTTTTATAGAATGGTACCTGTGCTAATATCAAACTCTGGGTTTATGCATCACCCCACCTCTCCTTTCTCCTTAAGGAGGCATAAGTGTGTTTTCTAAATGTGAGACTCTCTTCTCTTTCTTAATTCAGTTCATGTGTTGTGATGTTGACATTCCCTATGTAAGTGATATCTTATGATTAGATTCTTTTTTCTGTGTGACTAATTTCATTTAGAATCATCATACCTAAATCCACTCATTATGCTGCTCTTGGCCTTATGACATTGATTTCACGTTTGAGTGATATTCCGTTGTACAGAATTACCACAAGTTCTTTATGCATTTCTCTTTTTATTGGGATAATTTAGGTGTACCGAAGTTGAGGTTCTTGTATGCAGAGCAGCCCTAAGCTTTAGGGTGCCTGTGTGTTCTCGATATTTAGTATTCCCAAGATATATGCACATGAGTTGAAGTCCCCTTTGCTCGGGGGCTTTGTATTTTAGATGTTTTAGGAAACAGCATGCACTTCTTCAGAGTGGCTCTTGGATATTTATACCCCACCCATCCGCGTGACTAGGCTCCCTGTTCTCCATGGCCTCTCCTGCATTTCTGGTTTGTACACATTTTTTGGATGGCCTTTCTAAGCAGTGTATATTGAAACTTCTTTGTTGTGTGGATTTGCATTTCCCGCTTGCTTGGTTGGCCAAAAACTCTGTATGTGTTTTATTTTCCTGAAGATTTCACGAAAAAACCACACACACCCTTTTGCCCAACTGCATCATTTTAGAAATTCTGCTGCTTTTCATATGCTTTAAATGTGAGTACAATCTACCTTTTGAAATCTGTTTCCTGCAATTCTGCCTCTCATTCAGATCCTCTTCGTTGCCTTACCTGAAAATATTTTGGGACGTTGGTTATCATTTATATCTTTGCAGGTCTTTGAATTGTCTGCTCCTGAGCTCTATTTTGCAACTCGCTTTTTTTGTGAGCTGGCCGCCAAACCATTGGATTGCTTCAGGCCCTATTCTGGTTCTGAGGAGGCAGGCTGAGCCTTTGGTTAATTCTTGTTCCTAACGGGAAATTAGAGTGGTATGTTCCTGTCCGAACACCTAAGACTTGTCTCTAAATTTTTCTCATCCTTCCGCTTCTTCCTCTGGACAAATTCCAAACTGTGTGCAAGAGGATGTTGACGGTGCTGATATCCCCAAGTGAGGAGATTGTTAGGAAAGATGCTGGAGGGTTGAACCCGAGCACCAGGCGATGAGGAGATGAGGTGCCTTTTCCAAACTCTTTCCAATCAAACGGTGTAACAGCCTCTAGGTGTGGCAGGCATGTTTTAGCTGTAGGAATGGTCCCGTGCATGTAAGGAGAACACCAGGGATTTTTCAAAATCAGTGCCTCCCTGAACCCCAAACTGGGGAATTTTTAAGCTACGGCTACACGTATGTCAATTAAGGGCCTTGGGAAATAGGCAGAGCCCAACATTAGATGATTGAAATCTTCAGGGTCAGAAGCACTCACCATCAGCCTTGCTTAGGTTACATTTTATCTGTCATTGATAGATGATGTCAATAAAAATATCGATTCTTTTTCAGATTATTTCCCCTTTTATGTTATTGCAAAATATTCAGTGTAGTTCCCTGTGCTATACAGTAGTTCCTTGTTGATGATCTATTTTATACATAGCAGTGTGTATGTGTTAATCCCAAACTTAATTTATCCCTTCTCCTACCTTTCCCCTTTGGTAATAATAAATTATAAGATTTTATACTTCTCAGAAATGAGGAACTGAAAGAGAGTTATCATTTTCAATGGAAAAGCGTTAAAAAAAAGATTGAAGCTTCAGCCAAGAGTATTCAATGTACATACATGGAAATAAATCACTTCATTTCTCTAATGTTGACCTGAAAAATAAGACAGACATCTTCACTGAACTTGCTTATAGTAAAGTGATGGAAATATCAAATGTAAGTCTTAGAAACATCTTATTTTACCCGAGCATTATACACTGCTCTATGTTAACTACAGTTTGGCTCACACATCTGTTCATTGAAGTTACAATGTTCTCAATTTCTGTTACTGATCCTCCAGAGTGGACCCCAACAGGAGTCCCCGTGCCTAGTGTCATTGGAGCCAACAGATCAAGACTGAGTTTGGTTCCGAAGCAAAGGAACATTATTCTGAAAACAGAATGGAGAGGTGAGAGCGTGCACTCCCCCACGGGCTGTGGGCTGGGCTGCTGTGTAGGGATCCCAGCAGCGTCAGTGGGAGGCAGGGGATGGAGCTCTCGAGGGCTGGGTTGGCTGCAGCTCAGGCTCTATGCCACGGAGTCTGCATGGGACCCCACTAGCTCAGGTGTCGACCCAGCCATTCTGTTCTAGGATATCGGGTCTGAAATGCCAGGTGTGGGACCTCTGCATGCGGAACCCTAGGAGCACGTGAAATTAGACAAAGCACAAAGGAAACACAGGTTAGACTTTATTTTATTGCCCAGATTCTCTTTTTATCTCCCAGGAATTTTTAATGAACGTTGCCGGAGACAAACACCTCCTCTGCTTTTTGTTCTGTTCCACATTCTTGGGGTGTTGAGGGTGCAGACCCCTCTTTTGTAACTGCTTCATGCTATGGTGGGAGCCCTGATACCTGGGGGGAGGGGCAAAACGTCTCCCCACCAGCCTCCAGGTGAGGTTGATTGTCCCAAGGCCTCCTGCCTCACTTCTCGTCCACCTGAGCGCCAGCATTGGAAGTGTTATAGATTCTAATGACCTTTAATGGTCCAGGAAAGAGATGTGCAGAGATGCTGAGGTGGCAGGTTTCACCCCACACCACATTTGTTTGGCGACCGTAGGAAGATGGTTTTTGTCAGCCTAGATGCTCTGACCAGTAGTCTGTGCTTTCTTTAATTAGGTACCTGAATTAATGTACAAACAGCACCATGTGTCAGAGCCTTGCCCGCGCAACTCCCAGACAGTCCAGGGTCAGTGGTGATCCAGGACCATGACGTCCACTGAGTCAACGGCCTTTAGAAGTAGCCAGCAGTCCAGCCGGTCATATTGGCCACCATCACCGTGTTGTCTGTAGGGTTTTCTATGGTGAAAGCGTGATACATATTTCCCCCTCCAAGCTTATTAGATCCCCTGTGGGTGCAGTAATTCCTGCAAGCAGTAGTCTGCTCTTTCAGGGCACAGTCTTGTTGTTTTCTGAGAGAAACTCCAGGTCAAGTGATGGTCACACAAGTCATCTTGGGGGCCCGTTGCCCCCATTTGTCTCTCTGGAGGTTGGAGTTGGAGGACCTCCTCACTCGAGGTGAGTGTGTCCACAGAGCGACCCCTGCAACTTCAGGGCATGATGGGTGGTTAGGATCACCACATGGGGTCATTTTCCCTTAGGAGGGAGCTGGCCTTGCGGGCTGCTGATTTCCAGCTTTTTAGATACCCCAGTATCCTGGCCTGATGAGTCGGTGGCAAAGCCCTTGGTGACTATAGTTTATCATACCTGAAGGGCATTCTTGTGTTGCTCCATTTCAAGTGTTCCCAGTTTTTGCACTAAGGCTCCAAGGGCTATTAACCTTTGACCGGGTATGTAAAGGTCAAAGGTTTAGCTAAATTAGGGAGTTCCTGGGCAAGGGTCTGAATTGACTGCTCTTTCCATTCTTGAGAGGCTGCTTCTGGATTCTATTCAAAAGGATCATCATCTTTTCGTGTCACTGTTTCATATAGAGGCCCAGGTATTAGACTGTAGTTAGGGATCCAGATGCAGAAAACCTTGGCCTCCCCAGGAACCCCTAAGCTGTCTTCCAGTTTTAGAAGAGGTAAGGCTGCAAATGGCTTCTTCCCTATCCTGGGATGCGTTTCTCCGTATATCTGTGAGAATGAAGCCCAGGCATGTCACCTTAGCCTGGGATATTTGAGCCTTTTTCTTGGACACCTTCTATCCTTTATTGGCTAGGTAGTTCAGAGGCGTCTTTAGTAGGCCTGGCGATCAGAATGTCATCTTCATATTGAAGGAGGGTTCCCTTTTACAGAGGTAGAACTTTTAGGTCTTTAGAGGACATTTCCCCAATGATGGTGTGGGGAGTTTTGAACCATTGGGGCAGGACGGCCCAGCATTATTGCTTTTGTTTCATGTTGTGTCCTGCCACTCACAAGCCAAAAATTCTTGTGACTCTGAGATGAATGGAATACAGAAGAAGGCATCATTGAAGTCTAATACAGAATGTCATGGCCTGGTGGATGGTAGAATGACCAGCAGGGTGTAGGAAATAGGAGCTACTGGATATATAACCTTGGTGGCTTCACTGAATGTCCTGATATGCTTTACCAGGTCTCCAGCAACCCATGGGGCTCTCGTAGTCAGGCCAATCCCAGGATATGGAGCTCACCTGGGCTGCACCCTCCACCCCACAGCCCACGGGCCTCTCGTGGTTAAGTCCCTCCCAGGGTATGGAGCTCAACTGTGCAGCTACCCAGCAGCCCATGGGGCTCTCATAGTCAGGGCCTTCCCAGGATACAGAACTCCCCTGGGCAGGTACCCCAGCAGGGCTGGACACACAGGAACTGTGCACATAGCCCACCTTGCAGAGAACCCCCATCTCACCTGTCACTCACAGCTGACACAGAACACCTCAGAGCAGGACTTGAACTAACAAACAGCAGCTCTGACAGGTCTGTGACCCTGGCTATCACTCTGTGCAGCCTCTCTCTGCCTGGTCTTCCAGACACTTCCACTGCAGCCAGGGCACCAGGCCTCTGTCTCCACCCACCATCACTCCTCTCCCTGACTCCTGGGTTCTTCTCATTAGGATAGGATCTTCTTGAAGTTGTATTCCACTCATGGAACAGATAAAATGGTAAGAAAACAAGCCGCAGCTGCAGCCCCTTGTCTATCCTAACTCTCAAGAGCCCATACCTGTTCCTTAGGCGTGGCCCGTTTAGCAAGGTTCATTTTCTGCAACTGTGAGCCCCTGAGGGATGAGGATTGGCTGATTTGGGCAGCCTGACACTGCCTGCCAGCCCTCCCCAGGTGTGCCTGTGTTGAGGTCAATATAAACACCTCTCCAGTCTGCAAGAGTCCCTGTAGCTGTGTCTGACGCCATATTCTCTGCCCCGTCAGCAGTTTCGGGGCTGGGGTGGTGGGAGGGAATGAGGGGCCGTGGCTTTGTGGGTGGCCCAGTGTGAGTGGGGCTCTGCTGGACTTTCTGCAGGAGTTGCCAGGCTGCCACCTCCTAAAGAAGAGGATGGGTCACCCATACCTGCCGCTGGAATTTCTCCCCAGGCAGAGGTGAGGAATTAAAAAGCAGTGGGGGCCGTGGCAGGAGGGGTATCTCAGGCAGGTAAATGGAAATCTTCCAGAAGAGCATCTGGGGCCAGGACCATCCTGGCTGGCCTGCAGGCACCAAGTCAGCCTGCGTGCTGTCGCTGGTGTGGCTCCACAGCCCTTCTTCTAGGCTTGCAATTGCTTGTACATATCCAGGTGTTTTACCTGGAAAGGGTGGGAAGAGTTCAGCTGCAGCAGGACTGGGGCTCAGCTCACATTTACTCACAGACGCCTCGACACAGTCCCCCAGCTTTGCAATGAGGATGCTCCTTGTCGGGGGGAGTGCTGCTGACTGCATGGGAGACGATTACCACCTCTGACCAACTTAAGAATTTTTACAACTGGAGCAAGTGCCCTGATACGATTTTCCTCTGTATAAATGGTGGTTTCTGTTTTTTTTTTTTTTTTTCTTTTTGGTTCAAGGTAGATTTTATTTATTCCTATTTTGTTTTAATTTGGTGATATAAACATGGAAATAATGCATTAATATAAAGACGTCTATGTGAAGGGAAAAACTTTTTTTCTGTTTTATTTTATTAAATGTTATTTATTTTTAATTTTTTAAAATTTATGTATTTCTTTTATACAGCAGGTTCTTATTGGATATCTATTTTATACATATAAGTGTGCACATGTGAATCCCAGTCTCCCAATTCATCCCACCACCACCCTCACATGGCGTTCCCCCCTTGGTGTCCATATGTTTGTTCTCTACATCTGTGTCTCTATCTCTGCCCTGCAAACTGGTTCATCTGTACCATTTTCTATGTTCCACATATATGCATTAATATACAATATTGGTTTTTCTCTTTCTGACTTACTTCACTCTGTATGACAGTCTCTCGATCCTTCAAGGTCTCTACAAATGACCCAATTTCATTTCTTTTTATGGCTGAGTAATATTCCATTGTATATATGTGCCACATCTTCTTTACCCATTCATCCGATGATGGACCCTTAGGTTGTTTCCATCTCCGTGCTATTGTAAATAGGGCTGCTATGAACATTTTGGTACATGTCTCTTTTTGAATTATGGTTTTCTCAGGGTATATGCCCTGTAGTGGGATTGCTGGGTCATATGGTCGTTCTATTTGTAGTTTTTTAAGGAACCTCCATACCGTTCTCCATAGTGGCTGTACCAATTCACATTCCCACCAGCAGTGCAACAGTGTTCCCTTTTTTCCACACCCTCTCCAGCATTTATTGTTTCCAGATTTTTGGGTGATGGCCATTCTGACTGGTGTGAGATGATATCTCATTGTAGTTTTGATTTGCATTTCTCTGATGAGTAAAGATGTTGAGCATCCTTTCATGTGTTTGTTGGCAGTCTGTATATCTTCTGTGGAGAAATGTCTATTTAGGTCTTCTGCCCATTTTTGGATTGGGTTGTTTGTTTTTTTGTTATTGAGCTGCCTGAGCTGCTTATAAATTTTGGAGATTAATCCTTTGTCAGTTGCTTCATTTGCAAATATTTTCTCCCATTCTGAGGGTTGTCTTTTGGTCTTGTTTATGTTTTCCTTTGCTGTGCAAAAGCTTTTAAGTTTCATTAGGTCCCATGTGTTTATTTTTGTCTTTATTTCCATTTCTCTAGGAGGTGGGTCAATAAGGATCTTGCTGTAATTTATGTCATAGAGTGTTCTGCCTATGTTTTCCTCTAAGAGTTTGATAGTTTCTGGCCTTACATTTAGGTCTTTAATCCATTTTGAGCTTATTTTTGTGTATGGTGTTAGGGAGTGATTTAATCTCATATTTTTACATGTCCCTATCCAGTTTTCCCAGCACCACTTATTGAAGAGACTGTCTTTTCTCCACTATACATTCCTGCCTCCATTATCAAAGATAAGGAGAACATATGTCCATGGGTTTATCTCTGGGCTTTCTATCCTGTTCCATTGATCTATCTTTCTGTTTTTGTGCCAGTACCATACTGTCTTGATTACTGTAGCTTTGTAGTATAGTCTGAAGTCAGGGAGCCTGATTCCTCCAGCTCCATTTTTCGTTCTCAAGATTGCTTTGGCTATTCGGGGTCTTTTGTGTTTCCATACAAATTGTGAATTTTTTTGCTCTAGTTCTGTGAAAAATGCCAGTGGTAGTTTGATAGGGATTGCATTGAATCTGTAGATTGCTTTGGGTAGTAGAGTCATTTTCACAATGTTGATTCTTCCAATCCAAGAGCATGGTACATCTCTCCATCTATTTGTATCATCTTTAATTTCTTTCATCAGTGTCTTATAATTTTCTGCATATAGGTCTTTTGTCTCCTTAGGTAGGTTTATTCCTAGATATCTTATTCTTTTTGTTGCAATGGTAAATGGGAGTGTTTCCTTGATTTCACTTTCAGATTTTTCATCATTAGTATATAGGAATGCCAGAGATTTCTGTGCATTAATTTTGTATCCGGCAACTTTACCAAATTCATTGATTAGCTCTAGTAGTTTTCTGGTAGCATCTTTATGATTCTCTATGTATAGTATCATGTCATCTTCAAACAGTGACAGCTTTACTTCTTCTTTTCCGATTTGGATTCCTTTTATTTCCTTTTCTTCTCTGATTGCTGAGGCTAAAACTTCCAAAACTATGTTGAATAAGAGTGGTGAGAGTGGGCAACCTTGTCTTGTTCCTGATCTTAGTGGAAATGGTTTCAGTTTTTCACCATTGAAGACGATGCTGGCTGTGGGTTTGACATATATGGCCTTTATTATGTTGAGGAAAGTTCCCTCTATGCCAACTTTCTGCAGGGTTTTTATCATAAATGGGTGTTGAATTTTGTCGAAAGCTTTCTCTGCATCTATTGAGATGATCATATGGTTTTTCTCCTTCAATTTGTTAATATGGTGTATCACGTTGATTGATTTGCGTATATTGAAGAATACTTGCATTCCTGGAATAAACCCCACTTGATCATGGTGTATGATCCTTTTAATGTGCTGTTGGATTCTGTTTGCTAGTATTTTGTTGAGGATTTTTGCATCTAAGTTCATCAGTGCTATTGGCCTTTAGTTTTCTTTCTTTGTGACATCCTTGCCTGGTTTTTGTATCAAGGTGATGGTGGTCTCGTAGAATGAGTTTGGGTGTGTTCCTCCCTCTGCTATATTTTGGAAGAGTTTGAGAAGGATAGGTGTTAGCTCTTCTCTAAATGCTTGATAGAATTCGCCTGTGAAGCCATCTGGTCCTGGGCTTTTGTTTGTTGGAAGATTTTTTATCACAGTTTCAATTTCAGTGCTTGTGATTGGTCTGTTCATATTTTCTATTTCTTCCTGATTCAGTCTTGGCAGGTTGTGCATTTCTAAGATTTTTTCCATTTTTTCCAGGTTGTCCATTTTATTGGCATAGTGTTGCTTGTAGTAATCTCTCATGATGTTTTGTATTTCTGCAGTGTCAGTTGTTCTTCTCCTTTTTCATTTCTAATTCTATTGATTTGAGTCTTCTCTCTTTTTTTCTTGATGAGTCTGGCTAATGGTTTATCAATTTTGTTTATCTTCTCAAAGAACCAGCTTTTAGTTATTGAACTATGCTATCGTTTCCTTCATTTCTTTTTCATTTATTTCTGATCTGATTTTTATGATTTCTTTCCTTCTGCTAACTTTGGGATGCTTTTGTTCTTCTTTCTCTAATTGCTTTAGGTGCAAGGTTAGGTTGTTTATTCGAGATATTTCCTGTTTTTTAATGTTGAATTGTATTGCTATAAACTTCCCTCTTAGAACTGCTTTTGCTGCATACCATAGGTTTTGGGTCGTCGTGTATCCATTGTCATTTGTTTCTAGATATTTTTTTAATTTCCTCTTTGATTTCTTCAGTGATCACTTCGTTATTAAGTAGTGTATTGTTTAGCCTCCATGTGTTTGTATTTTTTACAGCTCTTTTACTGTAATTTATATCAATTCTCATACCATTGTGGTCGGAAAAGATACTTGATACAATTTCAATTTTCTTAAATTTACCAAGGCTTGATTTGTGACCCAAGATATGATCTATCCTGGAGAATATTCCATGAGAACTTGAGAAAAATGCGTATTCTGTTGTTTTTGGATGGAATATCCTATAAATATCAGTTAAGTCCATCTTGTTTAATGTGTCATTTAAAACTGGTGTTTCCTTATTTATTTTCATTTTGGATGATCTGTCCATTGGTGAAAGTGGGGTGTTAAAGTCCCCTACTATGATTGTGTTACTGTCGATTTCTCCTTTTATGGCTGTTAGTATTTGCCTTATGTATTGAGGTGCTCCTATGTTGGGTGCATAAATATTTACAATTGTTATATCTTCTTCTTGGATCGATCCCTTGATCATTAGGTAGTGTCCTTCTTTGTCTCTTCTAGTAGTCTTTATTTTAAAGTCTATTTTGTCTGATATGGGAATTGCTACTCCAGCTTTCTTTTGGTTTCCATTTGCATGGAATATCTTTTTCCATCCCTTTACTTTCTGTCTGTATGTGTCTCTAGGTCTGAAGTGGGTCTCTTGTAGACAGCATATATATGGGTCTTGTTTTTGTATCCATTAAGCCAATCTGTGTCTTTTGGTGGGAGCATTTAGTCCATTTACATTTAAGGTAATTATCGATATGTTTGTTCCTATTCCCATTTTCTTAAGTGTTTTGGGTTCTTTATTGTAGGTGTTTTCCTTCTGTTGTGTTTCTTGCCTAGAGAAGTTCCTTTAGCATTTGTTGTAAAGCTGGTTTGGTGGTGCTGAACTCTCTCAGCTTTTGCTTGTGTGTAAACGTTTTAATTTCTCCATCAAATCTGAATGAGATCCTTGCTGGGTAGAGTAATCTTTGTTGTAGGTTTTTCTCTTTCATCACTTTAATTATGTCCTGCCACTCCCTTCTGGCTTGTAGAGTTTCTGCTGAGAGATCAGCTGTTATCCTGATGGGGATTCCCTTGTGTGTTATTTGTTGGTTTTGCCTTGCTGCTTTTCATATGATTTCTTTGTGTTTACTTTTTGACAGTTTGATTAATATGTGTCTTGGCGTATTTCTCCTTGGATTTATTCTGTATGGGACTCTCTGTGCTTCCTGGACTTGATTAACTATTTCCTTTCCCATAATAGGGAAGTTTTCAACTATAATCTCTTCAAATATTTTCTCAGTCCCTTTCTTTTTCTCTTCTTCTTCTGGAACCCCTATAATTCGAATGTTGGTGCGTTTAATGTTGTCGCAGTGGTCTCTGAGACTGTCCTCTGTTCTTTTCATTCTTTTTTTCTTTATTTTGCTCTGCAGCATTTATTTCCACTATTTTATCTTCCACCTCACTTATCCGTTCTTCTGCCTCAGTTATTCTGCTATTGATCCCATCTAGAGTATTTTTTATTTCATGTATTGTATTTTTAATCGATGCTTGATTCATCTTTAGTTCTTCTAGGTCCTTGTTAACTGTTTCTTGCATTTTGTCTATTCTATTTCCACGATTTTGGATCTGCGAAATAGAATCTTGGATCACCTTTACCATCATTATTCTGAATTCTTTTTCAGGTAGACTGCCTATTACCTCTTCATTTGTTAGGTCTGGTGGGTTTTTATCTTGCTCCTTCCCCTGCTGTGTGTTTTTCTGTCTTCTCATTTTGCTTATGTTACTGTGTTTGGGGTCTCCTTTTTGCAGGCTGCAGGTTCGTAGTTCCCATTGTTTTTGGTGTCTGTCCCCAGTGACTAAGGTTGGTTTAGTGGGTTGTTTAGGCTTCTTGGTGGAGGGTACTAGTGCCTGTGTTCTGCTGGGTGAGGCTGGATCTTGTCTTTCTGATGGGCAGGTCCACGTCTGGTCATGTGTTTTGGGGTGTCTGTGGACTTTTTATGATTTTAGGCCACCTCTCTGCTAATGGGTGGCGTTGTGTTCCTGTCTTTCTAGTTGTTTGGCATAGGGTGTCCAGCACTGTAGCTTGCTGGTCGTTGAGTGAAGCTGGGTGCTGGTGTTTTGATGGAGATCTCTGGAAGATTTTCGCCGTTTGATATTATGTGGAGCTGGGAGGTCTCTTGTGGACCAGTGTCCTGAAATTGGCTCTCCCACCTCAGAGGCACAGCACTGACTCCTGGCTCCTCAATTTGGGATGATTTGTTGTCTATTCATGTATTCCACAGATGCAGGGTACATCAAGTTGATTGTGGAGCTTTAATCCGCTGCTTCTGAGGCTGCTGGGAGAGGTTTCCCTTTCTCTACTTTGTTCTCACAGCTCCTGGGTCTCAGCTTTGGATTTGGCCCCGCCTCTGCGTGTAGGTCGCCGGAAGGCGTCTGTTCTTCACTCAGAGAGGACAGGGTTAAAGGAGCAGCTTCTTCGGGGACTCTGGCTCACTCAGGCCGGGCAGGAGGGAGGGGCACGGAGTGCAGGGTGAGCCTGCAGCGGCAGAGGTCGGCGTGACGTTGCACCAGCCCGAGGCACGCCGTGAGTTCTCCCAGGGAAGCCGCCCCTGGATCCCGGGACCCCGGCTTTGGTGGGCTGAACAGGCTCCTGGAAGGGTGGTGTGGACAGTGACCTGCACTCGCACACAGGCTTCTTGGCGGTGGCAGCAGCAGCCCCAGCGTCCCACACAGGTCACTGGGCTCCGCACTTTCCATCGTGAATCGCGCCTGTCTGTGGAACCCATTTAAGCAGCACTCTTAATTCCCTCTCCTCGCGCACCAGGAAACCAAGAGGGAAGAAAAAGTCTCTTGCCTCCTCGGAAGCTCCAGAGTTTTCCCGGACTCCCTGCTGGCTTGCTGTGGCACATTAGCCCCCTTCAGGCTGAGTTCTCGCCGCCAGCCCCAGTCCTCTACCTGCACTCTGACCGAAGCATGAGCCTCAGCTTCCAGCGCCGCCCGACCTGGCGGGCGAGCAGACAAGCCTCTTCGGCTGGTGAGTGCCGCTCGGCACCGATCCTCTGTGCGGGAATCTCTCCGCTTTGCCCTACCCAGGTATGTGGGCAGTTTCTTGCATTTTGGGTGGTCTGAGGACTTCTGCCAGCATTCAGGAGCTGTTCTGTAGGAATTGTTCCACGTGTAGCTGTATTTCTGGTGTATCCGTGGAGAGGAAGGTGATCTCCACGTCTTACTCTTCCGCCATCTTACCCAGAAGTCGGTCATGGAATATTTTGATGACAGGGGTTATGGAAAACTGTGATGTCAGCGGTCATGGAGCATTTTGAAGAAAAGGGTCATGGAGCATTTTGATGACAGGGGTTAAGGAACATTGTGATGTCAGGGGTCATGGAACATGTTCATGACAGGGGGTATGGACCATTGTGATGACAGGGGAGTGGGTGTATTGTGATGACTAGTGAGGGAACATTTTGATATCAGTGGTGAGAGAGCATTTTGATAAGACGTGCAAGGAGCATTGTGATGACAAGCTTTATGGAGCATTGTGATGACATGGGTCATGGAGCACTGCACTGACAAGCGCATCAAACATTGTGATGACAAGGGTCATGGAGCATTGAGTTGACAAAGGGATGGAGCATTGTGATAACAAGTGTCACGGAGCATTGTGATGAAAAGTTCATGGAGCATTGTGGTGACAATGTTCACAGAGCCTTGTGATGATGAGGGCATGGATCATTGTGTGACACAGGTCATGAAGCCTTTTGATGACTGGAGTCACGGAGCATTGTGAGAACTGGGGTCATGGAGCATTGTGATGACAAGGGCATGGAGCATTGTGATGACAGGGGCATGGAGCATTGGTCTGACAAGTTTAATGGATAACTGTGTTGACAGTGGGCATGGCACATTGTGATGACAAGGTCATGCAGTATTGTGAAGACAGGTGTCAAGGAGAATTGTGATGACATGTTTCATGTTCCATTGTGATGACAATGGCATGGAGCATTGTGATGTCAAGTTTTTGGAGGATTGTGATGACAAAGGTAATGGAGCATTGTGATGACAAGGGCTTGGAGCATTGTGATGACAAGGGTCATGGAGCATTGTGATGACAACGGCCATTGAGAATTTGAAGAAAAGGTCGTGAGGCATTGTGATGACAAAGGCATGGAGCTTGCTATGACAGGGGTCATGGGGCATTGCGATGACATGTGCATGGAGAATTGTGATGACAAAAGCATGTAACATTGTGATGAGAACAGTCATGGAGCATTGTGATGACAAGGACTTGGAGAGTTGTGATGACAAGGGACATGGACCATTGTGATGACCAGGGCATGGAGCAATGTGATGGCAAGACGGTGGAGCTTTGTGATGAGAAGACCATGGATAATTATGATGACGAGCGTCATGGAGCACTGTAATGACAAGGGCTATGGACCATTGTGTTGTCAGGGGACATGGAGCATTTTGATGAAAAGGGTCATGGAGCATTTTGATGACAGGGGTTATGGAACATTGTGATGTCATAGGTCATCGAACATTGTGATGATAAGCGCATGTAGCATTGTGATGACAGGAGTCATGGAACATTGTGATGACAGGGGTGAGGGAGTATTCTAATGCATAGTGATGTAACATTGTGATATCAGTGGTGAGAGAGCATATTGTTGAGAAGTGCATGGAGCATTGTGATGACAATGTTAATGGAGCATTGTGATGACAAGATTGTGGAGCACTGTGATGACAAGTGCATGGTTCATTGTGATGACGTGTCATGGAGCGTTGTGCTGACAAGCGCATGGAACATTGTGATGACAATGGTCATGGAGCATTGTGCTGAGAAAGGCATAGAGTATTCTGATGACAAGGGTCAAAGAGCATTGTGTTGAAAATTTCATGGACCATTGTGGTTAAAAAGGTCACAGAGACTGTTGATGACAAGGGCATGGACCATTGTGATGACAAAGGTCATGAAGCATTGTGATGACCGGAGTCACAGAGCATTGTGATGACATGGGTCATGGAGCATTGTGATAACAAGGGAATGGAGAATTGTGATGACAAGGGCACGGAGCATTGGTCTAATAAGTTTCATATATTATTGCAATGACAGTTGGAATGGTGCATTTTGATGACAAGGGTATGGAGCATTGTGAAGACTGGGTCATGCAGTATTCTGAAGACTGGTGTCAGGGAGCATTGTGATGGCATATGTAATGGCCCATTGTGATGACAATGGCATCGAGCATTGTGATGCCAAATGTCATGGAGGATTCTGATGACAAAGGTAATGGAGCATTGTGATGACAATGGCTTGGAACATTGTGATGACAAGGGTCAGGGAGCATTGTGCTGACAAGTGCATGGAGAATTGTGATGACAAAGGTCATGGAGCATTCTGATGACAAGCTTGTGGAGTATTTTGATGACAAAGGCATAGAGCATTGTGATGAAAACGGCATGGGGCTTTGTGATGAAAAAGGCATGGAGCCTATTCGTGACAGTGTTCAAGGAGCATTCTGACTACAAGTGTCAGGGAGCATTGTGGTGACAAGTGTATTGAGAATTGTGATGAGAAAGTTCATGGAGGATTGTGATGAAAATTGCATGGAGTATTGTGATGACAGGCGTCATGGAGCATTGTGATGACAAGTGTTATGGAACTTTGTGATCACAACGGTTTGGAGCATTGTGATGACAGAGGTCATGGATCATTTTGATTTCAAGCAGCATGGAGCATTGTGATGACAAGGGCATGAAACAATGTGATCCCAAGGTTCATGGAGGATTCTGATGACAATGGTAATGGAGTATTGTGATGACAAGTGCATAGGGCATTGTAATGACAACGTCATGTAGCATTTTGCTGACAAAGGCATGGAGCATTGTGATGACAGGTGTCATGGAGCACTGTGATGACAAGTGTCATGGAGCATTGTGAATGCAGGGGTCATGGAGCATTGGGATGACAAGAGCATGGATCATTGTGATGACAATTGTCATGGAGCATTTGCATGAAAATGTTCATGGAGTATTGTGATGACGAGGGACATGCAGCGTTGTTATGACAGGGGTCATGGAGCATTGTAATGACAGGGGTCATGGAGCATTGTGATGAGAAGGTCATGGAGCATTGGGCTGTAAATGTTCATGGAGTATTGTGATGAAAGGTGTCATGGAGCATTGTGATGACAAGGTACTGGAGCATTGTGATGAGAAGTCCATGGAGCCTTTTGATGATATGTCTCATGGAACATTCTGATGAAAAGGGGCATTGAGCATTGTGATTACAGGTGTCGTGGAGCACTGTGATGACAAGGGCATGGAGCATTGGGATGAGAAGGCCATGGAGCCTTGTCATCACAGGGTTCAAAGAGCATACTGACGACAAGTGTCAGGGAGCATTGTGATGACAAGGGTATTGAGCATTGTGGTGACAAAAGTCATGGAGCATTGTGATGAGAAGCCCATGGATAATTGTGATGACGAGCGTCATTGGGTGTTGTGATGATAAGTGTTATGGAACATTTTGATCACAAGGATTTGGAGCTTTGTGATGAGAGAGGTCATGGAGCCTTATGATTTCATTGTGATGACAATAGCATGAAGCATTATGATAGTGGGCATGGTGCATTGCTATGACTGGGTTCATGGAGCATTGAGATGAAATGGGGCATGGAGCATTGTGATTACAGGGGTCTTGGAGCATTGTGATGACAGGTGTAATGGAGCATTGTGATGGCAAGGGCATGGTGCACTGTGATGAGAAAGCCATGGAGCATTCCGATGACATGCGTCATGGAGCTTTTTGACGACAAGGGCATGAAGGAATGTGATGAGACCGATCATGGAGCATTGTGATGACAATGACATGGATCATTGTGATGACAACGTTCATGGAGCATTGGGCTGAAAATGTTCATGGAATATTGTGATGACAGTGATCATGGAACATTGTGATGACAGGGAAATGGAACATTTTGATGACAAGGTCCTCGAGCTTTTTAATGAGAAGTACATGGAGACTTGTGATGACAAGTCTCATGGAGCATTCTGACGAAAAGGGGTATGGAGCATTGTGATTCCATGGGTCTTGAAACATTGTGATGACGAGGGCATGGAGCATTGTGATTAAAGGGGTCTTGAGCATTGTGATGACAAGTGTCATGGAACCTTGTGATGACAATGACGTGTAACATTGTGATGGCAGGGGTCATGGAGCGTTGTTATGACAGGGGTAATGGAGCATTTTGATGAGAAGGGCATGGTGCTTTGGTCTGAAATATTTCATGGATTATTGTGATGAGTGTGGGCATGAAGCATTGTGATGACGAGGTCACGGAACACTGTGATACATGGGTCATGGGTCATGGACCTTTTTGATGACAAGTCATGGAGCACTGTGAATTCAGGGGCATGGAGCATTTGTCTGAAAAATTTCATAGATTATTGTGATGACAGTGGGCATGGTGCATTGTGATGACAAGCTCATGGATCATTGTGAATATAAGGTCAAGGAGTATTGTTAAGACACGAGTCAGGGAGCATTTTGATGACATATGTCATGGTCCATTGCGATGACAATGGCAGGGAGTATTGTAATGCCAAATTTAATGGAGGATTGTGATTGCAAATATAATGGAGCATTTTGATGACTAGGGCTTGGAGCATTATGATGACAAGGGCCATTGAGAATTTTCATGACAAGGTCGTGAAGCATTGTGATGACAATGTCCTGGAGCATTGTGATGAGAAAATCATGGAGTCTTGTGATGACAAATCCCATGGAGCAAACTGATGAAAAGGGGCATGGAGCATTGGGATTACAGGGGTCTTGGCACATTGTGATGGCAAGCGCATGGATCATTGTGAGGAAAAGGCCAAGGAGCATTCTGATGACATGAGTCATTGAGCTTTGTGAAGACAATAACATAGAGCATTGTGATTACAGAGGTCTTAGAGCATTGTGATGAAGAGGGCATGGATCATTGTGATGAAAAACGCATGGAGCCTTGTCATGACAGAGTTCAAGGAGCATACAGACAACAAGTGTCAGGGAACATTTTGATGACAAGTGTATTGAGCATTATGATGACAAAGTTCATGGAATATTGTGATGAGAAGAACATGGATAACTGTGATGACGAGCGTTATGGGGCATTGTGATGACAAGTGTTATGGAATATTGTGATCACAAGGGTTTGGAGCATTGTTATGACAGAGGTCATGGAGCATTTTGATTTCATTGTGATGACAATAGCATGAAGCATTATGATGATGGGCATGGTGCATTGTGATGAGAGGGTTCATGGAGCATTGAGACGAAAAGGGGCATGGATCATTGTGATTACAAGGGTCTGGGATAATTGTGATGACAAGGGCATGGAGCATTGTGATGAGAAAGTCATGGAACATTCTGATGACATGCTTCATGGAGCTTTTTGATGACAAGGGCATGGATCATTGTGATTACAGGGGTCTTCAGCACTGTGATGAAAAGTGTCATGGAACCTTGTGATGACTAGGCCGTGAAACATTGTGATGGCAGGGGTCATGGTGCATTGTTATGACAGAGGTCATGGAGCATTTTGATTTCATTGTGATGACAATAGCATGAAGAATTATGATGATGGGCATGGTGCATTATGATGACAGGTTTCATGGACATTTGAGGTGAAAATGGGAATGGAGCACTGTGATTACAGGGTCTTGGAGCATTGTGATGAGAAGGGTCATGGAGCCATGGGTTGACAAGTCCATGGAACATCGTGATGGCAGGGGTCATGGAGCATTGTTATGACAGGAGTAATGGAGCATTGTGATGGCAAGGGCATGGAGCATTGTGATGAGAAGGCCATGGAGCATTCTGATGACATGTGTCATGGAGCTTTGTGATGACAAGATACTGGAGCAATGTGATGAGAGCGTTCATGGAGCATTGTGATGACAATGACATGGAGCATTATGATGTCAAGGGTCATGGAACTTTTTGATGCCAAGTCATGTAGCATGTTGATGGCAAGGGTATTGAACATTGTGATGAGAAGTGTAGGGAGCATTGTGATGACAGGGTCATGGAGCAATTTGATGAAAAGTGTCATGGAACATTTTGATGACAGGGGTTATGGACCACTGTAATGACAGGGGTCATGGAGCATTTTGATGAAAAGGGTCATGGAGCATTTTGATGACAGTGGTTATGGAACACTGTGATGTCTGGGGTCATCGAACATTGTGATGATAAGTGCATGTAGTATTGTGATGACAGGTGCCATAGAATATTGTGATGACAGAGGTGAGGAAGTATTGTGACCAATGGTGATGTAACATTGGGATATCAGTGGTGAGAGAGCATATTGATGAGAAGTGCATGGAGCACTGTGATGTCAAGGTTTATGGAGCATTGTGAGGACATGACTGTGGAGCACTGTGATGACAAGCGCATGGCGCATTGTGATGACATGTGTCATGGAGCACTGTGCTGACAAGCGTGTGGAGCACTGTGATGACAAGGGTCAAGGAGCATTGTGCTGAGAAAGGCATAGAGCATTTTGATGACAAGTGTCAAAGTGCATTGTGATGAAAATTTCATGGAGCATTGTGGTTAAAAATGTCACAGAGTCTGCTGATGATGAGGGCATGGACCATTGTGATGACAAAGGTCATGGAGCATTGTGATGAGACGACCATGGATAATTGTGATGACGAGCGTCACGGGGCATGGTTATGACAAGTGTTATGGAATATTGTGATCAAAAGGCATGGGAGCATTGTGATGACAGAGGTCTAGGCTCATTTTGATTTCAAGGAGCATGGAGCATTTTGATGACAAGGGCATGAAGCAATGTGATCCCAAGTTTCAAGGAGGATTGTGATGGCAATGGTAATGGAGTATGGTGATGACAAGCTCATAGAGCATTGTAATGATAAGGTCAGGTAGCATTTTGCTGACAAAGGCATGGAGTATTTTAATGACAGGTATCATGGAGCAATGTGATAAAAAGCGTCACAGAGCATTGTGAATACAAGTGTCATGGAGCATTGGGATGACATGGGCATGCATCATTGTGATGAGAAGGGTCATGGAGCATTGGGCTGAAAATGTTCATGGAGTATTTTGATAACAGGGTTCATGGACTATTGTGATGACAAGGGAATGGAGCACTGTGATGACAAGGTCCTGGAGCACTGTGATGTGAAGACGATGGAACCTTGTAATGACTAGTCTCATGGAGCATTCTGATGAAAAGGCGCAGGGAACATTGTGATTACATGTGTCTTGGAGCATTGTGATGACAAGGGCATGGAACATTATGATGAGAAGGCCATGGAGCATTCTGATGACATGTGTCATGGAGCTTTGTGATAACAAGTGAAGGAGCATTGTGATCACAGGAGTCTTGGAGCATTGTGATGAAAAGGGAATGGATCATTGTGATGAAAAAGGCATGGGGCCTTGTCATGAAAGAGTTCAAGGTGCATACTGATGGCAATAGTCAGGGAGCATTGTGCCGACAAGTGTATTGAGCATTGTGATGACAAAAATCATGGTGCATTGTGATGAGAAGACCATGGATAACTGTGATGACCAGCGTCATGGGGCATTGTGATGACAAGTGTTATGGAACATTGTGATCACAAGGGTTTGGAGCATTGTGATGACAGCGGTCATGGAGCCTTTTGATTTCATTGTGATGACAATAGCATGAAGCATTATGATGATGGGCCTGGTTTATTGTGATGACAGCGTTCATTTATCATTGTGAGGAAAAGTGGCATGGAGCATTGTTCTGTCAAGTTTCATGGATTATCGTGATAAGAGTGGGCATGGCACATTGTGACGACAAGGGCATGGAGCACTGTGATGACAAGGTCGTGGATTATTGTCAAGAAAGGTGTCAGGGAGCATTGTGATGAAATATGTCATGTTCCAGCTTGATGACAATATCATTGAGCATTGTGATGCCAAGTGTCATGGAGGATTGTTGTGACAAAGTAAAGGAGCATTGTGATGACAAGGGCATGGAGCATTGTGATATCAAGGGCCATTGATAATTTTAATGTCCAGGTCGTGAAACATTGTGATGACAAGCGCATGGAGCTTCCTATGACAGGGGTCATGGAGCATCATGATGACAAGTGCAAGGAGTATTGTGATGACAAGAGCATATAACATTGTGATGTGAAGTGCCATGGAGCATTGTAATGACACGGACGAGGAGAATTGTGAGGACAAGGGACATTGAGCTTTGAGATGACAAGGAATGGAGCATGGTGATGGCAAAACCGTGGAGCACTGTGATGAGAAGACCTTGGGTAATTCTGATGTCGAGCATCATGGAGCACTGTAAGGACAAGTGGCATGAGGCATTGTGATGACTGGTGTCAGGGAGCATTGTGATGACACTGGACATAGAGCATTGTGATGACAAGGGCATGAAGCATTGTGATGACAAGTGCATGGAGCATTGTGATGACAAATGCATGGAGCATTGCACTGACAAGTGCATGGAGAATTGTGATGACAAGAGCATGTAACATTGTGATGAGAAGTGTCATGTAGCATTGTGATGACAAGGACGTGGAGAATTGTGATGACAAGGGACATGGAGCATTGTGATAACCAGGGCATGGAGCATTGTGATGACAGGGGTCATGGAGCATTATTATGACAAGAGCCATGGTGCATTCAGACAAAAGATATCACTTATGAAGGGAATGTAAACATGGCTACATATGAACTGAATTAGGGAAGAGAACAGATTCTCAGATTTAGAAAACACTCTTATGCTTGCTTAAGGGGAAAGAGAGGTGGGGAGATGCACAAAACAAAAGTTTGATATTAGAACAGGAACCGTTCCATAATCCAAAAACAGAAGAGACAAGCCCTACTCCTTCCTCAGTGAACGGAACTCAACATCCCTATTGCCCGGAGAGAAATATATCTGACTAGTAAGAATTTTAAAACCTATGAATTGATATGTCTCTATAAGGGAACCAAGTGTGTCTAGAATGACATAAACCTGGCAGTGAGAATCAGCTCAAACCCACTATAAAAATGAATTTCAAAACAAAACATAAAAATAGTAAAATTCTTACACAATTCCTTTACGGGTTCTGATGAAACCTGGAATGACCCTATCTACAATGACAGCTGGATGTGGCATAAGGCTGGACACTTGGGACTGAGAGGATTGGTGAGATTGGGTGAGCAAATGCAGACCCTTTAAAGCAATAATTCATGGCACCCATTCCATGGGTCCCAACTCTCCAGCTTGAAGGGAATATTACTACAGCTATAACATGTACGGGAAACCTAGAGAAATGACACACTGTGAATACGAAAGGTTTCTAAAACTCAAAGAATAGTCCCTATCCTGGAGCTCCTGTTTGACTTTCCAACTGCTTTACTATCAATCACCCAACTTGGAGAGACAGCCCCTTTAACCTCCTGTGCGCACAGGCTGACAATTTGGCAGAGGATGGAAGGGAAGAGGGAGAACCAATGAGTGAGTAGCTGTTAGGCATTTGGACGGGAACATGTCACTCTAATTTCCCAGCAGGAAGAAGAATTAACCAAAGTCTCAGCCACCCACTGGGAACCAGTATAGTTTCTGAACCAAAATTATGGACTTGCGTTCAGCTCAAAAAAAACGAGTTGAAAAATGGAGCTCAGGGGCACAGCAATTCACAAACTGGCAGAGTAATAAAGGACAACTATCATCCAAAAATCTGTTGAGGGAAGGCAACGAGGCAGACTTGAAAGCGAGGCAGAATAGCAGGAAACAGATTTTAAGACGTAAGTTGGAATCGCCTGTAAATCACAGGAAGAGGGGCACAACTTCGATAACGATGCCCTTGGCCAAAAAGGGCGGATGTGTTTTCTCCTGAATATATTCAGGAGAAAACGCATCCGCCCTTTTTGGCCAAGCAATCAAGTGGGCAATGCAAATCTGCACTACAAAGAAGTATCACTTCCCACCGGTCAAAACGGACCACCACAAAATATGTAAAAACCAGAAAGGCAAGACAGGCCCTGGAGAACACGTAGTGTTGTTATGCTGATGGGCGGGATGTAAATTGCGAACTGCCTCTCTGGAGGAGAGCACTGTGTTCCCTAAAACAAGTAAACAACAGAGCTACAGAGCCAAGGGCACTTCCAGTCTAGGGAAAATACCATGGGAAAACTGATAATCAATAAGACACAACCACAGCAAAATTTTGGGCTGCACTGCTTACGAGAACCTCAACTTGGGTACACCTGAAATATCCCAGGAAAGACAAAAATGCTTCAAGAAATTGTGGTACTTACATACGACGGAATATCCCTCAGCCATGAAATCAATGTCATAAGGGCAGTAGCAACAAAATGAGTGGATTCAGGAACGATGATTCTAAGTGAAATATGTCAAACAGAAAAAGAAACTTATCATAAGATATCACTTATGAAGATCCTGTAAACATGGCTACACATGAACTGAGTTAGGAAAGAGAACAGAGTCTCACATTGAGGAAACACTCTTTTGCCTGCTTAAGGGGGTAGGAGATGTGGGGTGATGCATAAAACCACAGTTTGATATAAGCAGAGGTACCGTTCTAAAAACCATCTATGGAGCAGAGAAGACCTACACCTTCCACAGTGAAAGGGACTCAAAACACCATATTTCCCGCAGAGGAATATATCTGACTAGTAAGAATCTTAAAACCTATGTCTTGATATGTCTCCGTAAGGGAATCAAGTGTGTCTAGACTGGAATAAACATGGCAGTGAGAATCAGCTCAAACCCACTATAAAAAGGAATTTCAAAACAAAACAAAAAACCGGGAAATTCTTTACAATTCCTTCAGGGTTTCTGATGAAACCTGGAATGACCATATCTAAAATGAAAGGTGGATATGGCATAACGCTGGACTCTTGGGACTGAGAGGATTGGTGAGATACGGTGAGCAAATGCATACCCTTAAAAGCAATAATGCATGGCACCCATTCCATGGGTCCCAATAGTGCAGGTTGAATGGAATATTACTACAGCTCTAACATGTACGGGATCCCTAGAGAATGGACACACTGTGAATACGGAAGTATTCTAAAACTCAACGAATACTCCGTCTCTTGGCTGGTCCGGTTTGACTTTCCAACTGCTTTACTATCAATCTCCCAACTTGGAAGACAGCCCCTTTAACCTCCTGGTTCCCACTATTGCCAATTTGCAGAGGATGAAAGGGAAGAGGGAGAACCAATGAGAGAGTAGCTGATATGCATTTGGATGGGCACATGTCACTTTAATTTCCAGCAGGAAGAAGAATTAACCACACTCTCAGCCACCCACCGGGCAACAGTATAGGTCCTTAACCAAAATTTTGGACCTGCGTTCAGCTCACAAAAAACGAGTTGAAAAATGGAGCTCAGGGGCACAGCAATTCACTAACTGGCAGAGTAATAAATGTCAACTATCGTCCAAAAATCTGTTGAGGGATGGCAACGAGGCAGCCTTGGAATCGAGGCAGAATAGCAGGAAACAGATTTCAAGGGGTACGTTGGAATCGCCTTTAAAGCACAGGAAGAGGGGCACAACATCGACAATGATGCACTTGGCGAAAAAGGGCATATGCGTTTTCTCCTGAATATATTCAGGAGAAAACGCATATGCCGTTTTTTGCCAAGCAAGCAAGCGGGCAATGCAAATCTGCACTACAAACAAGTATCACTTCCCACCGGTCAAAAGGGACATGCACAAAATACGTAAAAAGCAGAATGGCAAGACAGGCCCTGGAGAACTGGGAGCCTTGTTATGCTGATGGTCGGGATGTAAATTGCCAAATGCCTCTCTGGAGGAGTGCATTGTGTTCCCTAAAACAAGTAAACAACAGAGCTACAGAGCCAAGGCCACTTCCAGTCTAGGGAATATACCTTGGGAAAACTGAAAATCAATAAGACAGAGCCACCCCAAAATTTAAGGCTGCACTGCTTACAAGAACCTCAACTTGGGTACACCTTAAATATCCCAGGAAAGACAAAAATGGTTCTAGAAATTGTGGTACTTACGTACGATGGAATATCCCTCAGCCATGAACTCAAAGTCATAAGACCAGTAGCAGCAAAATGAGTGGATTCAGGTACGATGATTCTAAGTGAAATAAGTCACACAGAAAAAGAAACTTATCATAAGATAGCATTTATGGAGATCCTGTAAACATGGCTACACTTGAACTGAGTTAGGAAAGAAAACCGAGTCTCACATGTAGAAAACACTCTTATGCCTGCTTAAGGGGGAAGGAGAGGTGGGGTGATGCATAAAACCAGAGTTTGATATAAGCACAGGAACCATTCCGAAAACCAACTATGGAACAGACAAGACCTACACTTTCCTCAGTGAAAGGGACTCAAAACCCCATATTTCCCGCAGAGAAATATATCTCACTAGTAAGAATCTTAAAACCTATGTGTTGATATGTCTCCTTAAGGGAATCAAGTGTGTCCAGACTGGCATAAACTTGGCATTGTGAATCAGCTCAAACCCACTATAAAAAGGAATTTCAAAAACAAAACAAAAAAAAAGGGAAATTCTTTATCATTCCTTCAGGGTCTCTGATGAAACCTGGAAAGACCCTATCTACAACGACCTCTGGATGTTGCATAAGGCTGGATTCTTGGGACTGAGAGGATTTGTGAGATAGGTTGAGCAAATTCAAAACCTTTAAAGCAATAATGCCTGACAGCCATTCCATGGGTCTCAACTCTCCAGGTTGTAGGGTATATTACTACAGCTATAACATATACGGGAAACCTAGAGATTGGACACACTGTGAATATGAAATGTTTCTAAAACTCAATGAATACTCCCTCTCCTGGTTGCTCCGGTTTGACTTCCAACTCCTTTACTATCAATCTCCCAACTTGGAGAGGCAGACCCATTAAACTCCTGGTTCCTACAAGTTGGCAATTTTGCAGAGAATGAAATGGCAGAGGGAGAACCAATGAGAGAGTAGCTGTTAGGCATTTGGATGGGCACCTGTAACTCTAATTTTCAGGCAGGAAGAATAATTAACCAAAGTCTCAGCCACATGCCGGGAACCAGTATAGGTCCCGAACCAAAATTTTAGACTTGCGTTCAGCTCACAAAAACGAGTTGAAAAATGGAGCTCAGGGGCACAGCAATTCACAATCTGGCAGAGTAATAAAGGACAACTATCATCCAAAAATTTGTTGAGGGAAGGCATCGAGGCTGACTTGAAAGAGAGGCAGAATAGCAGGAAACAGATTTCAAGAGGTACGTTGGAATCACCTTTAAAGCACATGAAGAGGGGCACAACGTCGACAATGATGCACTTGGCCAAAAAGTGCGTATGCACTTTCTCCTGAATATATTCAGGAGAAAACGCATACGCCCTTTTTGGCCAAGCAAGCAAGTGGGCAATGCAAATCTGCACTACACAGAAGTATCAATTCCCACCGATCAAAAGGGACATCCGCAAAATGTGTAAAAACCAGAAAGGCAAGACAGGCCCTGGAGAACAGGGAGCATTGTTATGCTGATTGGCGGTATGTAAATTGCCAACTGCCTCTCGGGACGAGTGCATTGTGTTCCCTACAACAAGTAAACTACAGAGCTACAGAGCCAAGGGCACTTCCAATCTAGGGAATATACCTTTGGAAAACTGAAAACCAATAAGATAGTGCTACCCCAAAATTTAGGGCTGCACTCCTTACAAGAACCTCAACTTGGGTACACCTTAAATATCCCAGGAAAGACAAAAATGGTTCAAGAAATTGTGGTACTTACAAATGATGGAATATCCCTCAGCCAGGAAATCAATGTCATAAGACCAGTAGCAGCGAAATGAATGGATTCAGGTACGATGATTCTAAGTGAAATAAATTACACAGAAAAATAAACTTATCATAAGATATCACTTATGAAGTTCCTGTAACCATGGCTACACATGAACTGAGTTAGGAAGGATAACAGAGTAACGAATCTTATCATAAATTATCACTCATAGTGGGAATGTACACATGGCTACGAATGAACTGAATTACAAACACAACAGAGTCACACATTTAGGAAACAGTATTCTGCCTGCTTAAGGGGAAAGGTGAGGTGGGGTGATGCATCAAACCACAGTTTTAAATTAGCACAGATACCGTTACATAAACCAAGTATGTAATAGACATCACCTACTGCTGACACAATGAACTGGACTCAACACCCCCGATTCATTGCAGAGGAATATATCTGACTCCAAGTATTTTAAAACATATGTATTCTCATGTCCCCATAAAGGAAACATGTGTGTGTATAACAACATGAACACAGCACTGAAATACACCTAACCCACTTATAAAAATAAATTTCAAAAGCAAAATGCAAAAACAGCGAAACAGAGAGGAATTCTTAAGAATTATGTTCAGGGCCTGTGATGCAACATGGATTGTCCACATTTACACCCACAGCTGAATGAGACATAAGACTGGACACTTGGGGCTGACAAGATGGCTGTAGTTGTGTGAGCAAAAGAACACCACTTAGAGCAATACTGTGTGCTACCCATTCTAGTTGTCCCAACTATCCAGGGTTAAGGGAATCTTCCTACTGTTAAAGCATGCATGGGAAACCCATTGGATGGTACACTGTGTAATTGGGAAAGTTTTCTAAAAGGTACCTCATTTTTCCTTTCGTCGTTCTCGGCTTCGCCATTCCATCTGCATTACTAAAAATCTCCCCACTTGGAGTATCAGCGCCTTTACCCTCCTGTTATGCACAGTTTGCAAATTGTGCAGAGGATGAACAGGAAGAGGGGAAACAAATGAGAGATTAGCTGTAGGTGTTTGGATGGGCACATGTCACTCTATTTTCCCATCAGGAAGAAGAATTAACCAAAGGCTCAGCCTGAAGCCCCGGAGCCAGACTAGGGCCTACAGCCATCCTACGGTATTGCAGCCAGCTCACAAATAGGCGAGTTGAAAAATGGAAATCAGGGGCACAGCAATTCACAAACTTGCAGAGTTATAAAGGACAACTATCATCCAGAAATATATTGAGGTAAGGCAGTGAAGAGGATTTGAATGCAAGACAGAATCGAAGGAAACAGATTTCAAGAGGTAGATTGGAGTCATCTTTAAAGCACATGAAAAGAGACAGAACTTCAACAATGTTGCCCTTGGCTGAAAAGGGAGTATGTGTATTTTCTTGAATATATTCGGGAAAAAATGCATACGCACTTTTTGGCCAAGCAAGCCATCAGGCATTGCAAATCCACACTACATAGAAGTGTCCCTTACCTCCAGTCAAAAGGGCCATTTGCAAATAGTGGAAAAAGCACAAATGCAGGACAGGCCATGGAGAAAAAGGAGCCTGATTACGCCGATGGACAGGTTGTAAATTGCCAACAGCCTCTCTGGAGAACTGTATGTTGTTTTCTAAAACAGAGCCACAGAGCATAGCACACTTCCACTCATGGGCGTGTATTTTGGGAAAACTAAAAATCCACAACACACAGCCGGCCAAAATTTAGGGCTGCTCTCTTTACAAGAACCTAGACTTCAGTACACTTTAAATATCCCAGGAAATGAAAAAAAAAAGGGATATAGATGTTGTGGTACTTATATACAATGGAATGTCACTCAGACATAAAATCAATGTCATAAGGCCAATAGCAGCATAATGAGTGGCTTTACGTACGATGATGCTAAGTGAAATGAACCACAAAGAATAAAGAAACTTTTTGTAATATATCACTTATAGAGGGAATGTAAACATGGCTACCCATGAACTGAATTTCAAAAGTGAACAGAGTTACACATTTAGAAAACACACTTATACCTCCTTAAGGGGAAAGGTGATGTGGGGTGATGTGTAAAAGCAGAGTTTGAAATTAGCACAGATCCCATTCCATATACCAAATATGTAATAGACCAGACCTACTCCTTTCTCAATGAACTGGATACAAAACACCCTATTCACTGAAGAGGAGTATATCTGATTGGTAATAATCTTGAAACCTATGTATTTATATTGCTCCATAATGGAATCAAGTGTATGTAGATTGGAATAAACACATATCAATGGAACAGGACAGAAAGCCCAGAGATAAACCTACATACCTATTGCTATCTCATCTATGACAAAGGAACTATGGATATACAATGGAGAAAAGACAGTCTCTTCAGTAATTGGTGCTGGGAAAACTGGACCCCTACACATAAAAGAATGAAATTAGAGCACTCCATAACACCATACACAAAAATAAACTCTAAATGGATTAGAGATCTAAATATAAGACCAGACACTATGAAACACATAGAGGAAACCATAGGCAGAACACTCTATGACATAAATCACAGCAAGATCCTTTTTGACCCACCTCCTAGAGAAATGGAAATTAAAATCGAAATCAACAAATGGGACCTAATGAAACTTAAAAGCTTTTACACAGTACAGGAAAACATAAACAAGATGCAAAAACAACCCTCAGAATGGGAGAAAATATTTTCAAATGAAGCAATTGACAAAGGATTAATCTCCAAACTTTACAAGCACCTCATGTAGCTCAATATCACAAAAACAAACATCCCAATCCAAAAACGGGCAGAAGTAATAAATAGACATTTCTCCAAGGAAGATATACAGATTACCAAGAAACACATGAAAGGATGCTGAACATCACTAATCATTAGAGAAATGCAAATCAAAACTACCATGAGGTATCACCTCACAGCAGTCATAGTGGCAATCATCAAAATAATCTACAAAACAATAAATGCTGGAGAGGCCTTTATTGGAGAAAAGGGAACACACTTGCACTGTGGGTGGAAATGTAAATTGATATGGGCACTAGGGAGAACAGCACGGAGGTTCCTTTAAATAACTAACAATAGAAGTACCATACGACACAACAATCCAACTACTGGGCATTTGCCTTGAAAAAACCATAATTCTAAAAGAGTTATGTACGAAAATGTTCATTGCAGCTCTATTTACAATAGCCAGGACATGGAAGCAACCTAAGTGTCCATTGACAGATGAATGGATAAAGAAGATCTGGCACATATATACAATGGGATATTACTCAGCCATAAAAAGAAGCAAAACTGAGTTATTTGTAGTGAAGTGGATGGATTTAGAATCTGTCCTACACAGTGAAGTAAGTCAGAAAGGGAAAAACAAATACTGCATGTTAACAGAGATATACGGAACCTAATGAAGAAAAAAAAAAGATTTTGAGGAACCTAGTGACAGGAGAGGATTAAGAACACAGACATAGAGAAAGGACTTGAGGACACCGTATGGCGGATGGGTAAGCTGGGCCGAAGAGAGAGTGGCATGGACATAAATACATTACCCAATGTAACACCGATAGCTACTGGGAAGCAGCCACATAGAACAGGGAGATCAGCTCGGTGCTTTGTGACCACATAAACGTGTGGGATATGGGGTGTGGGAGGGAGATGCAAGAGGGAGGGGATCTGGTGATATTTGTATATGTATAGCTGAGTCACTTTTTTATACAGCAGAAACGAACACTCCATTGTAAAGCAATTATACTCCAATAAACGTGTAAAAGGAAAAAAAAAGAAAGCACAGGGATAAACCTACAGAACTATGGTCAACTAATCTATGACAAAGGAGGCAAGACTATACAATGGAGATAAGACAGTCTCTTCAATCATTGGTGCTGGGAAATATGGACAGCTACATGTAAAAGCTTGAAATTAGAACACTCCCCAACACCATACATAAAAATATATTCAAAATGGATTAGAGGCCTTAATGTAAGACCGGATAGTATAAAACTCTCAGAGGAAAACTTACGAAGGATACTCTGACGTAAATCACAGCAAGATCTTTTTTGATCCACCTCCTAAAGTAATGAAATAAAAAAGAAAACTAAACAGATGGGACCTAATGAAACGTAAAAGCTTTTGCAAAGCAAAGGAAACTGCAAACAAGATGAAAAGACAACCCTCAGAATGGCAGAAAATATTTCCAAATGAATCAATGGACAAATGATTAATCTCCAATATATATAAACAGCTCATGCAGCTCAATATTAATAAAACAAACAACCCAATACAAAAATGGAAGAAGATCTAAATAGACATTTCTTCCAAGAAGACATAGAGATGGCAAGTACGCACATGAAAATCTGCTCAACATCACTAATTATTAGAGAAATGGAAATGGAAACTACAATGAGGTATCACGTCACACCTGTTAGAATGGGCATCATCAGAAAATCTACAAACAACAAATGCTGGAGCGGGTGTGGAGAAAAGGAACTTTCTTCCACTATTGTTGGGAATGTAAATTGATACAGTCTCTATGCGGAACAGTATTGAGGTTCCTTAAAAAACTAAAAATAGAATTACCATATAATCCAGCAATCCCACTACTGGGCATATACCCAGAGAAAACCATAAATCAAAAAGACACATTCACCACAATGTTCACTGCAGCACTATTTACAATAGCCAGGTAATGAAAGCAACCTAAGTGCCACAGACAGACGAATGGATAAAGATGTGCTACATATATACAATGGAATATTACTCAGCCATACAAAGGAATGAAATTGGGTCATTTGTAGAGACCTTGATGGATCTAGAGACTGTCATACAGAGTGATGTAATTTAGAAAGAGAAAAACCAATATTGTATATTAATACATATATGTGGAACCTAGAAAAATGCTACAGATGAACTGGTTTGCAGGGCAGAGATTGAGACACAGATGTAGAGAACAAACATATGGACACCAAGGGGTGAACGCCATGTGAGGGTGGTGGTGGGATGAATTGGGAGACTGGGATTCACATGTGCACACTTATATGTATAAAATAGATATCCAATAAGAACCTGCTGTATAAAAGAAATACATAAATTTTAAAAAAATTAAAAATAAATAAATAACATTTAATAAAATAAAACAGAAAAGAAGTTTTTCCCTTCACATAGACGTCTTTATATTAATGCATTATTTCCATGTTTATATCTCCAAATTAAAAAAAAGAGGAATAAATAAAATCTACCTTGAACCAAAAAGAAAAAAAAAAAAACAGAACCCACCATTTATATAGAGGAAAATCGTATAAGGGCACTTGCTCCAGTGGTAAAGAATTCTTAAGTTGGTTGGAGGTGGGAAATCGTCTCCCATGCAGTCAGCAGTGCTCCCACCCTCAAGGAGCATCCTCATTGCAAAGCTGGGGGACTGTGTCGAGGCGTCTGTGAGTAAATGTGAACTGAGCCCCAGTCCTGCTGCAGCTGAACTCTTCCCACCCTTTCCAGGTAAAACACATGAATATGTACAAGCACTTGAAGGCCTAGAGGAAGGGCTGTGGAGCCACACCAGCGACAGCACACAGGCTGACTTGGTGCCTGCAGGCCAGCCAGGATGGTCCTGGCCCCAGATGCTCTTCTGGAAGCTTTCCATTTACCTGCCTGAGATACCCCTCCTGCCATGGCCCCCACTGCTTTTTTACTTCCTCACCTCTGCCTGGGGAGAAATTCCAGCGGCAGGTATGGTTGACACATCCTCTTCTTTAGCAGGTGGCAGCCTGGCAACTCCTGCAGAAAGTCCAGCAGAGCCCCACTCACACTGGGCCACCCACAAAGCCACAGCCTCTCACTCCCTCCCACCACCCCAGCCCCGACACTGCTGACGGGGCAGAGAATATGGAGTCAGGCACAGCTACAGGGGCTCTTGCTGACTGGAGAGGTGTTTATATTGACCTCAACCCAGGCACACCTGGGGAGGGCTGGCAGGCAGTGTCAGGCTGCCCAAATCAGCCAATCCTCATCCCTCAGGGGCTCACAGTTGCAGAAAATGAACCTTGCTAAACGGGCCACGCCCAAGGAACAGGTGTGGTCTCTTGAGAGTCAGGATAGACAAGGGGCTGCAGCTGCAGCTTGTTTTCTTACCATTTTATGTGGTCCATGAGTGGAAAACAAATTCAAGAAGACAATATCCTAACGAGAAGAACCCAGGTGTCAGGGAGAGGAGTGATGGTGGGTGGAGACAGAGGCCTGGTGCCCTGGCTGCAGTGGAAGTGTCTGGAAGAACAGACAGAGAGAGGCTGCACAGAGTGATATCCAGGGTCACAGAACTGTCAGAGCTGCCGTTTGTTAGTTCAACTCCTGCTCTGAGGTGTTCTGTGTCAGCTGTGAGTGACAGGTGAGCTGGGGTTAGACTGCAAGCTGGGCTATGTGCACAGTTCCCGTGTCTCCAGCCCTGCCGGGGTACCTGACCAGGGGAGTTCCGTATCCTGGGAAGGGCCTGAATATGAGAGCCCCATGGGCTGCCGGGTAGCTGCACAGGTGACCTCCATACCCTGGGAGGGACTTGACCATGAGAGCCCCGTGGGCTGTGGGGTGGGGGGTGCAGCCCTGGTTAGCTCCATATCCTGGGATTGGCCTGATCACGAGAGCCCCATGGGTTGCTGGAGCCCTGGTAAAGGATATAAGGACAGTCAGTGAAGCCACCGAGGATATATATCCAGTAGCTCTTATTTCCTACACCCTGCTGGTCATTCTACCATCCACTAGGCCATGACATTCTGTATTAGACTTCAATGATGCCTTCTTCTGTATTCCATTCATCTCAGAGTCACAAGAATTTTTGGCTTGTGAGTGGCAGGACACAACATGCAACAAAAGCAATAATGCTGGGCCGTCCTGCCCCAATGGTCCCAAAATCCCCACACCATCATTGGGGATATGTCCTCTATAGACCTAAAAGTTCTACCTCTGTAAACGGGAACCCTCCTTCAATATGAAGATGACATTCTGATCGCCAGGCCTACTAAAGACGCCTGTGAACTACCTAGCCAAGGAAGGATAGAAGGTGTCCAAGAAAAAGGCTCAAATATCACAGGCTAAGGTGACATGCCTGGGCTTCATTCTCACAGATATTCGGAGAAACGCATGCCAGGATAGGGAAGAAGCCATTTGCAGCCTTACGTCTTCTAAAACTAGAAGACAGCTTAGGGGTTCATGGGGAGGCCAAGGTTTTCTGCATCTGGATCCCTAACTACAGTCTAATATCTGGGCCTCTACATGAAACACTGACACGAAAAGATGATGATCCTTTTGAGTAAAATTCAGAAGCAGCCTCTCAAGCATGGAAAGAGCATTCAATTCAGTCCCTTGCCCAGGAACTCCCTAATTTAGCTAAACCCTTTGACCTTTACATACCCGGTCAAACGTTAATCGCCCTTGGAGCCTTAGTGCAAAAACTGGGACCACTTGAAATGGAGCAACACAAGAATGCCCTTCAGGTATGATAAACTATAGTCACCAAGGGCTTTGCCACCGACTCATCAGGCCAGGATACTGGGGTATCTAAAAAGCTGGAAATCAGCAGCCCGCAAGGCCAGCTCCCTCCTAAGGGAAAAGGACCCCACGTGATGATCCTAACCACCCATCATGCCCTGAAGTTGCAGGGGTCGCTCTGTGGACACACTGACCTCGAGTGAGGAGGCCCTCCAACTCCAACCTCCAGAGAGAAAAACGGGTTCAACAGGCCCCCAAGATGACTTGTGTGACCATCACTTGACCTGGAGTTTCTCTCAGAAAACAACAAGACTGTGCCCCGAAAGAGCAGACTACTGCTTGCAGGACTTACTGCACCCACAGGGCAGCTAATAAGCTTGGCGGGGGAAAAGTATATCACGCTTTCACCATAGAAAACCCTACAGACAACACGGTGATGGTGGCCAATATGACCGGCTGGACTGCTGGCTACTTCTAAAGGCCGATGACTCAGTGGACATCATGGTCCTGGATCACCACTGACACTGGACTGTCTGGGAGTTGCACGGGCAGGGCTATGACACATGGTGCTTTTTGTACATTAATTCAGGGACCTAATTAAAGAAAGCACACACTACTGGTCAGAGCATCTAGGCTGGCAAAAACCATCTTCCTAAGGTCGCGGAACAAATGTGGTGTGGGGTGAAACCTGCCACCTCAGCATCTCTGCACATCTCTTTCCTGGACCCTTAAAGGTCATTACAATCTATAACACTTCCAATGCTGGTGCTCAGGCAGACGAGAAGTGAGGCAGGATGCCTTGGGACAATCAACCTCACCAGGAGACTGGTGGGGAGACGTTTTGCCCCCTTCCCCGAGGTATCAGGGCTCCCACCATAGCATGAAGCAGTTACAAAAGAGGGGTCTGCACCCTCAACACCCCAAGAATGTGGAACAGAACAAAAAGCAGAGGAGGTGTTTGTCTCCGGCAACGTTCAATAAAAATTCCTGGGAGATAAAAAGAGAATCTGGGCAATAAAATAAAGACTAACCTGTTTTTCCTTTGTGCTTTGTCTAATTTCACGTGCTCCTAGGGTTCCGCATGCAGAGGTCACATACCTGGCACTTCAGACCCGATTAACTAGAACAGAATGGCTGGGTCGACACCTCAGCTAGTGGGGTCCCATGCAGACTCCGGGGCATACAGCCTGAGCTGCAGCCAACCCAGGCCTCGAGAGCTCCATCCCCTCCCTCCCACTGACGCTGCCGGGATCCCTACACAGCAGCCCAGCCCACAGCCCGTGGGGGAGTGCACGCTCTCACCTCTCCATTCTGTTTTCAAAATAATGTTTCATTTGCTTCTGAACCAAACTCAGTCTTGATCTGTTGGCTCCAATGACACTGGGCACGGGGACTCCTGTTGGGGTCCACTCTGGAGGATCAGTAACAGAAATTGAGAACATTGTAATTTCAATGAACAGATGTGTGAGCCAAACTGTAGTTAACATAGAGCACTGTATAATGCTCGGGTAAAATATGATGTTTCTAAGACTTACATTTGATATTTCCATCACTTTACTATAAGCAAGTTCAGTGAAGACGTCTGTCTTATTTGTCAGGTCAACATTAGAGAAATGAAGTGATTTATTTCCATGGATGTACATTGAATACTCTTGGCTGAAGCTTTAATCTTGTTTTGAATGCGTTTCCATTGAAAATGATACCTTTCTTTCTGTTCCCCCATTTCTGAGAAGTATAAAATCTTATAATTTATTATTACCAAAGGGGAAAGGTAGGAGAAGGGATAAATTAACAGTTTGGGATTAACACATACACACTGCTATGTATAAAATAGATCATCAACAAGGAACTACTGTATAGCACAGGGAACTACACTGAATATTTTGCAATAACCTATAAGGGGAAATAATCTGAAAAGGAATTGATATTTTTATTGACATCATCTATCAATGACAGATAAAATGTAACCTAAGCAAGGCCGACGGTGAGCGCTTCTGACCCTAAAGATTTCAATCATCTAAAGTTTGGGCTCTGCCTATTTCCCAAGGCCCTTAATGGACATACGTGTAGCCGTAGCTTAAAAATTCCCCAGTTTGGGGTTCAGGGAGGCACTGATTTGGAAAAATCCCTGGTGTTCTCCTTACATGCACGGGACCCTTCCTACAGCTAAAACATGCCTGCCACACCTAGAGGATGGTACACCGTTTGATTGAAAAGAGTTTGGAAAAGGCACATCACCTCCTCATCGCCTGGTGCTCGGGTTCACCCCTCCAGCATCTTTCCTAACATTCTCCTCACTTGGGGATATCAGCACCGTCAACCCCCTCTTGCACACAGCTTGGCATTTGTCCAGAGGAAGAAGCGGAAGGATGAGAAAAAATTAGAGACAAATCTTAGTTGTTTGGACAGGCACATGCCACTCTAATTTCCCATTAGGAACAAGAATTAACCAAAGGCTCAGCTTGTCTCCTCAGAACCAGAATTGGGCCTGAAACTATCCAATGGTTTGGCGGCCAGCTCACAAAAAATTGCGAGTTGCAAAATGGAGCTCAGGAGCAGACAATTCAAAGACCTGCAAAGATATAAATGATAACCAATGTCCAAAAATATATTCAGGTAAGGCAAAGAAGAGGATCTGAATGAGAGGCAGAATTGCATGAATCAGATTTCAAAAGGTAGATTGTACTCACATTTAAAGCACATGAAAAGCAGCAGAATTTCTAAAATGATGCAGTTGGGCAAAAGGGTTTATGTGTTTTTTTCGTGAATATCTTCAGGAAAATAAAACACATACAGAGTTTTTGGCCAACCAAGCAAGCGGGAAATGCAAGTCCGCACAACAAAGATGTCTCAATTTCCACTGCTCAGAAAAGCCATCCAAAAAATGTGTACAAACCAGAAATGCAGGAGAAGCCATGGAGAACAAGGAGCCTAGTCACGCTGATGGATGGGGTATAAATATCCAAGAGCCACTCTGAAGAAGTGTATGCTGTTTCCTAAAACATCAAAAAGACAAAGCCCCCGAGCAAAGGGGATTTCAACTCATGGGCATATAACTTGGGCAGACTAAATATCAACAAGGCACAGGCACCCCAAAGTTTAGGGCTGCTCTGCATACAAGAACCTCAACTTCGGTACACCTAAATTATCCCAGGAAAAAGAGAAATGCATAAAGAACTTGTCGTAATTTTGTACAACGGAATATCACTCAGACGTGAAATCAATGTCATAAGGCCAGTAGCAGCATAATGAGTGGATTTAGGTATGATGAGTCTAAGTGAAATTAGTCACACAGAAAAAAAGAATCTTATCATAAGATAGCACTTACAGAGGGAATATCAACATCACAACATATGAACTGAATTAAGAAAGAGAACAGAGTCTCACATTTAGAAAACACTCTTATGCCTGCTTAAAGGGAAATGAGAGGTGGGGTGATGCATAAAACCAGAGTTTGATATTAGCACAGGTAACATATCATAAACCAAATACAGAAGAGACAAGACGTACACCTTCCTCAGTGAACGTGACTCAAAACCCCTATTCCCCGCAGAGGAATATATCTGACTAGTAAGAATCTTAAAACCTATGTATTGATATGTCTCTGTATGGGAATCAAGTGTGTATAGACCAGCATAAACAGGTCGGTGAAAATCAGCTCAACCCCATTATAAAAATGAATTTCAAAAACCAAACAAAAAAACAGCGAAATTCTTACACAATTCCTTCAGGGGTTCTGATGAAACCTGGAATGACCCTATCTGCAAAGACAACTGGATGAGACATAAGGCTGGACACTTGCGACTGAGAGGACTGGTGAGATTGGGAGAGAAAATGCAGACCCTTTAAAGTAGTAATGCATGACACCATTCCATGAGTCCCAAATCTCCAGGTAGAAGGGAATATCACTACAGTTATAACATGTATGGGAAACCTAGAGAATGGACACACTGTGATGGCAAAAGGTTTCTAAAAGTCTCCTAATTTTTCCTCTCCTTATACTCCAGGTTGGCATTCCAACTGCCTTACTATCAATCTCCCAACTTAGGAGAGTTAGCCCTTATAACCTCCTGGTTCGCAAAGTTTGCTACTTGTGCAGAGGATGAAAGGGAAGAGGGAGAACCAATTAGAGAGTAGATGTAGGCATTTGGACGGGCACATGTCACTCTAAATTCCCATCAGGAAGAAGAATTAACCAAAGCCTCAGCCACCCGTAGGGAACAGTATAGCCACCCCTGGAACCAGTATAGGTCCTGAAGCAAAATTGTGGGTTTGCGGTCAGCTCCCACAAATGGGATTTGAAAATTGGAGCTCAGGGGCACAGCAACTCACAAACCTGCAGAGTTATAAAGGACTACTCTCTTCCAAAAATCTGTTGAGAGAAGGCAATGAAGCAGACTTTAAAATGAGGCAGAATTGCACAAAACATATTGCATGAGGTAAATTGGAATCGCTTTTAAAGCACAGGAAAAGCATCACAACTTCGACAGTGATGCACTTGGCCAAAAACGGTTATGGCTTTTCACCTGAATATATTCAGGAGAAAACGCATACACCCTTTATGGCCAATCAAGCAAGCGTGCATTGCAAATCCACACTACAAAGAATTGTCACTACCCAGCGGTCAAAACGGACATCTGAAAATCTGTAAAAACCAGAAAGGCAAGAGAGACATGACAAGGACATGAAACAATGTGATCCCAAGGGTCATGGAGGATTGTGATGACAAGCTCATGGAGCATTGTGATGAGAAGATTATGTAGCAGTTTGCTGACAAAGGCATGGAGCATTGTGATGACAATGTTCATGGAACACTGTGATGACAAGCGTCACGGAGCATTGTGATTAAAGGTGTCATGGAGCAGTGGGATGACAAGGGCATGGAACATTTTGAAGACAAGAGTCCCGGATCATTGTGTTGTCAGGGTTCATGGAGCGTTGTGATGACAGTGGTCATGGAGCATTGTGATGAGAAGGTCATGGAGCATTGGGCTGAAAATGTTCATGGAGTATTGTGATGACAGGTGTCATGGAGCATTGTGATGACAAGGTACTAGAGCATTGTGATGAGAAGACCATGGAGCCTTGTGATAACAAGTCTCATGGAGCATTCTGATGAAAAGGGGCACAGAGCACTGTGATTACAGGGGTCGTGGAGCATTGTGATGACAAGGGCATGGAGCATGGGTTGAGAAGGGCAGGGAGTGTTCTGATGACATGCATCACGGAGCTTTGTGATGACACGGGCATGGAGCATTGGGATTACAGGGAGCTTGGAGCCCGGTGAGGAAAAGGGCATGGAACATTGTGATGAAAATGGCATGGAGCCTTGTCATGACAGGGTTCATGGAGGATACTGATGACAAGTGTCAGGGAGCACTGTGATGACAAGTGTATTGAGCATTGTGATGACAAGGTTCATGGAGCATTGTGATGAGAAGACCATGGATAATTGTGATGATGAGCGTCATGGGGCATTGTGATGATAAGTGTTATGGAACATTTTGATCACAAGGGTTTGGAGCACTGTGATGACAGAGGTCATGGAGCATATTGATATCATTTTGATGACAATAGCATGAAGCATTATGATGATGGGCATGGTGCATTGTGATGACAGGGTTCATGGAGCATTGTGATTACAAGGGTTCTGGAGCATTGTTATGACAAGGGCATGGAGCATACTGAATGAGAAGGCCATGGAGCATTCAGTTGACATGTGTCATGAAGCTTTGTGATGACAAGTGCATGGAACATTGTGATTACAGGGGTCTTGGAGCATTGTGTTGACAAGGGTCATGGAGCATTGTGAGGACAAGACTGTGGAATATTGTGATGGCAGGGGTCATGGAGCATTGTTATGACAGGGGTAAAGGAGCATTGTGATGACAAGGGCATGGAGCATTGGTCTGAAAAGTTTCATGGATTATTGTGATGAGAGGGGGCAAGGAGCATTGTGATGACAAGGGCACGGAACACTGTGATACACGGGTCATGGAGGATTGTAATGACAAGAGCATGGAGCATTGTGAGAAGAATGGCATCGACCATAGTGATGAAAAGCATCATGGAGCCTGTAATGACAAGGGCATGTAACAATGTGATGAGAGGGTTCATGGAGCATTATGATGACAATGGCATGGAGCATTGTGATGCAAAGGGTCATGGAGCTTTGTGATGACAAAGTTAGGGAGCATTTTGATGACAAGGCTGTGGTGCATTCTGTTGTGAAGGGCAGGGAGCATTGTGATGACAGGGTCATGGAGAAATTTGATGAAAAATGTCATGGAACATTTTGATGACAGGGGTTTTGGAACATTGTGATATCAGGGGTCATGGAACATTTTCATGACAGGGGTTATGGACCTCTGTGATGACAGAGTAGTGGGTGTATTTTGATGACTAGTGAGGGAACATTTTGATATCAGTGGTGAGAGAGCATATTGATAAGAAGTGCATGGAGCATTGTTATGATAAGCTTTATGGAGCATTGTGATGACAATGTTGTGGAGCATTGTGATGTCAAGCACGTGGTGCATTGTGATGACATGGGTCAGGGAGCACTGCGCTGACAAGCGCATGGAACATTGTGATGACAAGGATTATTGCGCATTGAGTTGACAAAGGGACGGCGCATTGTGATGACAAATGTCAAGGAGCATTGTGATGAAAAGTTCATGGAGCATTGTGGTGACAAAGTTCACAGAGCCTTGTGATGATGAGGGCATGGATCATTGTGATGACTCAGGTCATGAAGCCTTGTGATGACTGGAGTCACGGAGCATTGTGATGACTGGGGTCATGGAGCATTGTGATGATAAGGGCATGGAACATTGTGATGACAGGGGCATAGAGCACTGGTCTGACAAGTTTCATGGATAATTGTGTTGACATTGGGCAAGGCACATTGTGATAACAAGGGCATGGAGCATTGTGATGACAAGGTCATGGAGTATTGTGAAGACATGTGTCAGGGAGCATTGTGATGCCATATTTCATGGTCAATTGTGATGACAATGGCATGGAGCATTGTGATGCCAAGTGTTATGGAGGACTGTGATGACAAAGATAATGGACCATTGTGATGACAAGGGTTTGGAGCATTGTGATGATAAGGGTAATGGAGCATTGTGATAACAAGGGCATGGAGCATTGTGATGACAACGGCCATTGAGAAATTTGATGAAAAGGTCATGAAGCATTGTGATGACAAAGGCATGGAGCTTGCTATGAGAGGGTTCATGGGGCATTGCGATGAAAAGTGCATGGAGAATTGTGATGACAAGAGCATGTAACATTGTGCTGTTAACTGTCATGGAGCATTGTGATGACAAGGACGTAGAGAACTGTGATGACAATGGACATGGGCATTGTGATTACCAGGGCATGGAGCACAGTGATGGCAAGACCATGGAGCACTGTGATGAGAAAACAGTGGATAATTGTGGTGACGAGCATCATAGAGCACTGTAATGACAACGGACATGGAGAATTGTGATGACAGGTGTCATGGAACATTGTGATGACAGGGTTCATGGAGCATTTTGATGACAAGGGCATGGAGCATTTTGATTACAATGGCATGGAGCATTGTGATGAAAAGGTTATGGAACATTGTGATTAAAAAGACATGGAGCCTTTTCATGACAGGGTTAAAGGAGCATTCTAACGACAAGTGTCAGGGAGTATTGTGATGATAAGTGTATTGACAATTGTGATGACAAATTTCATGGACCACTGTGACGACAAGGACATGAAGTATTGTGATGACAGGCATCATGGAGCGTTTTGATGACAACTGTTATGGAACATTGTGATTACAAGTGTTTGGAGCATTGTGATTACAGAGGTCATGGATCATTTTGATTTCAAGGAGCATGTAGCTTTGTGATGACAGGGGTCATGGAGCATTGTGATATCAGGGGTCATGGATCATTTGATTTCAAGGAGCATGGAGCATTGTGATGACAAGGGCATGAAACAATGTGATCCCAAGGTTCATGTAGGATTGTGATGACAATGGTAATGGAGTATTGTGATGGCAAGTGCATAGAGCATTGTAATGAAAAGGTCATGTAGCATTTTGCTGACAAAGGTATGGAGCATTGTGATGACAGGTGTCATGGAGCACTGTGATGACAAGCGTCACGGAGAATTGTGAATAAAGGAGTCGTGGAGCATTGGGATGACAAGGACATGGATCATTGTGATGACAAGTGTCATGGAGCATTGGGATGAAATTGTTCATGGAGTATTGTGATGAGAAGGGACGTGGAGCATTGTAATGACAGGGGTCATGGAGCATTGTGATGAGAAGCTCATGGAGCATTGAGTTGAAAATATTAATGGATTATTGGGATGACAGGTGTCATGGAGCATTGTGATGACATGGTACTGGAGCATTGTGATTAGAAGACCATGGAGCCTTGTGATGATATGTCTCATGGAACATTCTGATGAAAAGGGGCATGGAGCATTGTGATTACAGGGGTCGTGGAGCACTGTGATGACAAGGGCATGGAGCATTGGGATGAGAAGGCCATGGAGCCTTCTCATCACAAGGTTCAAGGAGCATACTGACGACAAGTGTGAGGGAGCATTGTGATGACTACGGTATTGAGCAATGTGGTGACAAATGTCATGGAGCATTGCGATGAGAAGACCATGGATAATTGTGATGACGAGCGTCATGGGGCGTTTTGATGATAAGTGTTATGGAACATTTTGATCACAAGGATTTCGAGCATTGTGATGAGAGAGGTCATGGAGCATTATGAGTTCATTGTGATGACAGTAGCCTGAAGCATTATGATGGTGGGCATGGTGCATTGTGATGACAGGGTTCATGGAGCATTGGGATGAAAAGGGGCATGGAACACTGTGATTACAGTGGTCTTGGAGCATTGTGATGACAGGTTTAATGGAGCATTGTGATGGCAAGGTCATGGAGCACTGTGATGAGAAGGCCATGGAGCATTCTGATGACATGGGTCATGGAGCATTGTGACGACAAGGGAATGGAGCAATGTGATGAGAGCGATCATGGAGCATTGTGATGACAATGACATGGAGCACTGTGATGCCAAGGTCATGGATCTTTGTGATGAAAAAATCATGGAGCATTTTGATTACAAGGGCGTTGTGCCTTGTGATGCGAAGGGCAGGGAGCATTGTGATGACAGGGTCATGGAGCAATTTGATGAAAAGGGTCATGGAACATTTTGATGACAGGTGTTATGGACCATTGTGATGACAGGGGAGTGGGTGTATTGTGATGACTAGTGAGGGAACATTTTTATATCAGTGGTGAGAGAGCAGTTTGATAAGACGTGCAAGGAGCATTATGATGACAAGGTATATGGAGCATTGTGATGACTAGGGTCGTGGAGCACTGCGCTGACAAGCGCATGGAACATTGTGATGACAAGGGTCATGGAGCATTGAGTTGACAAAGGGACGGAGAATTGTGATAACAAGTGTCACAGAGCATTGTGATGATGAGGGCGTGGATCATTGTGATGACACAGGTCATGAATCCTTGTGATGACTGGAGTCACGGAGCATTGTGAGCACTGGGGTCATGGAGCATTGTGATGACAAGAGCATGGAGCATTGTGATGACAGGGGCATCGAGCATTGGTCTGACAAGTTTCACGGATAATTGTGTTGACAGTGGGCATGGCACATTGTGATGACAAGGTCATGCAGTATTGTGAAGACAGGTGTCAGGGAGCATTGTGATGACATATTTCATGTTCCATTGTGATGACAATGGCATGGAGCATTGTGATGTCAAGTGTTTTGGAGGATTGTGATGTCAAAGGTAATGGAGCATTGTGATGACAAAGGCTTGGAGCATTGTGATGACAAGGGCCATTGAGAATTTTGATGAAAAGGTCGTGAAGCATTGTGATGACAAAGGCATGGAGCTTGCTATGACAGGGGTCATGGGGCATTGCAATGACATGTGCATGGTGAATTGTGGTGACAAAAGCATGTAACATTGTGATGAGAACTGTCATGGAGCATTGTTATGACAAGGACGTGGAGAATTGTGATGACCAGGGCATGGAGCATTGTGATGGCAAGACCCTGGAGCATTGTGATGAGAAGACCATGGATAATTGTGATGACGAGCGTCATGGAGCACTGTAATGACAAGGGCTATAGAGCATTGTGATGTCAGGGGACATGGAGAATTTTGATGAAAAAGGTCATGGAACATTTTGATGACAGGTGTTATGGAACATTGTGATGTCATAGGTCATCGAACATTTTGATGATAATTGCATGTAGCATTGTGATGCCAGGAGTCATGGAACATTTTGATGACAGAGGTGAGGGAGTATTGTGATGAATAGTGATGTAACATTGTGATATCAGTGGTGAGAGAGCATATTGATGAGAAGTGCATGGAGCATTGTGATGACAATGTTAATGGAGCATTGTGATGACAAGATTATGGAGCACTGTGATGACAAGTGCACAGTGCATTTTGATGACGTGTCATGGAGCATTGTGCTGACAAGCGCATGGAGCATTGTGATGACAACTGTCATGGAGCATTGTGCTGAGAAAGGCATAGAGTATTGTGATGACAAGGGTCAAAGAGCATTGTGATGAAAATTTCATGGAGCACTGAGGTTAAAAAGGACACAGAGACTGTTGATGACGAGGGCATGGACCATTGTGATGACAAAGGTCATGAAGCATTGAGATGACTGGAGTCACGGAGCATTGTGATGACATGGGTCATGGAGCACTGTGATAACAAGGGCGTGGAGCATTGTAATTACAAGGTCATGTAGCATTTTGCTGACAAAGGCATGGAGCATTGTGATCACAGGTGTCATGGAGCACTGTGATGACAAGTGTCACGGAGCATTGTGAATACAGGGGTCATGGAGCATTGGGATGACAAGGGCATGGATCATTGTGATGACAAGGTTCATGGAGCATTGGGATGAAAGTGTTCATGGAGTATTGTGATGACAAGGGACATGGAGTGCTGTGATGACAGGGGGCATGGAGCATTGTAATGAAAGGTGTCATGGAACATTGTGATGAGGACTCATGGAGCATTGGCCTGAAAATGTTCATGGAGTATTGTGATAACAGGTGTCATGGAGCATTGTGATGACAAGGTACTGGAGCATTGTGATGAGAAGACCATGGAACGTTGTGATGATATGTCTCATGGAACATTCTGATGAAAAGGGGCATGGAGCATTGTGATTACATGGGTCGTGGAGCACTTTGATGACAAGGGCATGGAGCATTAGGATGAGAAGGCCATGGAGCCTTGACATCACAGGGTTCAAGGAGCATACTGACGACAAGTGTCAGGGAGCATTGTGATGACAAGGGTATTGAGCATTGTGGTGACAAAAGTCATGGAGCATTGTGATGAGAAGACCATGGATAATTGTGATGACGAGCGTCATGGGGCGTTGTGATGATAAGTGTTACGGAACATTTTGATCACAAGGATTTGGAGCACTGTGATGAGAGAGGTCATGGAGCATTTTGATTTCATTGTGATGACAATAGCATGAAGAATTATTATGGTGGGCATGGTGCATTTTGATGACAGGGTTCATGGAGCATTGAGATGAAATGGGGCATGGAGCATTGTGATTACAGTGGTCTTGGAGCATTGTGATGATAGGTGTAATGGAGCATTGTGATGGCAAGAGCATGGAGCACTGTGATGAGAAGGCCATGGAGCATTCTGATGACATGGATCATGGAGCTTTGTGATGACAAGGGAATGGAGCAATGTGATGAGAGCGATCATGGAGCATTGTGATTACAATGACATGGAGCATTGTGAGGCCAAGGTCATGGATCTTTGTGATGACAAAGTCATGGAGCATTTTGATAACAAGGGCGTTGTGCATTGTGATGCGAAGGGCAGGGAGCCTTGTGATGACAGGGTCATGAAGCAATTTGATGAAAAGGGTCATGGAACATTTTGATGACAGGAGTTATGGAGCATTGCGATGTCATGGGTCATGGAACATTTTCATGACAGGGGTTATGGACCATTGTAATGACAGGGGAGTGGGTGTATTGTGATGACTAGTGAGGGAACATTTTGATATCAGTGGTGAGAGAGCACTTTGATAAGACGTGCAAGGAGCATTGTGATGACAAGGTTTATGGAGCATTGTGATGACATGGGTCATGGAGCACTGTGCTGTGAAGCGCATGGAACATTGTGATGACAAGGCTCATGGAGCATTGAGTTGACAAAGGGAGGGAGCATTGTGATAACAAGTGTCATGGAGCATTACGATGAAAAGTTCATGGAGCATTGTGGTGACAAATTTCACAGAGCCTTGTGATGATGAGGGCATGGATCATTGTGATGACAGAGGTCATGAAGCCTTGTGATGACTGGAGTCACGGAGCATTGTGAGAACTGGGGTCATGGAGCATTGTGATGACAAGGACATGAAGCATTGTGATGACAGGGGCATGGTGCATTGGTCTGACAAGTTTCATGGATAATTGTGTTGACAGTGGGCATGGCACATTGTGATGACAAGGTCATGCAGTATTGTGAAGACAGGTGTCAGGGAGCATTGTGATGACATATTTCATGTTCCATTGTGATGACAATGGCATGGAGCATTGTGATGCCAAGTGCTTTGGAGGACTGTGATGACAAAGGTAATGGAGCATTGTGATGACAAGGGCTTAGATCATTGTGATGACAAGGGTCATGGAGCATTGTGATGACAACGGCCATTGAGAATTTTGATGAAAAGGTCGTGAAGCATTGTGATGACAAAGGCATGGAGCTTGCTATGACAGGGGTCATGGGACATTGCGATGACATGTGCATGGCGAATTGTGATGACAAAAGCATGTAACATTGTGATGAGAACTGTCATGGAGCATTGTGATGACAAGGACGTGGAGAATTGTGATGACAAAGAACATGGAGCATTGTGATGACCAGGGCATGGAGCATTGTGATGGCAAGACCGTGGAGCATTGTGATGAGAAGACCATGGATAATTGTGATGACGAGCGTCATGGAGCACTCTAATGACAAGGGTTATAGAGCATTGTGATGTCAGGGGACATGGAGCATTTTGATGAAAAGGGTCATGGTACATTTTGATGACAGGGGTTATGGAACACTGTGATATCATGGGTCATGGAACATTTTCATGACAGGGGTTATGGACCATTGTGATGACAGGGGAGTGGGTGTATTGTGATGACTAGTGAGGGAACATTTTGATATCAGTGGTGAGAGAGCACTTTGATAAGACGTGCAAGGAGCATTGTGATGACAAGTTTTATGGAGCATTGTGATGACATGGGTCATGGAGCACTGCGCTGACAAGCGCATGGAACATTTTGATGACAAGTCTCATGTAGCATTGTGTTGACAAAGGGACGGAGCATTGTGATAACAAGTATCACGGAGCATTGTGATGAAAAGTTCATGGAGCATTGTGGTGACAAAGTTCACAGAGCCTTGTGATGATGAGGACATGGATCATTGTGATGACAAAGGTCATGAAGCCTTGTGATGACTGGAGTCACGGAGCACTGTGAGAACTGAGGTCATGGAGCATTGTGATGACAAGAGCATGGAGCATTGTGATGACAGGGGCATGGAACATTGGTCTGACAAGTTTCATGGATAATTGTGTTGACAGTGGGCATGACACATTGTGAGGAAAAGGTCATGCAGTATTGTGAAGACAGGTGTCAGGGAGCATTGTGATGACATATTTCATGTTCCATTGTGATGACAATGGCATGGAGCATTGTGATGCCAAGTGTTTTGGAGGATTGTGATGACAAAGGTAATGGAGCATTGTGATGACAACGGCTTGGAGCATTGTGATGACAAGGGTCAATGAGCATTGTGATGACAACGGCCATTGAGAATTTTGATGAAAATGTCTTGAAGCATTGTGATGACAAAGGTCATGGAGCATTCTGATGACAAGATTGAGGAGTATTTTGATGACAATGGCATGGAGCATTGTGAGGAAAACAGTGTGGGGCATTGTGATGAAAAAGGCATGGAGCCTTTTCGTGACAGGGTACAAGGAGCATTCTCACGACAAGTGTCAGGGAGGATTGTGATGACAAGTGTATTGAGAATTGTGATGCCAAAGGTCATGGAGCATTGTGATGAAAAGTGCATGGAGTATTGTGATGACAGGCATCATGGAGCGTGGTGATGACAAGTGTTATGGAACATTGTGATCACAAGGGTTTGGAGCATTGTGATGACAGAGGTCATGGATCATTTTGATTTCAAGGAGCATGGAGCATTGTGATGACAAGGGCATGAAACAATGTGATCCCAAGGTTCATGGAGGATTGTGATGTCAATGGTAATGGAGTATTGTGATGGCAAGTGCATAGAGCATTGTAATGACAAGGTCATGTAGCATTTTGCTTACAAAGGCATGGAGCATTGTGATGACAGGTGTCATGGAGCACTGTGATGACAAGTGTCACGGAGAATTGTGAATACAGGAGTCATGGAGCATTGGGATGACAAGGGCATGGAGCATTGTGATGACAGGGGCATGCAGCATTGGTCTGACAAGTTTCATGGATAATTGTGTTGACAGTGGGCATGGCACATTGTGATGACAAGGTCATGCAGTATTGTGAAGACAGGTGTCAGGGAGCATTGTGATGACATATTTCATGTTCCATTGTGATGACAATGGCATGGAGCATTCTGATGTCAAGTGTTTTGGAGGATTGTGATGACAAAGGTAATGCAGCATTGTGATGACAAGGGCTTGGAGCATTGTGATGACACGGGCCATTGAGAATTCTGATGAAAGTTCGTGAAGCATTGTGATGACAAAGGCATAGAGCTTGCTATGACAGGGGTCATGGGGCATTGCGATGACATGTGCATGGCGAATTTTGATGACAAAAGCATGTAACATTGTGATGAGAACTGTCATGGAGCATTGTGATGATAAGGACTTGGAGAACTGTGATGACAAGGGACATGAAGCATTGTGATGACCAGGGCATGGAGCATTGTGATGGCAAGACCGTGGAGCATTGTGATGAGAAGACCATGGATAATTGTGATGAAGATCGTCATGGAGCACTGTAATGACATGCGGTATGGAGCATTGTGATGTCACGGGACATGGAGCATTTTGATGAAAAGGGTTATGGAGCATTTTAATGACAGGGCTAATGGAACATTGTGATGTCTTAGGTCATCAAACATTGTGATGATAAGTGCATGTATCATTGTGATGACAGGAGTCAAGGAACATTGTGATAACAGGGGTGAGGCAGTATTGTGATGAATAGTGATGTAACATTGTGATATCAGTGGTGAGAGAGCATATTGATGAGAAGTGCATGGAGCATTTTGATGACAAGGTTAACGGAGCATTTTGATGACAATATTGTGGAGCACTGTGATGACAAGTGCATGGTGCATTGTGATGACGTGTCGTGGAGCATTGTGCTGACAAGCGCATGGAGATTTGTGATGACAATGGTCATGGAGCATTGTGCTGAGAAAGGCATAGAGTATTGTGATAACAAGGGTCAAAGAGCATTGTGATGAAAATTTCATGGAGCATTGAGGTTAAAATGGTCACAGCGACTGTTGATGACGAGGGCATGGACCATTGTGATGGCAAAGGTCATGAAGCATTGTGATGACTGGAGTCACGGAGCATTGTGATAACAAGGGCATGGAACATTGGTCTAAGTTTCATGGATTATTGCAATGACAGTTGGAATGGCAAATTGTGATGACAAGGGCATGGAGCATTGTGAAGACCAGGTCATGCAGTATTGTGAAGACTGGTGTCAGGGAGCATTGTGATGACATATGTAATGGCCCATTTTGATGACAATGACATGGAGCATTGTGATGCCAAGTGTCATGGAGGATTCTGATGACAAAGGTAATGGAGCATTGTGATGACAATGGCTTGGAGCATTGTGATGACAAGGGTCAGGGAGCATTGTGCTGGCAAGTGCATGGAGAATTGTGATGACTCTGGTCATGGAGCATATGGATGACAAGCTTCTGGAGTATTTCGATGACAATGGCATGGATTATTGTGATGAAAATGACATGGGGCATTGTGATGAAAACAGCATGGAGCTTTTTTGTGACCGGGTTCAAGGAGCATTCTGACGACAAGTGTCAGGGTGCATTGTGATGACATGTGTATTGAGAATTTTGATGACAAAGTTCATGGAGCATTGTGCTGACAAGCGCATGGAGCATTGTGCTGACAACAGTCATGGAGGATTGTGCTGAGAAAGGCATAGAGTATTGTGATGACAAGGGTCAACTAGCATTGTGATGAATATTTCACGGAGCACTGAGGTTAAAAAGGGCACAGAGACTGTTGATGACGAGGGCATGGACCATTGTGACGACAAAGGTCATGATTCATTGAGATGACTGGAGTCACGGAGCATTTTTATGACATGGGTCATGAAGCACTGTGATAACAAGGGCATGTAGCATTGATCTAATAAGTTTCATGGATTATTGCAATGACAGTTGGAATGGCGCATTGTGATGACAAGGGCATTGAGCATTGTGAAGACCAGGTCATGCAGTATTGTGAAGACTGGTGTCAGGGATCATTGTGATGACATATGTAATGGCCCATGGTGATGACAATGGCATGGAGCATTGTGATGCCAAGTGTCATGGAGGATGCTGATGACAAAGGTAATGGAGCATTGTGATGACAATGGCTTGGAGCATTGTGATGACAAGGGTCAGGAAGCATTGTGCTGGCAAGTGCATGGAGAATTGTGATGACTCGGGTCATGGAGCATTTGGATGACAAGCTTGTGGAGTATTTCGATTACAATGGCAATGGATTATTGTGATGAAAATGGCATGGGGCATTGTGATGAAAACAGCATGGAGCCTTTTTGTGACCGGGTTCAAGGAGCATTCTGACGACAAGAGTGAGGGAGCATTGTGATGACAAGTGTATTGAGAATTTTGATGACAAAGTTCATAGAGCATTGTGCTGACAAGCGCATGGAGCATTGTGATGACAACAGTCATGGAGGATTGTGCTGAGAAAGGCATAGAGTATTGTGATGACAAGGGTCAACTAGCATTGTGATGAATATTTCACGGAGCATTGAGGTTAAAAAGGGCACAGAGACTGTTGATGATGAGGGCATGGAACACTGTGATGACAAAGGTCATGAATCATTGAGATGACTGGAGTCACGGAGCGTTGTGATGACATGGGTCATGAAGCACTGTGATAACAAGGGCATGGAGCATTGATCTAATAAGTTTCATGGATTATTGCAATGACAGTTGGAATGGCGCATTGGGATGACAAGGGCATGGAGCATTGTGAAGACCAGGTCATGCAGTATTGTGAAGACTGGTGTCAGGGAGCATTGTGATGACATATATAATGGCCCATGGTGATGACAATGGCATGGAGCATTGTGATGCCAAGTATCATGGAGGATGCTGATGACAAAGGTAATGGAGCATTGTGACGATAATGGCTAGGAGCATTGTGCTGACAAGTGCATGGAGAATTGTGATGACAAATGTCATGGAGCATTCTGATGACAAGCTTGAGGAGTATTTTGATGACAATGGCATGGAGCATTGTGATGAAAACAGCGTGGGGCATTGTGATGAAAAAGGCATGGAGACTTTTCGTGACAGGGTACAAGGAGCATTCTGACGACAAGTGTCAGGGAGCATTGTGATGACAAGTGTATTGAGAATTGTGATGCCAAAGGTCATGGAGCATTGTGAGGAAAAGTGCATGGAGTATTGTGATGACAGGCATCATGGAGCGTTGTGATGACAAGTGTTATGGAACATTGTGATCACAAGGGTTTGGAGCATTGTGATGACAGAGGTCATGGATCATTTTGATTTCAAGGAGCATGGAGCATTGTGATGACAAGGGCATGAAACAATGTGATCCCAAGGTTCATGTAGGATTGTGATGACAATGGTAATGGAGTATTGTGATGGCAAGTGCATAGAGCATTGTAATGACAAGGTCATGTAGCATTTTGCTGACAAAGACATGGAGCATTGTGATGACAGGTGTCATGGAGCACTGTGATGACAAGCGTCACGGAGAATTGTGAATACAGGAGTCGTGGAGGATTGGGATGACAAGGGCATGGATCATTGTGATGACAAGGTTCATGGAGCATTGGGATGAAAGTGTTCATGGAGTATTGTGATGACAAGGGACATGGAGCATTGTAATGACAGGGGTCATGGAGCATTGTGATGAGATGGTCATGGAGCATTGAGCTGAAAATATTAATGGATTATTGGGATGACAGGGGTCATGGAGCATTGTGATGACAAGGTACTGGAGCATTGTGATGAGAAGACCATGCAGCCTTGTGATGATATGTCTCATGGAACATTCTGATGAAAACGGGCATGGAGCATTGTGATTACAGGGGTCGTGGAGCACTGTGATGACAAGGGCATGGAGCATTGGGATGAGAAGGCCATGGAGCCTTCTCATCACAAGGTTCAAGGAGCATACTGACGACAAGTGTCAGGGAGCATTGTGATGACTACGGTATTGAGCAATGTGGTGACAAATGTCATGGAGCATTGCGATGAGAAGACCATGGATAATTGTGATGACGAGCCTCATGGGGCGTTGTGATGATAAGTGTTATGGAACATTTTGATCACAAGGATTTGGAGCATTGTGATGAGAGAGGTTATGGAGCATTATGAGTTCATTGTGATGACAATAGCCTGAAGCATTATGATGGTGGGCATGGTGCATTGTGATGACAGGGTTCATGGAGCATTGAGATGAAAAGGCGCATGGAACATTGTGATTACAGTGGTCTTGGAGCATTGTGATGACAGGTGTAATGGAGCATTGTGATGGCAAGGTCATGGAGCACTTGATGAGAAGGCCATGGAGCATTCTGATGACATGGGTCATGGAGCTTTGTGACGACAAGGGAATGGAGCAATGTGATAAGAGTGATCATGGAGCATTGTGATGACAATGACATGGAGCATTGTGATGCCAAAGGTCATGGTTCTTTGTGATGACAAAGTCATGGAGCATTTTGATGACAAGGGCGATGTGCATTGTGATGAGAAGGGAAGGGAGCATTGAGATGACAGGGTCATGGAGCAATTTGATGAAAAGGGTCATGGAACATTTTGATGACAGGTGTTATGGATCATTGTGATGACAGGGGAGTGGGTGTATTGTGATGACTAGTGAGGGAACATTTTTATATCAGTGGTGAGAGAGCACTTTGATAAGACGTGCAAGGAGCATTGTGATGACAAGGTTTATGGAGCATTGTGATGACAAGGGTCATGGAGCACTGCGCGGACAAGCGCATGGAACACTGTGATGACAAGGGTCATGGAGCATTGAGTTGACAAAGGGACGGAGCATTGTGATAACAAGTGTCACAGAGCATTGTGATGAAAAGTTCATGGAGCATTGTGGTAACAAAGTTCACAGAGCCTTGTGATGATGAGGGCATGGATCATTGTGATGACAGAGGTCATGAAGCCTTGTGATGACTGGAGTCACGGAGCATTGTGAGCACTGGGGTCATGGAGCATTGTGATGACAAGAGCATGGAGCATTGTGATGACAGGGGCATGGAGCATTGGTCTGACAAGTTTCATGGATAACTGTGTTGACAGTGGGCATGGCACATTGTGATGACAAGGTCATGCAGTATTGTGAAGACAGGTGTCAGGGTAAATTGTGATGACATATTTCATGTTCCATTGTGATGACAGTGGCATGGAGCATTGTGATGACAAGGGGCATTGAGAATTTTGATGAAAAGGTCGTGAAGCATTGTGATGACAAAGGCATGGAGCTTGCTATGACAGGGGTCATGGGGCATTGCAATGACATGTGCATGGCGAATTGTGATGACAAAAGCATGTAACATTGTGATGAGAACTGTCATGGAGCATTGTGATGACAAGGACGTGGAGAATTGTGATGACCAGGGCATGGAGCATTGTGATGGCAAGACCCTGGAGCATTGTGATGAGAAGACCATGGATAATTGTGATGACGAGCGTCATGGAGCACTGTAATGACAAGGGCTATGGAGCATTGTGATGGCAGGGGACATGGAGAATTTTGATGAAAAAGGTCATGGAACATTTTGATGACAGGTGTTATGGAACATTGTGATGTCATAGGTCATCGAACATTGTGATGATAAGTGCATGTAGCATTGTGATGCCAGGAGTCATGGAACATTTTGATGACAGAGGTGAGGGAGTATTGTGATGAATAGTGATGTAACATTGTGATATCAGTGGTGAGAGAGCATATTGATGAGAAGTGCATGGAGCATTGTGATGACAGTGTTAATAGAGCATTGTGATGACAAGATTATGGAGCACTGTGATGACAAGCACACGGTGCATTGTGATGAAGTGTCATGGAGCATTGTGCTGACAAGTGCATGGAGCATTGTGATGACAACTGTCATGGAGCATTGTGCTGAGAAAGGCATAGAGTATTGTGATGACAAGGGTCAAAGAGCATTGTGATGAAAATTTCATGGAGCACTGAGGTTAAAAAGGACACAGAGACTGTTGATGACGAGGGCATGGACCATTGTGATGACAAAGGTCATGAAGCATTGAGATGACTGGAGTCACGGAGCATTGTGATGACATGGGTCATGGAGCACTGTGATAACAAGGGCGTGGAGCATTGTAATTACAAGGTCATGTAGCATTTTGCTGACAAAGGCATGGAGCATTGTGATCACAGGTGTCATGGAGCACTGTGATGACAAGTGTCACGGAGCATTGTGAATACAGGGGTCATGGAGCATTGGGATGACAAGGGCATGGATCATTGTGATGACAAGGTTCATGGAGCATTGGGATGAAAGTGTTCATGGAGTATTGTGATGACAAGGGACATGGAGCGCTGTGATGACAGGGGGCATGGAGCATTGTAATGAAAGGTGTCATGGAGCATTGTGATGAGGACTCATGGAGCACTGGCCTGAAAATATTCATGGAGTATTGTGATAACAGGTGTCATGGAGCATTGTGATGACATGGTACTGGAGTATTGTTATGAGAAGACCATGGAACCTTGTGATGATATGTCTCATGGAACATTCTGATGAAAAGCGGCATGGAGCATTGTGATTACATGGGTCGTGGAGCACTGTGATGACAAGGGCATGGAGCATTGGGATGAGAAGGCCATGGAGCCTTGTCATCACAGGGTTCAAGGAGCATACTGACAACAAGTGTCAGGGAGCATTGTGGTGACAAGGGTATTGAGTAATGTGGTGACAAATGTCATGGAGCATTGCGATGAGAAGACCATGGATAATTGTGATGACGAGCGTCATGGGGCGTTGTGATGATAAGTGTTACGGAACATTTTGATCACAAGGATTTGGAGCATTGTGATGAGAGAGTTCATGGAACATTTTATTTCATTGTGATGACAATAGCATGAAGCATTATGATGGTGGGCATGGTGCATTGTGATGACAGGGTTCATGGAGCATTGAGATGAAATGGGGCATGGAGCATTGTGATTACAGTGGTCTTGGAGCATTGTGATGATAGGTGTAATGGAGCATTGTGATGGCAAGGGCATGGAGCACTGTGATGAGAAGGCCATGGAGCATTCTGATGACATGGGTCATGGAGCGTTGTGACGACAAGAGAATGGAGCAATGTGATGAGAGCGATCATGGAGCATTGTGATGAGAATGACATGGAGCACTGTGATGCCAAGGTAATGGATCTTTGTGATGACAAAGTCATGGAGCATTTTGATATCAAGGGCGTTGTGCATTGTGATGCGAAGGGCAGGGAGCATTGTGATGACAGGGTCATGAAGCAATTTGATGAAAAGGGTCATGGAACATTTTGATGACAGGGGTTATGGAGCATTGTGATGTCATGGGTGACGGAACATTTTCATGACAGGGGTTATGGACCATTGTAATGACAGGGGAGTGGGTGTATTGTGATGACTAGTGAGGGAACATTTTTATATCAGTGGTGAGAGAGCACTTTGATAAGACGTGCAAGGAGCATTGTGATGACAAGGTTTATGGAGCATTGTGATGACATGGGTCATGGAGCACTGCGCTGAGAAGTGCATGGAACATTGTGATGACAGGGCTCATGGAGCATTGAGTTGACAAAGGGACGGAGCATTGTGATAACAAGTGTCATGGAGCATTGTGATGAAAAGTTCATGGAGCATTGTGGTGACAAATTTCACAGAGCCTTGTGATGATGAGGGCATGAATCATTGTGATGACAGAGATCATGAAGCCTTGTGATGACTGGAGTCACGGAGCATTGTGAGAACTGGGGTCATGGACCATTGTGATGACAAGGGCATGAAGCATTGTTATGACAGGAGCATGGTGCTTTGGTCTGACAAGTTTCATGGATAATTGTGTTGACAGTGGGCATGTCACATTGTGATGACAAGGTCATGCAGTATTGTGAAGACAGGTGTCAGGGAGCATTGTGATGACATATTTCATGTTCCATTGTGATGACAATGGCATGGAGCGTTGTGATGCCAAGTGCTTTGGAGGATTGTGATGACAAAGGTAATGGAGCATTGTGATGACAAGGGCTTAGATCATTGTGATGACAAGGGTCATGGAGCATTGTGATGACAACGGACATTGAGAATTTTGATGAAAAGGTCGTGAAGCATTGTGATGACAAAGGCATGGAGCTTGCTATGACAGGGGTCATGGGGCATTGCGATGACATGTGCATGGGGAATTGTGATGACAAATGCATGTAACATTGTGATGAGAACTGTCATGGAGCATTGTGATGACAAGGACGTGGAGAATTGTGATGACAAAGGACATGGAGCATTGTGATGACCAGGGCATGGAGCATTGTGATGGCAAGACCGTGGAGCTTTGTGATGAGAAGACCATGGATAATTGTGATAACGAGCATCATGGAGCACTCTAATGACAAGGGCTATAGAGCATTGTGATATCAGGGGACATGGAGCATTTTGATGAAAAAGGTCATGGTACATTTTGATGACAGGGGTTATGGAACACTGTGATATCTTGGGTCATGGATCATTTTCATGACAGGGGTTATGGACCATTGTGATGACAGGGGAGTGGGTGTATTGTGATGACTAGTGAGGGAACATTTTGATATCAGTGTTGAGAGAGTACTTTGATAAGACGTGCAAGGAGCATTGTGATGACAAGGTTTATGGATCATTGTGATGACATGGGTCATGGAGCACTGCGCTGACAAGCGCATGGAACATTTTGATGACAAGTCTCATGTAGCATTGAGTTGACAAAGGGACGGAGCATTGTGATAACAAGTATCACTGAGCATTGTGATGAGAAGTTCATGGAGCATTGTGGTGACAATGTTCACAGAGCCTTGTGATGATGAGGACATGGATCATTGTGATGACACAGGTCATGAAGCCTTGTGATTACTGGAGTCACGGAGCACTGTGAGAACTGAGGTCATGGAGCATTGTGATGACAAGAGCATGGAGCATTGTGATGAGCGGGGCATGGAACATTGGTCTGACAAGTTTCATGAATAACTGTGTTGACAGTGGGCATGACACATTGTGAGGAAAAGGACATGAAGTATTGTGAAGACAGGTGTCAGGGAGCATTGTGATGACATATTTCATGTTCCATTGTGATGACAATGGCATGGAGCATTGTGATGCCAAGTGTCTTGGAGGATTGTGATGACAAAGGTAATGGAGCATTGTGATGACAACGGCTTGGAGCACTGTGATGACAAGGGTCAATGAGCATTGTGATGACAACGGCCATTGAGAATTTTGATGAAAATGTCTTGAAGCATTGTGATGACAAAGGCATGGAACTTGCTATGACAGGGGTCATTGGGCATTGTGATGACATGTGCATGGAGTATTGTGATGACAAAGGTCATGGAGCATTCTGATGACAAGCTTGAGGAGTATTTTGATGACAATGGCATGGAGCATTGTGATGAAAACAGCGTGGGGCATTGTGATGAAAAAGGCATGGAGCCTTTTCGTGACATGGTACAAGGAGCATTCTCACGACAAGTGTCAGGGAGCATTGTGATGACAAGTGTATTGAGAATTGTGATGCCAAAGGTCATGGAGCATTGTGATGAAAAGGGCATGGAATATTGTGATGACAGGCATCATGGAGCGTTGTGATGACAAGTGTTATGGAACATTGTGATCACAAGGTTTTGGAGCATTGTGATGACAGAGGTCATGGATCATTTTGATTTCAAGGAGCATGGAGCATTGTGATGACAAGGGCATGAAACAATGTGATCCCAAGGTTCATGGAGGATTGTGATGACAATGGTAATGGAGTATTGTGATGGCAAGTGCATAGAGCATTGTAATGACAAGGTCATGTAGCATTTCGCTGACAAAGGCATGGAGCATTGTGATGACAGGTGTCATGGAGCACTGTGATGACAAGTGTCACGGAGAATTGTGAATACAGGAGTCATGGAGCTTTGGGATGTCAAGGGCATGGATCATTTTGATGACAAGGGTCATGGAGCATTGGGATGAAAGTGTTCATAGAGTATTGTGATGACAAGGGACATGGAGCATTGTGATGACAGGGGTCATGAAGCATTGTAATGACAGGGGTCATGGAGCATTGTGATGAGAAGGTCATGGAGCATTGGGCTGAAAATATTCATGGATTATTGTGATGACAGCTGTCATGGAGCATTGTGATGACAAAGTACTGGAGCATTGTGATGAGAAGACCATGGAGCCTTGTGATGATATGTCTCATGGAACATTCTGATGAAAAGGGGTATGGAGCATTGTGATTACAGGGGTCGTGGAGCACTGTGATGACAAGGGCATGGAGCATTGGGATGAGAAGGCCATGGAGTCCTGTCATCACATGGTTCAAGGAGCATACTGACGACAAGTGTCAGGGAGCATTGTGATGACAAGGGTACTGAGCAATATGGTGACAAATGTCATGGAGCATTGTTATGAGAAGACCATGGATAATTGTGATGACGAGCGTCATGGGGCGTTGTGATGATAAGTTTTATGGAGCATTTTGATCACAAGTATTTGGAGCATTGTGATGAGAGAGGTCATGGAGCATTATGATTTCATTGTGATGACAATAGCCTGAAGCATTATGATGGTGGGCATGGTGCATTGTGATGACAGTGTTCATGGAACATTGAGATGAAAAGGGGCATGGAACATTGTGGTTACAGTGGTCTTGGAGCATTGTGATGACAGGTGTAATGGAGCATTGTGATGGCAAGGGCATGGAGCACTGTGATTAGAAGGCCATGGAGCATTCTGATGACATGGGTCATGGAGCTTTGTGAGGACAAGGGAATGGAGCAATGTGATGAGAGCGATCTTGGAGCATTGTGATGACAATGACCTGGAGCATTGTGATGCCTAGGTCATGGATCTTTGTGATGACAAAATCATGGAGCATTTTGATGACAAGGGCGTTGTGCATTGTGATGCGAAGGGCAGGGAGCATTGTGATGACAGGGTCATGGAGCAATTTGATGAAAAGTGTCATGGATCATTTTGTTGACAGGGGTTATGGAACACTGTGATGTCAGGGGTCATGGAACATTTTCATGACAGGGGGTATGGACCATTGTGATGACAGGGGAGTGGGTGTATTGTGATGATTTGTGTGGGAACATTTTGATATCAGTGGTGAGAGAGCACTTTGATAAGACGTGCAAGGAGCATTGTGATGACAAGGTTTATGGAGCATTGTGATGACATGGGACATTTAGCACTGCGCTGACAAGCGCATTGAATATTGTGATGACAAGGGTCATGGAGCATTGAGTTGACAAAGGGACGGAGCATTGTGATAACAAGTGTCACGGAGCATTGTGATGAAAAGTTCATGGAGCATTGTGGTGACAAAGTTCACAGAGCCTTGTGATGATGAGTACATGGATCATTGTGATGACACAGGTCATGAAACCTTGTGATGACTGGAGTCACCGAGCATTGTGAGAACTGGGGTCATGGAGCATTGTGATGACAAGGGCATGGAGCATTGTGATGACAAGGGCATGGAGCATTGTGATGACAGGGCCATGCAGCATTGGTCTGACTAGTTTCATGGATAATTGTGTTGACAGTGGGCATGGCACATTGTGATGACAAGGTCATGCAGTATTGTGAAGACAGGTGTCAGGGAGCATTGTGATGACATATTTCATGTTCCACTGTGATGACAATGGCATAGAGCATTCTGATGTCAAGTGTTTTGGAGGATGACAAAGGTAATGGAGCATTGTGATGACAAGGGCTTGGAGCATTGTGATGACACGGGCCATTGAGAATTTTGATGAAAGTTCGTGAAGCATTGTGATGACAAAGGCATAGAGCTTGCTATGACAGGGGTCATGGGGCATTGCGATGATATGTGCATGGCGAATTTTGATGACAAAAGCATGTAACATTGTGATGAGATCTGCCATGGAGCATTGTGATGACAAGGACTTGGAGAAATGTGACGACAAGGGACATGAAGCATTGTGATGACCAGGGCATGGAGCAGTGTGATGGCAAGACCGTGGAGCATTGTGATGAGAAGACCATGGATAATTGTGATGAAGATCGTCATGGAGCACTGTAATGACAAGGGGTATGGAGCATTGTGATGTCACGGCACATGGAGCATTTTGATGAAAAGGGTCATGGAGCATTTTAATGACAGGGCTAATGGAAAATTGTGATGTCTTAGGTCATCAAACACTGTGATGATAAGTGCATGTACCATTGTGATGACAGGAGTCAAGGAACATTGTGATAAAAGGAGTGAGGCAGTATTGTGATGAATAGTGATGTAACACTGTGATATCAGTGGTGAGAGAGCATATTGATGAGAAGTGCATGGAGCATTTTGATGACAAGGTTAACGGAGCATTTTGATGACAATATTGTGGAGCACTGTGATGACAAGCGCATGGTGCATTGTGATGACGTGTCATGGAGCATTGTGCTGACAAGCGCATGGAGATTTGTGATGACAATGGTCATGGAGCATTGTGCTGAGAAAGGCATAGAGTATTGTGATGACAAGGGTCAAAGAGCATTGTGATGAAAATTTCATGGAGCATTGAGGTTAAAATGGTCACAGAGACTGTTGATGACGAGGGCATGGACCATTGTGATGGCAAAGGTCATGAAGCATTGTGATGACTGGTGTCACGGAGCATTGTGATAACAAGGGCATGGAACATTGGTCTAAGTTTCATGGATTATTGCAATGACAGTTGGAATGGCACATTGTGATGACAAGGGCATGGAGCATTGCGAAGACCAGGTCATGCAGTATTGTGAAGACTGGTGTCAGGGAGCATTGTGATGACATATGTAATGGCCCATTGTGATGACAATGACATGGAGCATTGTGATGCCAAGTGTCATGGAGGATGCTGATGACAAAGGTAATGGAGCATTATGATGAGAAGGTCATGGAGCATTGAGCTGAAAATATTCATGGATTATTGGGATGACAGGTGTCATGGAGCATTGTGATGACAATATTGTGGAGCATTGTGATGCCAAGTGTCATGGAGGATGCTGATGACAAAGGTAATGGAGCATTGTGATGACAATGGCTTGGAGCATTGTGATTACAAGGGTCAGGGAGCATTGTGCTGGCAAGTGCATGGAGAATTGTGATGACTCGGGTCATGGAGCATTTGGATGACAAGCTTGTGGAGTATTTCGATGACAATGGCATGGATTACTGTGATGAAAATGGCATGCGGCATTGTGATGAAAACAGCATGGAGCCTTTTTGTGACCGGGTTCAAGGAGCCTTCTGACGACAAGAGTCAGGGAGCATTGTGATGACATGTGTATTGAGAATTTTGATGACAAAGTTCATGGAGCATTGTGCTGACAAGCGCATGGAGCATTGTGATGACAACAGTCATGGAGGATTGTGCTGAGAAAGGCATAGAGTATTGTGATGACAGGGGTCAACTAGCATTGTGATGAATATTTCACGGAGCATTGAGGTTAAAAAGGGCACAGAAACTGTTGATGACGAGGGCATGGACCATTGTGACGACAAAGGTCATGCAACATTGAGATGACTGGAGTCACGGAGCATTGTTATGACATGGGTCATGAAGCACTGTGATAACAAGGACATGGAGCATTGATCTAATAAGTTTCATGGATTATTGCAATGACAGTTGGAATGGCAAATTGTGATGACAAGGGCATGGAGCATTGTGAAGACCAGGTCATGCAGTATTGTGAAGACTGGTGTCAGGGAGCATTGTGATGACATATTTAATGGCCCATTGTGATGAAAATGGCATGGAGCATTGTGATGCCAAGTGTCATGGAGGATGCTGATGACAAAGGTAATGGAGCATTATGATGAGAAGGTCATGAAGCATTGAGCTGAAAATATTCATGTATTATTGGGATGACAGGTGTCATGGAGCATTGTGATGACAAGGTACTGGAGCATTGTGATGAGAAAACCATGGAGCCTTGTGATGATATGTCTCATGGAACATTCTGATGAAAAGGGGCATGGAGCATTGTGATTACAGGGGTCGTGGAGCACTGTGTTGACAAGGGCATGGAGCATTGGGATGAGAAGTCCATGGAGCCTTCTCATCTCAAGGTTCAAGGAGCATACTGATGACAAGTGTCAGGGAGCATTGTGATGACTACGATATTGAGCAATGTGGTGACAAATGTCATGGAGCATTGCGATGAGAAGACCATGGATAATTGTGATGACGAGCGTCATGGGGCGTTGTGATGATAAGTGTTATGGAACATTTTGATCACAAGGATTTCGAGCATTGTGATGAGAGAGGTCATGGAGCATTATGAGTTCATTGTGATGACAATAGCCTGAAGCATTATGATGGTGGGCATGGTGCATTGTGATGACAGGGTTCATGGAGCATTGAGATGAAAAGGGGCATGGAACATTGTGATTACAGTGGTCTTGGAGCATTGTGATGACAGGTGTAAAGGAGCATTGTGATGGCAAGGTCATGGAGCACTGTGATGAGAAGGCCATGCAGCATTATGATGACATGGGTCATGGAGCTTTGTGACGACAATGGAATGGAGCAATGTGATGAGAGCGATAATGGAGCATTGTGATGACCATGACATGGAGCATTGTGATGCCAAGGTCATGGATCTTTGTGATGACAAAGTCATGGAGCATTTTGATAACAAGGGCGTTGTGCATTGTGATGCGAAGGGCAGGGAGCATTGTGATGACAGGGTCATGGAGCAATTTGATGAAAAGGGTCATGGAACATTTTGATGACAGGTGTTATGGACCATTGTGATGACAGGGGAGTGGGTGTATTGTGATGACTAGTGAGGGAACATTTTTATATCAGTGGTGAGAGAGCACTTTGATAAGACGTGCAAAGAGCATTGTGATGACAAGGTTTATGGAGCATTGTGAAGACAAGGGTCATGGAGCACTGCGCTGACAAGCGCATGGATCATTGTGATGACAAGGGTCATGGAGCATTGTGATGACAAGATTATGGAGCACTGTGATGACAAGCGCATGGTGCATTGTGATAACGTGTCATGGAGCATTGGGCTGATAAGCGCATGAATTACTGTGATGACAACTGTCATGGAGCACTGTGCTGAGAAAGGCATAGAGTATTCTGATGACAAGGGTCAAAGAGCATTGTGATGAAAATTTCATGGAGCATTGAGGTTAAAAAGTCACAGAGACTGTTGATGACGAGAGCATGGACCAATGGGATGACAAAAGTCATGAAGCATATTGATGACTGGAGTCACGGAGCACTGTAATAACAAGGACATGGAGCATTGTGATGACAAGGACATGGAACATTGGTCTAATAAGTTTCATGGATGATTGCAATGACAGTTGGAATGGCGCATTGTGATGAGAACGGCATGGAGCATTGTGAAGACCAGGTCATGCAGTATTGTGAAGACTGGTGTCAGGGAGAATTGTGATGACTTATATAATGGCCCATGGTGATGAAAATGGCATGGAGCATTGTGATGCCAAGTGTCATGGAGGATTCTGATGACAAAGGTAATGGAGCATTGTGATGACAATGGCTTGGAGCATTGTGATGACAAGGGTCAGGGAACATTGGGCTGGCAAGTGCATGGAGAATTGTGATGACAAAGGTCATGGAGAATTCTGATAACAAGATTCTGGAGTATTTTGATGACAGTGGCATGGAGCATTGTGATGAAAACGGCGTGGGGCATTGTGATGATAAAGTCATGGAGCCTTTTCGTGACAGGTTTCAAGGAGCATTCTGACGACATATGTCAGGTAGCATTGTGATGACAAGTGTATTGAGAATTGTGATGACAAATGTCATGGAGCATTGTTATGAAAAGGGCATGGAATATTGTGATGACAGGCATCAAGGAGCGTTGTGATGACAAGTGTTATGGAGCTTTGTGATCACAAGTGTTTGGAGCATTGTGATGACAGAGGTCATGGATCATTTTGATTTCAAGGAGCATGGAGCTTTGTGATGACAAGGGCATGAAACAATGTGATCCCAAGGTTCATGGAGGATTGTGATGACAATGGTAATGGAGTATTGTGATGGCAAGTGCATAGAGCATTGTAATGACAAGGTCATGTAGCATTTTGCTGACAAAGACATGGAGCATTGTGATGACAGGTGTCATGGAGCACTGTGATGACAAGCATCATGGAGCATTTTGAATACAGTGGTCATGGAGCATTGGGATGACAAGGGCATGGATCATTGTGATGACAAGGGTCATGGAGCATTGGGATGAAAATGTTCATAGAGTATTGTGATGACAAGGGACATGGAGCATTGTGATGACAGGGGTCATGAAGCATTGTAATGACAGGGGTCATGGAGAATTGTGAGGAGAAGGTCACGGATCATTGTGTTGAAAATATTCATGGATTATTGGGAAGACAGGTGTAATGGAGCATTGTGATGACAAGGTACTGGATCATTGTGATGAGAAGACCATGGAGCCTTGTGATGATATGTCTCATGGAACATTCTGATGAAAAGGGGCATGGAGCATTGTGATTACAGGGGTCGTGGAGCACTGTGATGACTAGGGCATGGAGCATTGGGATGAGAAGGCCATGGAGCCTTGTCATCACAGGGTTCAAGGAGCATACTGACGACAAGTGTCTGGGAGCATTGTGATGACAAGGGTAATGAGCAATGTGGTGACAGATGTCATGGAGCATTGCGATGAGAATACCATGGATAACTGTGATGACGAGCGTCATGGGGCGTTGTGATGATAAGTGCTATGGAGTATTTTGATTACAAGGATTTGGATCATTGTGATGAGAGAGGTCATGGAGCAATTTGATGAAAAGGGTCATGGAACATTTTGATGACATGGGTTATGGAACATTGTGATGTCATGGGTCATGGAACATTTTCATGACAGGGGTTATGGACCATTGTGATGACAGGGGAGTGGGTGTATTGTGATGACTAGTGAGGAAACATTTTGATATCAGTGGTGAGAGAGCACTTTGATAAGACGTGCAAGGAGCAATGTGATGACAAGGTTTATGGAGCATTGTGATGACATGGGTCATGGAGCACTGCGCTGACAAGCGAATGGAACATTGTGATGACAAGGGTCATGGAGCATTGAGTTGACAAAAGGACGGAGCATTGTGATAACAAGTGTCACAGAGCATTGTGATGAAAAGTTCATGGAGCATTGTGGTGACAAATTTCACAGTGTCTTGTGATGATGAGGGCATGGATCATTGTGATGACACAGGTCATGAAGCATTGTGATGACTGGAGTCATGGAGCATTGTGAGAACTGGGGTCATGGAACATTGTGATGACAAGGGCATGGAGCATTGTGATGACAGGGGCATGGAGCATTGGTCTGACAAGTTTCATGGATAATTGTGTTGACAGCGGGCATGGCACATTGTGATGACAAGGTCATGCAGTATTGTGAAGACAGGTGTCAGGGAGCATTGTGATGACATATTTCATGTTCCATTGTGATGACAATGGCATGGAGCATTGTGATGTCAAGTGTTTTGGAGGATTGTGATGACAAAGGTAATGGAGCATTGTGATGCAAGGGCTTGGAGAATTGTGATGACAAGGGTCATGGAGCATTGTGATAACAACAGCCAGTGAGAATTTTGATGAAAAGGTCGTGAAGCATTGTGATGACAAAGGCATGGAGATTGCTATGACAGGTGTCATGGGGCATTGCGATGACATGTGCATGGAGCATTGTGATGACCAAAGCATGTAACATTGTGATGAGAACTGTCATGGAGCCTTGTGATGACAAGGACGTGGAGAATTGTGATGACAAGGGACTTGGAGCATTGTGATGACCAGGGCATGGAGCATTGTGATGGCAAGACCGTGGAGCATTGTGATGAGAAGACCATGGATATTTGTGATGACGAGCGTCATGGAGCTCTGTAATAACAAGGGCTATGGAGCATTGTGATGTCAGGGGACATTGAGCATTTTGATTAAAAAGTCATGGAGCATTTTGATGACAGGGGTTATGGAACACTGTGATGTCATAGGTCATCGAACATTGTGATAAGTTCATGTAGCATTGTGATGACAGGAGTCATGGAACATTGTGATGAGAGGGGTGAGGGAGTATTGTGATGAATAGTGAGGTAACATTGTGATATCAGTGGTGAGAGAGCCTATTGATGAGAAGTGCATGGAGCATTGTGACGACAATGTTAATGGAGCATTGGGATGAAAGTGTTCATGGAGAATTCTGATGACAAGGGACATGGAGCGTTGTGTTGACAGGGGTCATGGAGGATTGTAATGACAGGGGTCATGGAGAATTGTGATGATAAGGTCATGGGGCATTTGGCTGAAAATGTTCATGGAGTATTGTGATGACAGGTGTCATGGAGCATTGTGATGACAAGGTACTGGAGCATTGTGATGAGAAGAACATGGAGCCTTGTGATGATATGTCTCATGGAACATTCTAATGAAAAGGGGCATGGAGCATTGTGATTACAGGGGTCGTGGAGCACTGTGATGACAAGGGCATGGAGCAATGGAATGAGAAGGCCATGGAGCCTTGTCATCACAGGGTTCAAGGAGCATACTGACGACAAGTGTCATATAGCATTGTGATGACAAGGTTATTGAGCATTGTGGTGACAAAAATCATGGAGCATTGTGATGAGAAGACCATGGATAATTGTGATGACGAGCGTCATGGGGCGTTGTGATGATAAGTGTTTTGGAAGATTTTGATCACAAGGATTTGGAGCATTGTGATGAGAGTGGTCATGGAGCCTTATGATTTCATTGTGATGACAATAGCATGAAGCATTATGATGGTGGGCATGGTGCATTGTGATGACAGGGTTCATGGAGCATTGAGATGAAAAGGGGCATGGAGCATTGTGATTACAGTGGTCTTGGAGCATTGTGATGACAGGTGTAATGCAGCATTGTGATGGAAGGCCATGGAGCACTGTGATGAGAAGGCCATGCAGCATTCTGATGACATGGGTCATGGAGCTTTGTGACGACAAGTGAATGGAGCAATGTGATGAGAGTGATCATGGAGCATTGTGATGACAATGACATGGAGCATTGTGATGCCAGGGGTCATGGATCTTTGTGATGAGAATGTCATGGAGCATTTTGATTACAAGGGTGTTATGCATTGTGATTCGAAGTTCAGGGAGCATTGTGATGACAGGGTCATTGAGCAATCTGATGAAAAGGGACATGGAATATTTTGATGACTGGGGTTATGGAACATTGAGATGTCAGGGGTCATGGAACATTTTCATGACAGGGGTTATTGACCATTGTGATGACAGGGGAGTGGGTGTATTGTGATGACTAGTGAGGGAACATTTTGATATCAGTGGTGAGAGAGCACTTTGATTAAACGTGCAAGGAGCATTTTGATAAAAAGGTTTATGGTCATTGTGATGATATGGGTCATGGAGCACTGCGCTCACAAGCGAATGGAACATTGTGATGACAAGGGTCATGGAGCATTGAGTTGACAAAGGGACGGAGCTTTGTGATAACAAGTGTCGCGGTGCATTGTGATGAAAAGTTCATGGAGCATTGTGGTGACAATGTTCACAGAGCCTTGTGATGTTGAGCGCATGGATCATTGTGATGAAACAGGTCATGAAGCCTTGTGATGACTGGAGTCACGGAGCATTGTGAGAACTGGGTTCATGGAGCATTGTGATGACAGGGGCATGGAGCATTGGTGTGACAAATTTCATGGATAATTGTGTTGACAGTGGGCATGGCACATTGTGATGACATAGTCATGGAGTATTGTGAAGACAGGTGTCTGGGAGCATTGTGATGACATATTTCATGTTCCATTGTGATGACAATGGCATGGAGCATTGTGATGCCAAGTGTTTTGGAGGATTGTGATGACAAAGGTAATGGAGCATTGTGATGACAAGGGCTTGGATCATTGTGATGACAAGGGTCATGGAGAATTTTGATGAAAAGTGCATGGAGCATTGTGATGACAACGGCCAATGAGAATTTTGATGAAATGTCTTGAAGCATTGTGATGACAAAGGCATTAAGCTTGCTATGACAGGGTTCATGGGGCATTGCGATGACATGTGCATGGAGAATTGTGATGACAAAAGCATGTAACATTGTGATGAGAACTGTCATGGAGCATTGTGATGAAAAGCACGTGGAGAATTGTGATAACAAGGGACATGGAGCATTGTGATGACAGGTGTCATGGAGCACTTTGATGACAGGGTTCCTGGATAATTGTGATGACAAGGGTCATGTAGCATTCTGATGACAAGCTTGTGGAGTATTGTGCTGACAAAGCATGTAAGAGTGTGATGAGAAGTGTCAGGGAACATAGTGATGCCAAGAACGTGGAGAATTGTGATGACAGGGAACATGGAGCATTGTGATGACCAGGGCATGGAACATTGTGATGGCAAGACCGTGGAGCATTGTGATGAGAAGACCATGCATAATTGTGATGGCAAGCATCATGGAGCACTGTAATGACAAGGGGTATTGAGCATTGTGATGTCAGGGGACATGGAGCCTTTTGAAGAAAAGTGTCATGGAGAATTTTGATGACAGGGGTTATGGAACATTGTGATGGCATAGGTCATCGAACATTGTGATGATAAGTGCATGTAACATTGTGATGACAGGAGTCATGGAACATTGTGATGACAGGGATGAAGGAGTATTGTGATGAATAGCGATGTAACATTGTGATATCAGTGGTGAGAGAGCATATTGATGAGAAGTGCATGGAGCATTGTGATGGCAAGGGCATGAAGCATTGGTCTAATAAATTTCAAGGATTATTTCAATGACAGTTGGAATGGCGCATTATGATGACAAGGTCATGGAGCATTGTGAAGTCCAGGTCATGCAGTATTGTGAAGACAGGTGTCAGGGAGCATTGTGATGACATATGTAATGCACCATTGTGATGACAATGGCATGGAGCACTGTGATGCCAAGTGTCATGGTGGATTCTGATGACAAAGGTAATGGAGCATTGTGATGACAATGGCTTGGAGCATTGTGATGACAAGGGTCAGTGAGCATTGTGCTGGAAAGTGCATTGAGAATTGTGATGACACGGGTAATGGAGCATTTTCATGACAAGCTTATTGAGTATTTTGATGACAATGGCATGGACTATTTTGATGCAAACAGCATGGGACATTGTGATGAAAAATGCATGGAGCCTTTTTGTTCCAGGGTTCAAGGAGCATTCTGACGACAAGAGTCAGGGAGCATTGTGATGACAAGTGTCATGGAGCATTGGGCTGAAAATGTTCATGGGGTATGGTGATTACAGGGTTCATGGAACATTGTGATGAAAAGGAAATGTAGCATTGTGATTAGAAGACCATGGAGACTTGTGATGACAAGTCTCATGGAGCATTCTGATGAAAAGGGGCATGGAGCATTGTGATTACAGGTGTCTTGGAGCATTGTTATGACAAGGTCATGGAGCATTGTGAAGGGAAGGCCATGGAGCATTCTGATGACATGCGTCATGGAGCATTGTGATAACAAGTGCATGGAGCATTGAGATTAGAGAGGACTTGGAGCATTGTGATGAAATGGGCATGCATCATTGTGATGAAAAATGCATGGAGCCTTGTCATGACAGGGTTCAAGGAGCATACTGATGAAAAGTGTCAGGGAGAATTGTATTGACAAGTGTATTGAGCATTGTGATGACAAAGGTTATGGAGCATAGTGATGATAAGACCATGGATAATTGTGATGATGAGCGTCATGGGGTGTTATGATGATAAGTTTTATGGAACACTGTGATCAAAAGGATTTGTTGCATTGTGATGACAGAGGTCATGGAGCATTTTGATTTCATTGTGATGACAATAGCCTGAAGCATTATGATGATGGGCATGGTGCATTGTGATGACAGGTTTCATGGAGCATTGAGATGAAAAGGAGCATGGAGCATTGTGATTGCAAGCGTCTTGGAGCATTGTGAGGACAAGGGCATGGAGCATTGCGATGACAAGGGTATGGAACATTCTGATCACATGTGTCATGGAGCTTTGTGATGACAAGGGAATGGAGCATTTTGATTACAGGGATCTTGGAGCATTGTGATGAGAAGTGTCATGGAGCCTTGTGAATGACAAGGCCGTGGAACATTGTGATGGCAAGGGTCATGTAGCATTGTTATGACAGTGGTAATGGTGCATTGTGATGAGAAGGACATGGAGCATTGGTCTGAAATATTTCATGGATTATTGTGATGAGAGCGGGCATGGAGCACTGTCATGACAAGTGCTCGGAACACTGTGATACATGAGTCAAAGAGGATTGTAATGACAAGGGCATGGAGCATTGTGATGAGAAGGGCATCGAGCATTGTGATGACAAGTGTCATGGAGCTTTGTGATGACATGTGCATGGCGCAATGTGATGAGAGGGTTCATGGAGCATTGTGATGACAGTGACATGGAGCATTGTGATGCCAAGGGTCATGGTGCTTTGTGATGACAAAATCATGGAGCATTTTGATGACAAGGGTGTTGTGCATTGTGATGAGAAGGGCAGGGAGAATATTGACGACAGGGTCATGCAGGAATTTGATGAAAAGTGTAATGGAACATTTTGCTGACAGGGGTTATAGAACATTGTGATGTCAGCGGTCATGGAGCTCTGGGATGAAAAGGGTCATGGAGCATTTTGATGAGAAAGCCATGGAACATTCTGAAGACATGTGTCATGGAGCTTTCTGATAACAAGGGCAGCGAGCAATGTGATTATAGTGGTCTTGGATCATAGTGATGACAAGTGTCATGGAGCCTTTTGATGACAAGACCGTGGAACACTGTGATGGCAGGGTTCATGGAGCATTGTTATGACAGGGGTAATGGAGCATTGTGATGAGAAGGGCATGGAGCATTGTGATTAAAAGGATTATGGAGCATTGCCAAGACAAATTTGTGGACAGTTGTGATGAAAACGCGTGGCACATGGTGATGACAATGGTCATGGAACAAGTTTCTGAAAAGGGCATGGAGCATTGTGATGACAAGGGTCACGGAGCATTGTGATGGAAATTTCATGGAGCATTGTTGTTACAAAGGTCACAGAGCATTGTGATGACGCGGGCATGGACCATTGTGATGAAAAATGATATGAAGCAATTTGATGCCTGGAGTCATGGTGCATTGTGAAGACAAGGGCATGGAGCATTGTGAGGTCAGGGGCATGGAGCATTTTTCTGACAAGTTTCATAGATTATTGTGATGACAGTGGACATGGTGCATTGTGATGCCAAGGGCATGGATCATTGTGATGAGAAGGTCATGGAGTATTGTGAAGACAGGTGTCAGGGAGCATTGTGATGACATATGTCATGGTCCATTGTGATGACAATGCCTGGGAACACGGTGATGCCAAATGAAATGGAGGATTGTGATGACAAATAAAATGGAGCATTGTGATGAGTAGGGCTTGGAGCATTATGATGACAAGGGCCATTGAGAATTTTCATGACTAGTTCGTGAAGCACTGTGATGAGAAAATCCTGGAGCATTGTGTTGAGAAAACCATGGAGCTTTGTGATGACAAATCTCATGGAGCATACTGATGAAAAGGGGCATGGAGCATTGTCATTACAGGGGTGTTGGAGCAAGGTGATGAGAAGGGCATGGAGCATTTTGATGAGAAGGCCATGGAACATTCTGATGACATGTGTCATGGAGCTTTGTGATGACAAGGGCATGGAGCATTGGGATTACAGGGGTCTTGGAGCATTATGATCACAAGTGTCATGGAGTCATGTGATGACAAGACCGTGGAACATTTTGATGACCGGGGTCATGGAGCATTGTGATGACCAGGTCATGCAGTATTGTGAAGACAGGTGTCAGGGAGCATTGTGATAACATACGTAATGGCCCATTGTGATAAGAATGGCATGGAGCATTGTGATGCCAAATGTCATGGAGGATTCTGATGATAAATATAATGGAGGATTTTGATGACAATGGCTTGGGGCATTGTGATGACAAGGGTCAGGGAGCATTGTGCTGAAAAGTGCATGGAGAATTGTGATGACAAGGGTCATGGAGCATTCTGATGACAAGCTTGTGGTGCATTTTGATGACAATGGCAAGGCGCATTGTGATGGAAACGGCATGAGGCATTGTGATGAAAAATGCATGGAGCCTTTTCGTGACAGGGTTCAAGGAGCATTCTGACGACAAGTGTCAGGGAGCATTGTGGTGACAAGGGTATTGAGTATTGTGATGACAAAGTTCATGGATCATTTTGATTTCAAGGACCATGGAGCTTTGTGATGACAAGGGCAGCGAGCATCGTGATTACAGTGGTCTTGGAGCATAGTGATTACAACTGTCATGGAGCCTTGTGATGACAAGACCGTGTAACATTGTGATGGCAGGGTTCATGGAGCATTGTTATTACAGGGGTAATGGAGCATTGTGATGAGAAGGGCATGGAGCATTGTGATTAAAAGTTTTATGGAGCATTGCCATGAAAAATTTGTGGACCGTTGTGATGAAAACATATGGCACATTGTGATGACAAGGGTCATGGAGCATTTTTCTGAAAAAGGCATGGAGCATTGTGATGACAAGGGTCACGGAGCATTATGATGAAAATTTCATGGAGCATTGTGGTTACAAAGGTGACAGAGCCTTGTGATGACGCGGGCATGGACTGTTGTGATGACAAATGTTATGAAGCATAGTGATGCCTGGAGTCACGGAGCATTGTGTTCACAGGGTTCATGGAGCATTGAGATGAAAAGGGGCATGGAGCAGTGTGATTACATGGGTCTTGGAGCATTGTGATGGCAAGGGCATTGAGCATTGTGAGGAGTAGCCCAAGGAGAATTGTAATTACATGTGTCATTGAGCTTTGTGATGACAAGGGCATGGAGCATTGTGATGAAAAGGGCATGGAGTATTGTGATGACAGGCGTCATAGAGCGTTGTGATGACAAGTGTTATGGAATATTGTGATTACAAGGGTTTGGAGCATTGTGATGATAGAGGTCATGGATCATTTTGATTTCAAGAGCGTGGAGCATTGTGATGACAAGGGCATGAAGCACTGTGATCCCAATGCTCACGGAGGATTGTGATGACAATGGAAATGGAGTATTGTGATGACAAGCGTATAGAGCATTGTAATGACAAGGTCATGTAGCATTTTGCTGAAAAGGCATGGAGCATTGTGATGACCGGTGTCATGGAGCACGGTGATGACAAGCGTCACGGAGCATTGTGAATACAGGGGTCATGGAGCATTGGGATGACAAGGGCATGGATCATTGTGATGACAAGTTTCCTGGAGCACTGGGCTGAAAATGTTCATGGAGTGTTGTGATGACATGGTTCATTGAGCATTGTGATGACTAGGGAATGGAGCATTGTGATGACAAGTGTCCCGGATCATTGTGTTTTCAGGTGTCATGGAGTGTTTTGATGACTATGGTCATGGAGCATTGTGATGATATTGGCCATGGAGCATTGTAATGAGTAGGTCGTGGAGCATTGGGCTGAGAATATTCATGGATAATTGTGATGACAGGGATCATGGAGCATTGTGATTACAAGGGAATGGAGCATGGTGATGAAAATGTCCTGGAGCTTTGTGATGTGAAGACCATGGAGACTTGTGATGACAAGTCTCATGGAGCATTCTGATGAAAAGGGGCATGGAGCATTGTGATTATAGGGGTCTTGGAGCATTGTGATGACAGGTGTCATGGAGCACTGTGATGACAAGCGTCACGGAGCATTGTGAATACAGGGGTCATGGAGCACTGGGATGACAAGGGCATGGAGCATTGTGAGGAGAAGACCAAGGAGCATTCTAATGATATGCGTCATTGAGCTTTGTGATGACTAGGGCATGGAGAATTATGATTACAGTGGTCTTAGAGCATTGTGATGAAAATGTCATGGATCATTGTGATGAAAAAGGCATGGAGCCTTGTCATGACAGGGTTCAAGGAGCATACAGACAACAAGTGTCAGGGAGCATTTTGATGACAAGTGTATTTTGCACTGTGAGGACAAAGGTCATGGAGCATTGTGATGAGAAGACCATGGATAATTGTGATGACGATCGTCATGGGGCATTGTGATGACAAGAGTTATGGAATATTGTGATCACAAGGGTTTGGAACATTGTGATGACAGGGTTCATGGATCATTTAGATGAAAAGGGGCATGGAGCATTGTGATAACATGGGTTTTGGAGCATTGTGATGAGAAGGGTCATGGGGCCTTGTGATGACAAGGCCATGGAACATCGTAATGGCAGGGGTCATGGAGGATTTTTATGACAGGTGTAATGGAGCACTGTGTTGAGAAGGCCATGGAGCATTCTGATGACATGTGTCATGGAGCTTTTTTCTGACAAGTGCATGGAGCAATGTGATGAGAGCATTCATGGAGCATTGACATGGAGCATGGACATGGAGCATTGTGATGCCAAGGGTCATTGTTCTTTGTGATGACAAAAGTCTTGGAGCATTTTGATGACAAAGGCGTTGTGCATTGTGATGAGAAGGGCAGGGAGCATTGTGATGACAAGGTCATGGAGCAATTTGTTGAAAAGTGTCAAGGAACATTTTGATGACAGGGGTTATGGAACATTGTGATGTCAGGGGTCATGGAGCATTTTGATGAAAAGGGTTTTGGAGCATTTTGATGACAGTGGTTATGGAACATTGTGATGTCAGGGGTCATCGAACATTGTGATGATAATTGCATGTACCATTGTGATGACAGGAGTCACGGAACACTGTGACGACAGTGGTGAGGGAGTATTGTGATGAATAGTGATGTTACATTGTGATATGAGTGGTGAGAGAGCATTTTGATAAGAAGTGCATTGAGAATTGTGATGACAAGGTGTATGGAGCATTGTGATGACAAGATTGTAGAGCACTGTGATGACAAGCACATGGCGCACTGTGATGACATGTGTCATGGAGCATTGTTCTGACAATCGCATGGAGCATTGTGATGACAAGGGTCATGGAGCATTGTGCTGAGAAAGGCATAGAGCATTGTGATGACAAGGGTCAAAGAGCACTGTGATGAAAATCTCATGGAGCATTGTGGTTAAAAACGTCACAGAGACGTGACGGTGGTATGGGGAGGGTGGGAGGGAGGGAGATGCATGAGGGAAGGGATGTGGGAACAGATGTATATGTATGACTGATTCACTTTGTTATAAAGCAGAAACTAATTAAAAAATTAAAAAAAAGAAAAAAAAAACCGTCACAGAGACTGTTGATGACTAGGGCATGGACCACTGTGATGACAAAGGTAATGAAGCATTGTGATGATTGGAGTCACGGAGCATTGTGGTGACGGGGGTCAAGGAGCATTGTGATGATAAGGTCATGGAGCATTGTGATGAGAAAGTCATGGAGTATTGTGAAGACAGGTGTCAGGGAGCATTGCGATGACATATGTCATGGTCCACTGCGATGAGAATGGCAGGGAGCATTGTGATGCCAAATGTAATGGAGGATTGTCATGACAAATATAATGGAGCATCGTGATGACTAGGGCTTGAAGCATTATGATGACAAGGGCCATTGAGAATTTTCATGACAAGGTCGTGAAGCATTGTGTTGACAAGGTCCTAGAGAATTGTGATGAGAAAACCATGGAGCCATGTGATGACAAATCTCATGGAGCATACTGATGAGAAGGGGCATGGAGCATTGTGATTACAGGGGTCTTGGAACACTGTGATGACAAGGACATGGAGCATTGTGAGGAGAAGGCCAAACAGAATTCTAATGATATGCGTATTTGAGCTTTGTGATGACAAGGGCATGGAGAATTATGTTTACAGGGGTCTTAGAGCATTGTGATGAAAAAGGCATGGATCATTGTGAAGAAAATGGCATGGAGCCTTGCCATGACAGGGTTCAAGGAGCATACAGACAACAAGTGTCAGGGAGCATTTTGATGACAGGTGTATTCAGCACTGTGATGACAAAGGTCATGGAGCATTGTGATGAGAAGACCATGGATAACTGTGATGACGATCATCATGCGGCATTTTGATGACAAGAGTTATGGAATATTGTGATCACAAGGGTTTGAAACATTGTGATGACTGGGTTCATGGATCATTTACATGTAAAGGGGCATGGAGCATTGTGATAACATGGGTCTTGGAGCATTGTGATGAGAAGAGAGATGGGGCCTTGTGATGACAAGGCCATGGAACATCGTGATGACAGGGGTCATGGAGCATTCTTATGACAGGTGTAATGGAGCACTGTGATGAGAAGGCCATGGAGCATTCTGATGACATGTGTAATGGAGCTTTGTGATGACAAGTGCATGGAGCAATGTGATGAGACTGTTCATGGAGCACTGTGATGACAATAATATGGACCATTGTGATGACAAGGGTCATGGATCTTTGTGATGACAAATGTCATGGAGCATTGTGATGAAAAGGGCAAGGAGTATTGTGATGACAGGCATCATGGAGCGTTGTGATGACAAGTGTTATGGAACTTTGTGATCACAAGGGTTTGGAGCATTGTGATGACAGAGGTCATGGATCATTTTGATTTCAAGGAGCATGGAGCATTGTGATGACAAGGGCATGGAACATTGTGATGACAGGCCATGGAGCATTGGTCTGAAAAACTTCATAGATTATTTTGATGACAGTTGGCATGGTGCATTTTGATGACAAGGTCATGGAGCACTGTGATGATAAGGGCATGGAGCATTTTGAAGAGAAGTTCATGGAGTATTGTGAAGACAGGTGTCAGGGAGCATTGTGATGACATATGTCATGGTCCATTGCGATGCTAATGGCATGGAGCACTGTGATGCCATATGTAAAGGAGGATTGTGATGACAAATATAATGAAGCATTGTGATGACAGGTTTATTGAGCAGTTTGTTGACAGAAGTCATGGAGCATTGTGATGAGAAGACCAAGGATAATAGTGATGAGGAGCGTCATGGGGCATTATGATGACAAGTGTTATGGAATCTTGTGATCACAAGGGTTTGGAGCATTGTTATGAGAGTGGTCATGGAGCATTTTGATATCATTTTGATGACAATACCATGAAGCATTATGATGATGGGCATGGTGCATTGTGATGACAGGATTCATGGTACATTCAGATGAAAAGGGGCATGGAGCATTGTGATTACAGGGGTCTTGGAGCATTGTGATGAGACGGATCATGGAGCCTTGTGATGACAAGGCCATGGAACATCGTGATGGCAGGGGTCATGGAGCATTGTTATGACAGGGGTAATGGAGCATTGTGATGGCAAGGACATGTAGCATTGTGATGAGAAGGCCATGGAGCATTCTGATGACATGTGTCATGGAGCTTTGTGATGACAAGAGCATGGAGCAATGTGATGAGAGCGTTCATGGAGCATTGTGATGACAATGACATGGAGCATTTTGATGCCAAGGGTCATGGAACTTTGTGATGACAAAGGTCATGGAGCTTTTTGTTGAGAAGTGTGTGGTGCATTGTGATGAGAAGCGCAGGGAGCATTGTGATGACAGGTGTCATGGAGCACTGTGATGACAAGCGTCATGGAGCATTGTGAATACAGGGGTCATGGAGCAGTGGGGTGACAAGTGCATGGAGCACTGTGATTACAGGTGTCTTGAGCATTGTGATGACAAGTGTCATGGAGGTTTTTGATGACAAGGCCGTTGAACAGAGTGATGGCAGGGGTCATGGAGCATTGGGCTGAAAATATTCATGGAGTATAGTGATGACATGGTTCATGGAGCATTGTGATGACTAAGGAATTGAGCATTGTGATTACAAGGGTCCCGGATAATTGTGTTGTCAGGTGTCATGGAGTGTTGTGATGACAGTGGTCATGGAGAATAGGGATGATATTTGTCATGGCGCATTGTGATGATAAGGTCATGGAGCATTTGGCTGAAAATATTCATGGAGTATTGTGATGACAGTGGTCATGGAGCATTGTGATGACAAGGGAATGGAGCATGGTGATGACAAGGGAATGGAGCATGTTGATGACAAGGTCCTGGAGCATTGTGATGAGAAGACCATGGAGACATTTGATGAGAAATCTCATGGAGCATTCTGTAGAAAAGGGGCATGGGGCATTGTGATTACAGGGGTCTTGGAGCATTGTGATGACAAGGGCATTGATCATGGTGATGAGAAAGCCATGGAGAATTCTGATGACATGTGTCATGCAGCACTGAGATGATGAGGGCATGGAGCACTGTGATTACAGAGGTCTTGAGCATTGTGATGACAAGTGTCATGGAGCCTTGTGATGACAAGGCCGTGTAACATTGTAATGGCAGCGGTCTTGGAGCATCGTGATGACAGTGGTAATGGAGCATTTTGATCAGAAGGGCATGGAGCATTGGTCTGAAATATTTCATGGATTATTGTGATGAGTGTGGGCATGGAGCATTGTGATGACGAGGACACGGAACACTGTGATACATGGGTCATGGGTCATGGAGCTTTGTGATGACAAGGGCATGGAGCATTGTGATGACAGGGGCATGGAGCATTGGTCTGACAAGTTTCATAGATTATTGTGATGACAGTGGACATGGTGCATTGTGATGACAAGGCCATGGATCTTTGTGAAGAGAAGGTCAAGGAGTATTTTGAAGACAGGTGTCAGGGAGCATTGTGATGACATATGTCATGGCCCATTGCGATGACAATGGCAGGGAGTATTGTGATGCCAAATTTAATTGAGGATTGTGATGACAAATATAAAGGAGCATTTTGATGACTATGGCTTCGAGCATTATGATGACAAGGGCCACTGAGAATTTTCATGACAAGGACGTGAAGCCTTGTGATGCCAAGGTCCTGGAGCATTGTGATAAGAAAATAATGGAGTCTTGTGATGACAAGTCCCATGAAGCAAACTGATTAAAAGGGGCATGGAGCATTGTGATTACAGGGGTCTTGGAGCATTGTGATGAAAAGGACATGGATCATTGTGATGTAAATGGCATTGAGCCTTGTCATGACAGGGTTCAAGGAGTATACAGAGAACAAGTGTCAGGGTACTTTTTGATGACAAGTGTATTGAGCATTATGATGAGAAAGTTCACGGAGCATTGTGATGAGAATACCATGGATAACTGTGATGACGGGCGTCATGGGGCATTGTGATGACAAGTTTTATGGAATATTATAATCACAAGGGTTTGGAGCATTGTTATGACAGAGGTTATGGATCATTTTCATTTCATTATGATGACAATAGAATGAAGCATTATGATGATGGACATGGTGCATTGTGATGACAGGTTTCATGGAGCATTGAGAGGAAAAGGGGCATGGAGCACTGTGATTAGAATGGTCTGGGAGCATTGTGATGACAAGGGCATGGCGCATTGTGATGAGAAAGCCATGGATCAATCTGTTGACATGCGTCATGGAGCTTTGTGATGATAAGGGCATGGATCATTGTGATTACAAGGGACTTCAGCACTGTGATGACAAGTGTCATGTAACCTTGTGATGACTAGGCCGTGGAACATTGTGATGGCAGGGGTCATGGTGCATTGTTATGACAGAGGTAATGGAGCACTGTGATGAGAAGGGCATGGAACATTGGTCTGAAATGTTTCATGGATTATTGTGATGAGAAGGGTATCGAGCATTGTGATGACAAGTGTCATGGAGCATTGTGAATACAGGGGTCATGGAGCAGTGGGATGACAATTGCATGGAGCACTGTGATTACAGGTGTCTTGAGCATTGTGATGACAAGTGTCATGGAGCTTTGTGATGACAATGGCATTGAGCAATGTTATGAAAGCGTTGATGGAGCTTTGTGATGACAATGACATGGAGCATTGTGATGCCAAGGGATATGGAGCTTTGTGATGACAAGTGTTGGAGCATTTTGATGACAACGACATGTTGCATTGTGATGAGAAGGGCAGGGAGCATTTTGATGACTGGGTCATGCAGCGATTTGATAAAAAGTGTAATGGAACATTTTGATGGCAGGGGATATAGAACATTGTGATGTCAGGGGTCATGGAGCTTTGGGATGAAAAGGATCATGGAGCATTTTGATGACAGGGTTTATGGAACATTGTGATGTCAGGGGTCATGGAACATTGTGATGATAAGGGGATGTAGCTTTGTGATGACAAGTGTCATGGAATATTGTGATTAGAGGCGTGATGGGGTATTGTGATGACTAGTGATGGAACACTGTGATATCTCTGGTGAGAGAGCATTTTGAAGAGAAGTGCATGGAGCATTGTGATTACAAGGTTAATGGAGCATTGCAATGACAAGGTTGTGGGCCGTTGTGATGAAATGCGTGAGGCACATTGTAATGAAAATGGTCATGGAGCATTGTTCTGACAAAAACATGGAGCATTGTGATGACAAGGATCACAGAGAACTGTGATGAAATGTTCATGGAGCATTGTGGTTACAAATGTCACAGAGCCTTCTGATGATGCGGGCATGGACCATTGTGATGATAAACGTTATGAAGCATTGTGATGATAGGAGTCACGGAGCATTGTGATGACAGGGTTCATGGAGCATTGTGATGACAGGGGCATGGAGCATTGTGATGACAGGGGCATGGAGCATTGGTCTGAAAAGTTTCATTGATTATTGTGATGACAGTGGGCATGGTGCATTGTGATGACATGGCCATGGATCATTGTGAAGAGAAGGTAAAGGAGTATTGTGAAGAGAGGTGTCAGGGAGCATTGTGATGACATATGTCATGGTCCATTGCGATAACAATGGCATGAAGAATTGTGATGCCATATGTAATGGAGGTTTGTGATGACAAATATAATGGAGCATTTTGATGACTTGGGCTTGGAGCATTATGATGACAAGGGCCATTGAAAATTTTCATGACATTGTCGTGAAACATTGTGAAGACAAGGTCCTGGAGCATTGTGATGAGGAAACCATGGAGCCTTGTGATGACAAGTCTTCTGGAGCATACTGATGAAAAGGGGCATGGAACATTGTGATTACAGGGGTCTTGGAACATTGTGATGAAAAGGGTATGGATCATTGTGATAAAAAGGCATGGAGCATTGTCATGACAGGGTTCAAGGAGCATACAGACAACAAGTGTCAGGGAACATTTTAATGAAAAGTGTATTGAGCATTGTAATGACAAAGGTCATGGAGCATTGTGATGAGAATACCATGGATAATTGTAATGCTGTGCGTCATGAGGCATGGTTATGACAAGTGTTATGGAATATTGTGATCACAAGGTTTTGGAGCATTGTTATGACAGAGGTCATGGATCATTTTGATTTCAAGGAGCATGGAGCATTGTGATGACAAGGGCATGGAGGAATGTGATCCAAAGGTTCATGCAGGATTGTGATGAAAATAGTAATGGAGTATTGTGATGACAAGCACATAGAGCATTGTAATGACAAGGTCATGTAGCATTTTGTTGACAAAGGCATGGAGCATTGTGTTGACAGGTGTCATGGAGCAATGTGATGACAAGCATCATGGAGCAATTTGATGAAAAGGGTCATGGAGCATTTTGATGACAGGGGTTAAGGGACATTGTGATGTCAGGGGTCATCGAATATTGTGATGGTAAGTGCATGTAGCATTGTGATGACAGGAGTCATGGAGCATTGTGATGACAGGGGTGAGGGAGTATTGTGATGAATAGTGATGTAACATTGTGATATCAGTGGTGAGATAGCATTTTGATGAGAAATGCAGGGAGCATTGTGAAGACAATGGTTATGGAGCATTGTGATGACAAGATTGTGGAGCACTGTGCTGACAAGCTCATGGAGCATTGTGATGACAAGGGTCAAAGAGCATTTTGATGAAAAGTTCATGGAGCATTGTGGTAAAAATGGTCACAGAGACTGCTGATGACGAGGGCATGGACCATTGTGATAACAATGGTCATGAAGCATTGTGATGACTGGAGTCACCGAGTATTGTGTTGACAGGGGTCATGGAGCATTGTGATAATAAGGGCATGGAGCATTGTGATGACAAGGGCATGGAGCATTGGTCTAAAAAGTTTCATGGATTATTGCGATGACAGTTGGAATGGCGCATTGTGATGAAAAGGGCATGGAGCATTGTGATGACCAGGTCATGCAGTATTGTGAAGATAGGTGTCAGGGAGCATTGTGAGGACATATGTAAAGGCCCATTGTGATGACAATGGCATGGAGCATTGTGATGACAAGTGTCATGGAGGATTCTGATAACAAAGGTAATGGAGCATTGTGATGACAATGGCTTGGAGCATTGTGATGACAATGGTTAGGGAGCATTGTGCCGACATGTGCATGGAGAATTGTGATGACATGGGTCATGGAGCATTCTGATGACAAGCTTGTGGAGTATTTTGATGACAATGGCAAGGAGCATTGTGAAGAAAACGGCAAGGGGCATTGTGATGGAAAAGGCACGGAACACTGTTATACATTGGTTATGGTGGATTGTAATGACAAGGGCATGGAGCAGTGTGATGAGAGGGTTCATGGAGCATTGCGATGACAATGACATGGGCACTGTGATGCCAAGTGTCATGGAGCTTTGTGATGACAAAGATCATGGAGCATTTTGATGACAAGGGTGTGGTGCATTGTGATGAGAAGGGCAGGGAGCATTTTGATGACTGGATCATGAAGCAATTTGATAAAAAATGTAATGGAAAATTTTGATGACAGTGGTTATAAAACATTGTGATGTCAGGGTTAATGGAGCATAGGGATAGAAAAGAGTCAAGGAGCATTTTGATGACAGGGGTTATGGAACATTGTGATGTCAGGGGTCATGGAACATTGTGATGATAAGGGGATGTAGCATTGTGATGGCAAGGGTCATGGTACCTTGTGATTACACTGGTGAGGGAGTATTGTGATGACTAGTGATGGAACATTGTTTTATCTCTGGGGAGAGAGCTTTTGGATGAGAAGTGCATGGAGCATTGTGATTATAAGGTTTTTGGAGCATAGTGATGAAAAGGGTGTGGACCGATGTGATGAAAAGCACGTGGCACATTGTGACAACAAGGGTCATGGAGCATTGTACTGACAAAGGCTTAGAGCATTGTGATGACAAGGGTCATGGAGCATTGTGATGAAAAGTTCATTGTACATTGTGGTTACAAAGGTCAGAGAGCCTTGTGATGACGCAGGCATGGACCGTTGTGATGACAAACTTTATGAAGCATTGTGATGACTGGAGGCACTGAGCATTGTGATGACAGAGGTCATGGAGAATTTTGATTTCATTGTGCTGACAATAGCCTGAAGCATTATGATGATGGGCATGATGCATTGTGATGACAGGGATCATGGAGCATTGAGATGAAAAGGGGCATGTAGCATTGTGATTACAGGTGTCTTGGAGCATTGTTATGACAAGGGCATGGAGCATTTTGTTGAGAAGGTCATGGAACATTCTGATGCCATGTGTCATGGAGCTTTGTGAAGACAAGGGCATGGAGCATTGTGATTACAGGGGTCTTGGAGCATTGTGATGACAGGTGTCATGGAGCCTTGTGATGACAAGGCCGTGGAACATTGTGATGGCAGGGGTCATGGAGCATTGTTATGACAGGGGTAATGGAGCATTTTGAGGAGAAGGGCATGGAGCATTGTGATTACAATGTATATGGAGTATTGCGATGACAAATTTGTGGACCGTTGTGATGAAATGCGCTTGGAACAATGTAATGACAAGGGTCATGGAGCATTTTTATTACAAAGGCATGGAGCATTGTGATGAGAAGGGTCACGGAGCATTGTGATGAAAAGTTCATGGAGAATTGTGGTTACAAAGGTCACAGAGCCTTGTGATGATGCGGGCATGGATCACTGTGATGACAAATGTTATGAAGCATTGTGATGCCTGGAGTCAAGGAGCATTGTGATGACAGGGTTCATGGAGCACTGTGTTGACAAGCGCATGGAGCATTGTGATGTCAGGGGCATGGAGCTTTGGTCTGAAAGTTTTCATAGATTATTGTGATGACAGTGGACATGGTGCATTGTGATGATAAGGGCATGGATCATTGTGATGAGAAGGTCATGCAGTATTGTGAAGACAGGTGTCAGGGAGCATTGTGATGACATATGTCATGGTCCATTGTGATGACAATGGCAGGGAGCATTGTGATGACTGGAGTCACGGAGCATTGTGATGACAGAGATCATGGAGCACTGTGATGACAAGCGTCACAATGCATTGTGAATACAGGGGACATGGAGGATTGTGATGAAAAGGGCATGGATCATTGTGATGACAAGGGTCATGGAGCATGGGGCTGAAAATGTTCATGGAGTATTGTGATGACAGGCGTCATGGAGCATTGTGATGACAAGCGCATGGAGCACTGTGATGTCAGGGGCATGAAGCATTGGTGTGACAAATTTCATAGATTATTGTGATGACAGTGGGCATGGTGCATTGTGATGACAAGGTCATGGTTCATTGTGAAGTGAAGGTCAAGGAGTATTTTTAAGACAGGTGACAGGGAGCATTGTGATGACATATGTCATGGTCCATTGCGATGACAATGGCAGGGAGTATTGTAATGCTAAATGTAATGGAGGATTGTCATGACAAATATAATGGAGCATTGTGATGACTGGGGCTTGGAGCATTATGATGACAAGGTCCATTGTGAATTTTCATGACAAGGTCGTGAAGCATTGTGATGACAAGGTCCTGGAGCATTGTTATAAGAAAATCATGGAGTCTTGTGATGACAAGTCCCATGGAGCAAACTGATGAAAAGGGGCATGGCGCATTGTGATTACAGGGGTTTTGGCACATTGTGATGGCAAGGGCATGAATCATTGTGAGGAAAAGGCCAAGGAGCATTCTGATTACATTAGTCATTGAGCTTTGTGAAGACAATGGCAAGGAGCATTGCGATTACAGGGGTCTTAGAGCATTGTGATGAAAAGGGCATGGATCATTGTGATGAAAAAGGCATTGAGCCGTGTAATGACAGAGTTCAAGGAGCATACAGACAACAAGTGTCAGGGAACATTTTGATGACAATTGTATTGAGCATTATGATGACAAAGATCACGGAGCTTTGTGATTAGAAGACCATGGATAACTGTGATGACGAGCGTCAAGGGGCATTGTGATGACAAGTGTTATGGAATATTGTGATCACAAGGGTTTGGAGCATTGTTATGACGGAGGTCATGGAGCATTTTGATTTCATTCTGATGACAATAGCATGAAGCATTATGATGATAGACATGGTGCATTGTGATGACAGATTTCATGGATCATTGAGATGAAAAGAGGCATGGAGTATTGTGATTACAGGTGTCTTGGAGCATTGTGATGAGAAGGGTCATGGAGCCTTGTGATGACAAGTCCATGGAACATCGTGATGGCAGTGGTCATGGAGAATTGTTATGACAGGGGTAATGGAGCATTGTGATGGCAAGGACATGGAGCATTGTGATGAGAAGGCCATGGAGCCTTCTGATGACATGTGTGAAGGAGCTTTCTGATGACAAGAGCATGGAGCAATGTGATGAGAGCGTTCATGGAGCATTGTGATGACAATGACATGGAGCATTGTGATGGCAAGGGTCATGGATCTTTGTGATGACAAAGGTCATGGAGCATTTTGATGAGAAGGGTGAGGTGCATTGTGATGAGAAGGGCAGGGAGCATTGTGATGACAGGTGTCATGGAGCACTGTGATGACAAGCGTCATGGAGCACTGTGAATACAGGGGTCATGGAGAAGTGGGATGACAAGGGCATGGAGCATTGTGATTACAGGTGTCTTGAGCATTGTGATGACAAGTGTCATGGAGCTTTGTGATGACAAGGCCGTTGAACATTGTGATGGCAGGGGTCATGGAGCATTGGGCTGAAATTTCTCATGAAGTATTGTGATGACAGTGGTCATGGAGCATTGTGATGACTAGGGAATGGAGCATTGTGATTACAATGGTCCCGGATCATTGTGTTGTCAGGTGTCATGGAGTATTGTGATGACAGTGGTCATGGAGAATGGGGATGATATTGGTCATGGAGCATTGTGATGATAAGGTCATGGAGCATTTGGCTGATAATATTCATGGAGTATTGTGATGACAGTGGTCATGGAGCATTGTGATGACAAGGGAATGAAGCATGGTGATGACAAGGTCCTGGAGCATTGTGATGAGAAGACCATGGAGACTTTTGATGAGAAATCTCATGGAGCATTTTGCTGAAAAGGAGCATGTGGCATTGTGATTACAGGGGTCTTGTAGCATTGTGATGAAAAGGGCATGGATCATGGTGATGAGAAAGACATGGAGCATTCTGATGGCATGCGTCACGCAGCATTGTGATGACGAGGGCATGGAGCATTGTGATTACAGGAGTCTTGAGCATTGTGATGACAAGTGTCATGGAACCTTGTGATGACAAGGCCGTGTAACATTGTGATGGCAGGGGTCATGGAGCATTGTTATGACAGGAGTAATGGAGCATTTGATGAGAGGGGCATGGTGCTTTGGTCTGAAATATTTCATGGATTATTGTGATGAGTGTGGGCATGAAGCACTGTGATGACGAGGGCACGGAAAACTGTGATACATGGGTCATGTGTCATGGAGCTTTTTGATGAAAAATCATGGAGCATTGTGATGACAGGGTATGGAGCATTATGATGACAGGGGCATGGAGCATTAGTCTGACAAGTTTCATTGATTATTGTGATGACAGTGGACATGGTGCATTGTGACGACAAGGTTATGGATCATTGTGAAGAGAAGGTCAAGGAGTATTGTGAAGACAGGTGTCAGGGAGCATTGTGATGACATATGTCATGGTCCATTGCGATGACAATGGCAGGGAGTATTGTAATGCTAAATGTAATGGAGGAATATCATGACAATTACAATGGAGCATTGTGATGACTGGGGCTTGGAGCATTATGATGACAAGGGCCATTGTGAATTTTCATGACAAGGTCGTGAAGCACTGTGATGACAAGGTCCTGGAGCATTGTTATAAGAAAATCATGGAGTCTTGTTATGACAAGTCCCATGGAGCAAACTGATGAAAAGGGGCAGGGAGCATTGTGATTACAGGGGTCTTGGCACATTGTGATGGCAAGGGCATGGATCATTGTGAGGAAAAGGCCAAGGAGCATTCTGATGACATGAGTCATTGAGCTTTGTGAAGACAATGGCATGGAGCATTGTGATTACAGGGGTCTTGGAACACTGTGATGAAAAGGACATGGATCATTGTGATGAAAATGGCATGGAGCCTTGTAATGACAGGTTTCAAGGATCATACAGACAATAAGTGTCAGGGAGCATTTTGATGAAATGCATATTGAACATTGTGATGACAAATGTCATGGAGCATTGTGATGAGAAGACCATGGATAATTGTGATGACGAACGTCATGGGGCATGGTTATGACAAGTGTTATGGAATATTGTGATCACAAGGGTTTGGAGCATTGTTATGACAGAGGTCATGGATCATTTTGATTTCAAGGTGCATGGAGCATTGTGATGAGAAGGGCATGAAACAATGTGATCCCAAGGTTCATGGAGGATTGTGATGACAATGGTAATGGAGTATTGTGATGACAAGCACATAGAGCATTGTAATGACAAGGTCATGTAGCATTTTGTTGACAAAGGCATGGAGCATTGTGATGAGAGGTGTCATGGAGCACTGTGATGACAAGCGTCACGGAGCATTGTGAATACAGGGGTCATGGAGCATTGGGATGACAAGGGCATGGATCATTGTGATGACAAGGGTCATAGAGCATTGGGCTGAAAATATTCATGGAGTATTGTTATGACAGGGGTCATGGAGCATTGTGTTGACTAGGGAATGTAGCATTGTGGTGACAAGATTCCCGGATAATTGTGTTGTCAGGTGTCATGGATTGTTGTGATGACAGTGGTCATGGAGAATAGGGATGATATTGGTCATGGAACATTGTGAAGATAAGGTCATGGAGCATTTGGCTGAAAATATTCCTGGATTATTGTGATGACAGTGGTCATGGAGCATTGTTATGAAAAGGGAATGGAGCAGGGTGATGAAATGGTCCAGGAGCATTGTGATGAGAAAGGCATAGAGCATTTTGATGACAAGGGCATGGAACATTATGATGAGAAGGCCATGGAGCATTCTGATGACATGAGTCATGGAGCTTTGTGATGACAAGTGCAAGGAGCATTTTGATCACAGGGGTCTTGGAGCATTGTGATGAAAACGGCATGGATCATTGTGAGGAAAATGGCATGGAGCCTTGTCATGAAAGAGTTCAAGGTGCATACTGATGGCAATAGTCAGGGAGCATTGTGCCAACAAGTGTATTGAGCATTGTGATGACAAAAATCATGGTGCATTGTGATGAGAAAACCATGGGTAATTGTGATGACCAGCGTCATGGGGCATTTTGATGACAAGTATTATGGAACATTGTGATCACAAGGGTTTGGAGCATTGTGATGACAGAGGTCATGGAGCATTTTGATTTCATTGTGATGACAATAGCATGAAGCATTATGATGATGGGAATGGTGCATTGTGATGACAGCGTTCATTGAGCATTGTGATGAAAAGTGGCATGGATCATTGTTCTGACAAGTTTCATGGATTATTGTGATAAGAGTGGACATGGCACATTGTGACGACAAGGCCATGGAGCACTGTGATGACAAGGTCATGGATTATTGTGAAGAAAGGTGTCAGGGAGCATTGTGATGAAATATGTCATGTTCCTGTATGATGACAATATCATTGAGCATTGTGATGCCAAGTGTCATGGAGGATTGTTGTGACAAAGTAAAGTAGCATTGTGATGACAAGGGCATGGAGCATTTTGATATCAATGGCCATTGATAATTTTAATGTCCAGGTCGTGAAACATTGTGATGACAAGCGCATGGAGCTTCCTATGACAGGGGTCATGGAGCATCGCGATGACAAGTGCATGGAGTATTGTGATGACAAGAGCATATAACATTGTGATGTGAAGTGCCATGGAGCATTTTAATGACAAGGGCATGGAGAATTGTGAGGACAAGGGACATTGAGCTTTGAGATGACAAGGCATGGAGCAAGGTGATGGCAAAACCGTGGAGTATTGTGATGAGAAGACCTTGGGTAATTGTGATGTCGAGCATCATGGAGCACTGTAAGGACAAATGGCATGAAGCAATGTCATAACAGGTGTCAGGGAGCATTGTGATGAGAGGGGTCATAGAGCACTGTGATGACAAGGGCATGAAGCACTGTGATAACAAGTACATGGAGCATTGTGACGACAAGTGCATGGAGCATTGCAATGACAAGTGCATGGAGAATTGTGATGAAAAGAACATGTAACATTGTGATGAGAAGTGTCATGTAGTATTGTGATGACAAGGACGTGGAGAACTGTGATGACAAAGGACATGGAGCATTGTGATAACCAGGGCATGGAGCATTGTGATGACAGGGGACATGGAGCATTATTATGACAAGGGCCATGGTGCATTCTGAACAAATGATATCACTTATGAAGGGAAGGTAAACATGGCTACATATGAACTGAATTAGGGAAGAGAACAGATTCTCAGATTTAGAAAACACTCTTATGCTTGCTTAACGGGAAAGAGGGGTGGGGAGATGCACAAAACAAAAGTTTGATATTAGCACAGGAACCGTTCCATAATCCAAAAACAGAAGAGACAAGCCCTACTCCTTCCTCAGTGAATGGAACTCAACATCCCTATTGCCCGGAGATAAATATATCTGACTAGTAAGAATTTTAAAACCTATGTATTGATATGTCTCTATAAGGGAATCAAGGGTGTCTAGAACGACATAAACATGGTAGTGAGAATCATCTCAAACCCACTATAAAAATGAATTTCAAAACAAAACATAAAAATAGTAAAATTCTTACACAATGCCATTACGGGTTCTTATGAAACCTGGAATGACGCTATCTACAATGACAGCTGGATGTAGCATAAGGCTGGTCACTTGAGACTGAGAGGACTGGTGAGATTGGGTGAAAAAATGCAGACCCTTTAAAGAAATAATTCCTGCCACCCATTCCATGGTTCCCAACACACCAGGTAGAAAGGAATATCACTACAGTTATAACATGTATGGGCACGTAGAGAATGGAAACACTCTGATGGTGAAAGGTTTCTAAAACTCTACTACATTTTTCTCTCCTTGTGCTCCAGTTTGACATTCCAACTGCTTTACTATCAATCTCCCAACTTGGAGAGTCAGCCACTATAACCTCCTGATTCGCACAGTGGGCAAATTGTGTAGAGGATATAAGGGAAGAGAGAGAACCAATGAGAGAGTAGCTGTAGGCATTTGGACAGCCACATGTCACTCTAATTTCCCGTCATGAAGAGGAATTAACCAAAGTCTCATCCTGCCCACCCAAAATAAGTATAGGTCCTAAAGTAAAATTCTGAATTAGCGGTCAGCTCACAAAAACGCGAGTTGAAAAATGTAGCTCAGGGCCACAGCAATTCACTAACCTGCAGAGTTAAAAAGGACTACTCTCTTCCAAAAAATCTGTTGAAGGAAAGCCACGAGGCAGAATTGAAAATGAGGCTGAATGGCATGAAACAGATTTCAAGAGGTACACTGGAATCACCTTAAAACACAGGAAAAGCATCAAAACTTCGAAAATTATGGAAATGGCCATAAAGAGCGTATGGGTTTTCACGTGAATATATTCAGGAGAAGATGCATACGCGCTTTTTGGCCAAGCAAGCAAGTGGGCAATGCAAATCTGCACTACAAAGAAGTATCACTTCCCACCATTCAAAAGGGACATCCACAAAATGTGTAAAAAACAGAAAGGCAAGACAGGCCCTGGAGAACAGGGAGCCTTGTTATGCTGATGGGCGGGATGTAAACTGCCAACTGCCTCTCTGGAGGAGTGCATTGTGTTCCCTAAAACAAGTAAACAACAGAGCTACAGAGCCAAGGGTGCTTCCAGTCTAGGGAATATATCTTGGGAAAACTGAAAATCAATAAGACAGAGCAACCCCCAAATTTAGGGCTGCACTGCTTACAAGAATCCCAACTTGTGTACACCTTAAATTTCCCAGGAAAGATGAAAATCGTTCAAAAATTTGTGGTACTTATGTCAGATGGATTATCCCTCAACCATGAAATCAATGTCATAAGACCAGTAGCAGCAAAATGAGTGGATTCAGGTACGATGATTCTAAGTGAAATAAGTCACACAGAAAATGAATCTTATCATAATATATCACTTATGAAGATCCTGTAAACATGGCTACACATGAACTGAGTTAGGAAAGAGAACAGAGTCTCATATTTAGAAAACACTCTTATGCCTGCTTAAGGGGGAAGGAGAGGTGGGGTGATGCATAAAACCAGAGTTTGATATTAGTACAGGTACCGTTCCAATAACCAACTACGGAATACACAAGACCTACACCTTCCTCAGTGAAAGGGACTCAAAACCCCATATTTCCCGCAGATGAATATATCTGACTAGTAAGAATCTTAAAACCTATGCATTGATATGTCTCCATAAGGGAATCAAGTGTGTCTAGACTGGCATAAACATGGCAGCGAGAATCAGCTCAAACCCACTATAAAAAGGAATTTCAAAAACAAAATAAAAAAACAGGGGAATTCTTTACAATTCCTTCAGAGTCTCTGATGAAACCTGAATGACACTATCTACAATGACAGCTGGAAGTGGCATAAGGTTGGACACTTGGGAGTGAGAGGATTGGTGAGATTGGGTGAGCAAATGCAGACCCTTTAAAGCAATAATGCATGGCACCCATTCCATGTGTCCCAACTCTCCACGTTGAAGGGAATATCTCTACAGCTATAACATGTACGGGAAACCTAGACAATGGCACACTGTGAATACGAAAGGTTTCTAAAACTCAATGAATAGTCCCTTTGCTTGTGCTCAGGGTTGAGTTTCCAACTGCTTTATTATCAATATACCAACTTGGAGAGACAGCCCCTTTATCCTCCTGGTTCGCACAGGTTGCCAATTTGGCAGAGGATGAAAGGGAAGAGGGAGAACCAATGAGAGAGTAGCTGTTAGGCATTTGGACAGGCACATGTGACTCTAATTTCCCGGCGGGAAGAATAATTAACCAAAGCCTCAGCCACACACTGGGAACCAGTATAGGGGCTGAACAAAAACTTTGTTCTTGCGTTCAGCTCATAAACAACAAGTTGAAAAATGGAGCTCAGGGGCACAGCAATTCACAAACTGGCAGAGTAATAAAGGACAACAATCGTCCTAAAATCTATTGAGGGAAGGCAACGAGGCGGACTTGAAAGCGAGGCAGAATACCAGTAAACAGATTTCAAGAGGTAATTTGGAATCACCTTTAAAGCACAGGAAGAAGTGCAGAATTTCGACAATGATGCACTTAGCCAAAAAGGGCGTATGTGTTTTCTCCTTAATATATTCAGGAGAAAACGCATACGCCCTTTTTGGCCAAGCAAGCAAGCGGGCAACGCAAATCTTCACTACAAAGAAGTATCCAACCCACCGGTCAAAACGGACATCCACAAATTTTGTAAAAATCAGAAAGGCAAGACAGGCCCTGGAGATCAGGAAGCCTTGTTATGCTGATGGGTGCGATGTAAATTGCCAACTGCCTCACTGGAGGAGTGCATTGTGTTCCCTAAAACAAGTAAACAACAGAGCTACAGAGCCAAGGGCACTTCCAGTCTAGGGAATATACCTTGGGAAAACTGAAAATCAATATGACAGAGCCACCCGCAAAGTCAGGGCTGCACTCCTTACAAGAACCTCAACTTGGGTACACTTTAAATATCCCATAATATATAAAAATGGTTCAAAAAATTGTGGTACTTATGTACGATTGAATATCCCTCAGCCATGAAATCAATGTCATAAGACCAGTAGCAGCAAAATGAGTGGATTCAGGTACGATGATTCTAAGTGAAATAATTCACACAGAAAAGAAACTTATCATAAGATATCACTTGTTAAGATCCTGTAAACATGGCTAGACATGAACTTACTTACAAAGAGAACGGAGTCTCAAATTTAGAAAACACTCTTATGCTTGCTTAAGGGGGAAGGAGTGGTGAGGTGATGCATAAAAGCAGAGTTTGATATAAGCATAGGTACCATTCCAAAAACCAACTATGAAATAGACAAGACCTACACCTTCCTCAGTGAAAGAGACTCAAAACTCCATATTACCCGCAGAGGAATATATCTGACTAGTAAGAATCTAAAAACCTATGTATTTATATGTATCCATAAGGGAATCAATTGTGTCTAGACTGGCATAAACATGGCAGCAAGAATCAGCTCAAACCCCCTATAAAAAGGAATTTCAAAAACAAAACAAAAGAACAGGGAAAATGTTTACAATTCCTTCAGGGTCTCTGATGAAACCTGGAATGACGCTATCTACAATGACAGCTGGATGTGGCATAAGGCTGGACACCTGTGATTGAGAGGATTGGTGAGATTGTGTGAGCAAATGCAGACCCTTTAAAGCAATAATGCATGGCACACATTCCATGGTTCCCAACTCTCCAGGTAGAAAGGAATATCACTACAGTTATAACATGTATGGGCACGTAGAGAATGGAAACACTCTGATGGTGAAAGGTTTCTAAAGCTCTACTACTTTTTTCTCTCCCTGTGATCCAGTTTGACATTCCAACTGCTTTACTATCAATCTCCCAACTTGGAGAGTCAGCCCCTATAACCTCCTGATTCGCACAGTGGGCAAAATGTGTAGAGGATATAAGGGAAGAGAGAGAACCAATGAGAGAGTAGCTGTAGGCATTTGGACAGCCACATGTCACTCTAATTTCCCGTCACGAAGAGGAATTAACCAAAGTCTCATCCTGCCCCACCAGAACAAGTATAGGTCCTGAAGCAAAATTGTGGATTTTCGGTCAGCTCACAAAAACGCGAGTTGAAAAATGGAGCTCAGGGCCACAGCAATAAACTAACCTGCAGAGATAAAAAGGACTACTCTCTTCCAAAAAATCTGTTGAGGGAAAGCCACGAGGCGGAATTGAAAATGAGGCTGAATGGCATGAAACAGATTTCAAGAGGTACAATGGAATCACCTTAAAACACAGGAAAAGCATCACAACTTCGAAAATTATGGAAATGGCCATAAAGAGCGTATGGGTTTTCACGTGAATATATTCAGGAGAAGATGCATACGCGCTTTTTGGGCAAGCAAGCAAGTGGGCAATGCAAATCTTCACTAAAAATAAGTATCACTTCCCACCTTTCAAAAGGGACATCCACAAAATGTGTAAAAAACAGAAAGGCAAGACAGGCCCTGGAGAACAGGGAGCCTTGTTATGCTGATGGGCGGGATGTAAATTGCCAACTGCCTCTCTGGAGGAGTGCATTGTGTTCCCTAAAACAAGTAAACAACAGAGCTACAGAGCCAAGGGCGCTTCCAGTCTAGGGAATATATCTTGTGAAAACTGAAAATCAATAAGACAGACCCACCCCCAAATTTAGGGCTGCACTGCTTACAAGAACCTCAACTTGTATACACCTTAAATTTCCCAGGAAAGATAAAAATCGTTCAAAAATTTGTGGTACTTATGTCAGATGTATTATCCCTCAATCATGAAATCAATGTTAAGACCAGTAGCAGCAAAATGAGTGGATTCAGGTACGATGATTCTAAGTGAAATAAGTCACAGAGAAAAAGAAACTTATCGTAAGATAGCACTTATAAAGATCCTGTAAACGTGGCTACACATGAACTGAGTTAGGAAAGAGAACAGAGTCTCACATTTAGAAAACACTCTTATGCCTGCTTAAGGGGGAAGGAGAGGTGGGGTGATGCATAAAACCAGAGTTTGATATTAGTACAGGTACCGTTCCAAAAACCAACTACGGAATACACAAGACCTAAACCTTCCTCAGTGAAAGGGACTCAAAACCCCATATTTCCCGCAGAGGAATATATCTGACTAGTAAGAATCTTAAAACCTATGCGTTGATATGTCTCCATAAGGGAATCAAGTGTGTCTAGACTGGCATAAACATGGCAGCGAGAATCAGCTCAAACCCACTATAAAAAGGAATTTCAAAAACAAAATAAAACAACAGGGAAATTCTTTAGAATTCCTTCAGAGTCTCTGATGAAACCTGAATGACACTATCTACAATGACAGCTGGAAGTGGCATAAGGCTGGACACTTGGGAGTGAGAGGATTGGTGAGATTGGGTGAGCAAATGCAGACCCTTTAAAGCAATAATGCATGGCACCCATCCCATGGCTACCAACTCTCCAGGTTGAAGGGAATATCACTACATCTATAACATGTACGGGAAACGTAGAGAATGGCACACTGTAGATACGAAAGTTTTCTAAAACTCAACGAATAGTCCCTCTCCTTGTGCTCAGGTTTGACTTTCCAACTGCTTTACTATCAATCTCCCAACTTGGAGAGACAGCACCTTTAACCTCCTGGTTCGCACAGGTTGCCAATTTGCAGAGGATGAAAGGGAAGAGGGAGAACCAATGAAAGAGTAGCTGTTAGGCATTTGGACAGGCACATGTGACTCTAGTATCCCGGCGGGAAGAATAATTAACCAAAGACTCAGCCACACACTGGGAACCAGTATAGGGGCTGAACAAAAAATTTGGACTTGCGTTCAGCTCACAAAAAACAAGTTGAAAAATGGAGCTCCGGGGCACAGCAATTCACAAACTGGCAGAGTAATAAAGGACAACAATCGTCCTAAAATTTATTGAGGGAAGGCAACGAGGCGGACTTGAAAGCGAGGCAGAATACCAGGAAACAGATTTCAAGAGGTAATTTGGAATCACCTTTAAAGCACAGGAAGAAGTGCAGAATTTCGACAATGATGCACTTAGCCAAAAAGGGTGTATGTGTTTTCTCCTTAATATATTCAGGAGAAAATGCATACGCCCTTTTTGGCCAAGCAAGGAAGTGGGCAACGCAAATCTTCACTACAAAGAAGTATCCCACCCACCGGTCAAAAGAGACATCCACAAAATGTGTAAAAACCAGAAAGGCAAGACAGGCGCTGGAGAATAGGGAGCCTTGTTATGCTGATGGGCGCGATGTAAATTGCCAACTGCCTCACTGGAGGAGTACATTGTGTTCCCTAAAACAAGTAAACAGCAGAGCTACAGAGCCAAAACACTTCCAGTCTAGGGAATATATCTTGGGAAAACTGAAAATCAATATGACAGAGCCACCCGCAAAATCAGTGCTGCACTGATTACAAGAACCTCAACTTGGGTACACGTTAAATATCCAAGGAAATATAAAAATGGTTCAAAAAATTGTGGTACTTACGTACTTTTGAATATCCCTCAGCCATGAAATCAATGTCATAAGACCAGTAGCAGCAAAATGAGTAGATTCAGGTACGATGATTCTAAGTGAAATATTTCACACAGAAAAGAAACTTATCATAAGATATCACTTGTTAAGATCCTGTAAACATGGCTAGATATGAACTTACTTACAAAGAGAACAGAGTCTCACATTTAGAAAACACTCTTATGCTTGCTTAAGGGGGAAGGAGAGTTGAGGTGATGCATAAAAGCAGAGTTTGATATAAGCATAGGTACCATTCCAAAAACCAACTATGAAATAGACAAGACCTACACCTTCCTCAGTGAAAGAGACTCAAAACTCCATATTACACGCAGAGGAATATATCTGACTAGTAAGAATCTAAAAACCTATGTATTTATATGTCTCCATAAGGGAATCAATTGTGTCTAGACTGGCATAAACATGGCATCAAGAATCAGCTCAAACCCCCTATAAAAAGGAATTTCAAAAACAAAACAAAAGAACAGGGAAAATGTTTACAATTCCTTCAGGGTCTCTGATGAAACCTGGAATGACGCTATGTACAAAGACAGCTGGATGTGGCATAAGGCTGGACACCTGTGAATGAGAGGATTGGTGAGATTGGGTGAGCAAATGCAGACCCTTTGAAGCAATAATGCATGGCACACATTCCATGGTTCCCAACTCTCCATGTAGAAAGGAATATCACTACAGTTATAACATGTATGGGCACGTAGAGAATGGAAACACTCTGATGGTGACAGGTTTCTAAAGCTCTACAACTTTTTTCTCTCCCTGCACTCCAGTTTGACATTCCAACAGCTTTACTATCAATCTCCCAACTTGGAGAGTCAGCCCCTATAACCTCCTGATTCGCACAGTGGGCAAATTGTGTAGAGGATATAAGGGAAGAGAGAGAACCAATGAGAGAGTAGCTGTAGGCATTTGGACAGCCACATGTCACTCTAATTTCCCATCACGAAGAGGAATTAACCAAAGTCTCATCCTGACCCCCCAGAACAAGTATAGGTCCTGAAGCAAAATTGTGGATTTGCAGTCAGCTCACAAATACGCGAGTTGAAAAATGGAGCTCAGGGCCACAGCAATTCACTAACCTGCAGAGTTAAAAAGGAATATTCTCTTCCAAAAAATCTGGTGAGGGAAAGCCTCGAGGCGGAATTGAAAATGAGGCTGAATGACATGAAACAGATTTCAAGAGGTACACTGGAATCACCTTAAAACAGAGGAAAAGCATCACAACTTCTAAAATTATGGAAATGGCCATAAAGAGCGTATGGGTTTTCACGTGAATATATTCAGGAGAACATGCATACGCGCTTTTTGGCCAAGCAAGAAAGTGGGCAATGCAAATCTGCACTAAAAAGAAGTATCACTTACCACCATTCAAAAGGGACATCCACAAAATGTGTAAAAAACAGAAAGGCAAGACAGGCCCTGGAGAACAGGGAGCCTTTTTATGCTGATGGGCGGAATGCAAATTGCCAACTGACTCATTGGAGGAGGGCACTGTGTTCCCTAAAACTGGTAAACAACAGAGGTACAGAGCCAAGGGCACTTCCACTCTAGGGAATATACAATGGGAACACTGAAAATCAATAAGACAGAGCCACCCCCAAATTTACGGCTGCACTGCCTACAAGAACCTCAACTTGGGTAGACCTTAAATATCCCAGGAAATATAAAAATGGTTCCAAAAATTGTGGTAATTACGTACGATGGATTATCCCTCAGCCATATAATCAATGTCATAAGACCAGCAGCAGCAAAGTGAGTGGATTCAGGTACGATGATTCTAAGTGAAATAAGTAACACAGAAAAAGAAACTTATCATAAGATATCACTTATGAAGATGCTGTAAACATGGCTACACATGAACTGAGTTAGGAAAGAGAACAGAGTCTCACATTTAGAAAACACTCTTATGGCCGGCTTAAGGGGATGGAGAGGTGGGGTGATGAATAAAACCAGAGTTTGATATAAGCACAGGTACCGTCCCAAAAATCAACTATGGAATAGAGAACACCTACACCTTCCTCAGTGAAAGGGACTCAAAACACCATATTTCCCACAGAGGAATATATCTGACTACTAAGGATCTTAAAACTTATGTATTGATATGTCCCCCTAAGGGAATCATGTGTGTCTAGACTGGCATAAACATGGCAGCGAGAAACAAAACAAACCCAATATAAAAAGGAATTTCAAAAACAAAACAAAAAACAGGGAAATTCTTTACTATTCCGTCAGGGTCTCTGACGAAACCTGGAATGACCATATCTACAATGACAGCTGGATATGGCATAAGGCTGGACACTTGGGACTGAGAGGATTGGTGAGATTGGGTGAGCACATGGAGACCATTTAAAGCAGGAATGCATGGCACCCATTCCATGGGTCCCAACTCTCCAGGATGAAGGGAATATTACTACAGCTATAACATGTACGGGAAACCTAGAGAATGAACACAATGTGAATATGAAAGGTTTCTAAAACTCAAAATATAGTCCCTCTCCTGGTGCTCCGCTTTGACTTTCCAACTGCTTTATTATCAATCTCCCAACTTGGAGAGACAGCCCCTTTAATCTCCTGGTTCCCACAGGTTTCCAGTTTGGCAGAGGATGGAATGGAAGACAGAGAACCAATGAGAGAGTAGTTGTTAGGCATTTGGACGGGCACATGTCACTCTAATTTCCTGGCAGGGAGAAGAATTAACCAAATTCTCAGGCACCCACCGGGAACCTGTATAGGTTCTGAACCAAAATTTTGGACTTGTGTTCAGCTCACAAAAAGCGAGTTGAAATATGGAGCTCAGGTGCACAGCAATTCACAAACTGGCAGAGTAATAAAGGAAAACTATTGTCAAAAAATCTGTTGAGGGATGGCAAATTGGTGGACTAGAAAGAGAGGCAGAATAGCAAGGAACAGATTTCAAGAGGTATGTTGGAATCGCCTGTAAAGCACAGGAAGAGGGGCACAGTTTCGACAATGATGCACTTGGCCAAAAAGGGCGTATGCGTTTTCTCCTGAATATATTCAGGAGAAAAGGCATACGCACTTTTCGGCCAAGCAAGCAAGCAGGCAATGCAAATCTGCACTACAATGAAGTATCACTTCCCACCACTCAAAAGGGACATCCACAAAATGTGTAAAAACCAGAAAGGCAAGACAGGCCCTGGAGAACAGGGAGCCTTGTTATGCTGATGGTCGGGATGTAAATTGTCAACTGCCTTACTGGTAGAGTGCACTGTGTTCCCTAAAACAAATAAAGAACAGAGCTACCGAGGCAAGGGCACATCAAATCTATGGAATATACCTTGTGAAAACTGAAAATCAATAAGACAGGGCCACCCCCAAATTGAGGGCTGCAATGCTAACAAGAACCTAAAATTGGGTACACATTAAATATCCAAGGAAATATAAAAATGTTTCAAAAAATTGTGGTACTTACGTACGATGGAATATCCCTCAGCCATGAAATCAATGTCATAAGACCAGTAGCAGCAAACTGAGTGGATTCAGGTACGATGATTCTAAGTGAAATAAGTCACACAGAAAAAGAAACTTATCATAAGATATCACTTATGACGATCCTGTTAACATGGCTACACATGAACTGAGTTAGGATAGTGAACAGAGTCTCACATATAGAAAACACTGTTATGACTGCTTAAGGGGGAAGGAGAGGTGGGGTGATGAATAAAACCAGAGTTTGATAGAAGCACAAGTACCGTTCCAAAAACCAAGTATGGAATAGACAAGACCTACACCTTTTTCAGTGAAAGGGACTCGAAAACCCATATTTCCCGCAGAGGAATAGATCTGACTAGTAAGAATCTTAAAACCTATGTATTGATAGGTTTCCGTAAGGGAATCAAGTGTGTCCAGTCTGGCATAAACAAGGCAGCGAGAATCAGCTCAAAACCATTATAATAATGAAATTCAAAAACCAAACAAATAAACACCGAAATTCTTTACAATTCCTTCAGGTTCTCTGATGAATGCTGGAATGACCCTGTCTATATTGAGAGCTGGATGTGGCATAAGGCTGGACACTTGGGACTGCGAGGATTGGTGAGATTGGTTTAGCAAATGCAGACACTTTATAGCAGTAATGCATGGCCCCCATTCCATGGGTCCCAACTCTCCAGGTTGAAGGGAAAATTATGACACTTATAATATGTACGGGAAACCTAGAGAATGGACACACTGTGAATACGAAAGGTTTCTAAAACTCAACAAATACTCCCTCTCCTGGTGCTCCGGTTTGACTTTCCAACTGCTTTACTATCAATCTCCTAACTTGGAGAGACAGCCCCTTTAACCTCCTGGTTCACACAGGTTGCCAATTTGGCAGAGGATGGAAGGGAAGAGGGAGAACCAATGAGAGAGTAGCCGTTAGGCATTTGGGCGGGCACGTGTCACTCTAATTTCCCAGCAGGAAGAAGAATTAACCAAAAAAACAGCCAAACACAGGCAACCAGTATTGGTCCTGAACCAAAATTTTGGACTTGCGTTCAGCTCACAAAAAACGACTTGAAAAATGGAGCTCAGGGGCACAGCAACTCACAAACTGGCAGAGTAATAAAGGACAACTATCGTCCAAAAACCTGTTGAGGGAAGGCAACGAGGCCGTATTGAAAGTGAGGCAGAATACCAGGAAACAGATTTCAAGAGGTACTTGGGAAGCACCTGTAAAGCTAAGGAAGAGGGGCACAACTTCGACAATGATGCACTTGGTCAAAAATGGTGTATTGGTTTTCTCCTGAGTATATTCAGGAGAAAACACATACGCCCTTTTTGGCCAAGCAAGCAAGGGGACAATTCCAACCTGCACTACAAAGAAGTATCTCTTCCCACCGGTCAAAAGGGACATCCACAAAATGTGTAAAAATCAGAAAGGCAAGACAGGCCCTGGAGAACAGGGAGCCTTGTTATGCTGATGGGCGAGATGTAAATTGCCAAGTGCCTCACAGGAGGAGTGCATTGTGTTCCCTAAAACAAGTAAACAATATAGCTACAGAGACACGGGCACTTCCAGTCTAGGGAATATACCTTGGGAAAACTGAAAATCAATAAGACAGAGCCAGCCCCAAATTTAGGGCTGCACTGCTTACAAGAACCTCAACTTGGGTACACTTTAAATATCCAAGGAAATATAAAAATGTTTTAAAAAATTGTGGTGATAACGTACGATGGAATATCCCTCAGCCATGAAATCATTGTCATAAGCCAAGTAGCAGCAAAGTGAGTGGATTCAGGTTCGATGATTCTAAGTGAAATAAGTCATACAGAAAAATAAACTTATCATAAGGTATCACTTATGAAGATCCTGTAAGCATGGCTACACATGAACTGAGTTAGGAAAGAGAACAGAGTCTCACATTTAGAAAACACTTTTATGCCTGCTTAAGCGGGAAGGAGAGGTGGGGTGATGCATAAAACCAGAGTTTGATATAAGCACAGGTACCATTACAAAAACCAACTAAGCAATAGACAAGACCTACACCTTCCTCAGTTAAAGGGACTCAAAACCCCATATTTCACGCAGAGGCATACATCTGACTAGTAAGAATCTTAAAACCTATGTATTGATATGTCTCCATAAGGGAATCAACTCCGTGTAGACTGACATAAACATGGCAGCGAGAATCAGCCCAAACCCACTATAAAAAGGAATTTCAAATAAAAAACAAAAAAACAGGGAAATTATTTACAATTCCTTCAGGGTCCCTGACGAAACCTGGAATGACCCTATCTACAATGACAGCAAGATGTGGCATAAGGCTGGACACTTGGGACTGAGAGGATTGGTTAGATTTGGTGAGCAAAAGAAGACCCTTTATAGGAATAATGCATAGCACCCATTCCATGGGTCCCAACTCTCCAGGTTGAAGGGAATATTACTACAGCTATAACATGTACGGGAAACCTAGAGAATGGACACACTGTGAATACGAAACGTTTCTAAAACTCAACGAATAGTCCCTCTCCTGGTACTCCGCTTTGACTTTCCAACTGCTTTACTATCAATCTCCCAACTTGGAGAGAGAGTCCCTTTAACCTACAGGTTCTCACCGGTTGCCGTTTTGGCAGAGGATGGAAGGGAATAGTGAGAACCAATGAGAGAGTAGCTGTTAGGCATTTGGACGGGCCCATGTGACTCAAATTTCCTGGGAGGAAGAATAATTAACCAAAGTCTCAGCCACTCTCCGGGAACCAGTATAGGTCCTGAAGCAAAATTTTGTACTTGCGTTCAGCTCACAAAAAACGAGTTGAAAAATGGAGCTCAGGGGCACAGCAATTCACAAACTAGCAGAGTAATAAAGGATAACTATCGTCCAAAAGTCTGTTGAGGGAAGGCAACGAGGCACACTTGAAAGCGAGGCAAAATAGCAGGAAATAGACTTCAAGAGGTAGGTAGGAATCGCCTGTAAAGCACAGGAAGAGTGGCACAACTTCGACAATGATGCACTTGGCCAAAAAGGGCATAAGCATTTTCTCCAGAATATTTTCAGGAGAAAACACATATGCCCATTTTGGCCAAGCAAGCAAGGGGGTAATGCAAATCTGCACTACAAAGAAGTATCACTTCCCACCGGTCAAAAGGGATATCCACAAAATGTGTAAAAGCCAGAAAGGCAAGACAGGCCCTGGAGATCAGGGAGCCTTTTTATGCTGATGGGCGGGATGTACATTGCCAACTCTCTCACTGGAGGAGTGCCTTGTGTTCCCTAAGACAAGTAAACAACAGAGCTACAGAGCCAAGGGCACTTCCAGTCTAGGGAATATACCTTGGGAAAACTGAAAATCAATAAGACAGAGCCACCTCCAAATTTAGGGCTGCACTGCTTACAAGAACCTCAACTTGGGTACACCTTAAATATCTCAGGAAATATAAAAATGGTTCAAAAAATTGTGGTACTTATGTACAATGGAATATCCCTCAGCCATGAAATCAATGTCATAAGACCAGTAGCAGCAAGATGAGTGGATTCAGGTACGATGATTCTAAGTGAAATAAGTCACACAGAAAAAGAAACTTATCATAAGATATCAATTATGAAGATCCTGTAAACATGACTACACTTGAACTGAGTTAGGAAAGAGAACAGAGTCTCACATTTAGAAAACACTCTTATGCCTGCTTAAGGGGTAGGAGAGGTGGTGTGATGCATAAAACCAGAGTTTTATATAAGCACAGGTATCGTTCAAGAAACCAACTATGGAATAGACAAGACCTACACCTTCCTCAGTGAAAGGGACTCAAAACCCCATATTTCCTGCAGAGGAATATATCTGACTAGTAAGGATCTTAAACCTATGTACTGATATGTCTGGGTAAGCGAATTAAGTGTGTCTAGACTGGCATAAACATGGCAGCGAGAATCAGCTCAAACCTACTATAAAATTAATTTCAAAAACAAAACAAAAAAACAGGGAAATTCTTTACAATTCCTTCAGGATCTCTGACGAAACCTGGAATGACCCTATCTACAATGACAGCTGGATGTGGCATAAGGATTGACACTTGTGACTGAGAGGATTGGTGCGATTGGTTGAGCAAATGCAGACCCTTTAAAGCAATAATGCATGGCACCCATTCCATGGGTCCGAACTCTCCAGGTTGAAGGGAATATTACACAACTATAACATGTACGGGAAACCTAGAGAATGGACACACTGTGAATAAGAAAGGTTTCTAAAACTCAACGAAAAGTCCCTCTCCTGGTGCTCCGGTTTGACTTTCCAACTGCTTTACTATCAATCTCCCAACTAGGAGAGGCAGACCCTTTAACCTCCTGGTTCCCACAGGTTGCCAATTTGGCAGAGGTTGGTGGGGAAGAGGGAGAACCAATGAGAGAGTAGCTGTTAGGCATTTGGATGGGCACATGTCATTCTAATTTCCCGGTAGGAAAAAGAATTAACCAAAGTCTCATCCACCCACCTGGAACCAGTATAGGTCCTGAACCAAAATTTTGGGCTCGCTTTCAGCTCACAAAAAACGAGTTGAAAAATGGAGCTCAGGGGCACAGCAATTAACAAACTGGCAGAGTAATAAAGGAAAACTATCGTCCAAAAATCTGCTGAGGGAAGGCAACGAGGCCGACATGAAAGCGAGGTAGAATAGCAGGAAACAGATTTCAAGAGGTACGTTGGAATCGCCTTTAAAGCACAGGAATAGGGGCACAGCTTCGACAATGATGCACTTGGCCAAAAAGGGCGTATGCATTTTCTCCTGAATATATTCAGGAGAAAACGCATAAGCAATTTTTGGCCAAGCAAGCAAGCGGGCAATGCAAATCTTCACTACAAACAGTATCACTTCCGCCCGTTCAAAAGAGACATCCACAAAATGTGTAAAAACCAGAAAGGCAAGACTGGCCCTGGAGAACAGGAAGCCTTGATATGCTGATGGGTGGGATGTAAATTGCCAACTGCCTCACTGGAGGAGTGCACTGTGTTCCCTAAAAGAAGTAAACAACAGAGCTACAGAGCCAAGGGCACTTCCAGTTTATGGAATAAACCTTGGGAAATCTGAAAAAGAATAAGACAGAGCCACACCCAAATTTAGGGATGCATTGCTTACAAGAACCTCAACTTGGGTACACCTTAAATACCCCAGGAAATATAAAAATGGTTCAAAAAATTGTGGTACTTACGTATGACGGAATATCTCTCAGCCATGAAATCAATGTCATAGTACCAGTAGCAGCAAAACGAGTGGATTCAGGTACGATGATTCTAAGTGAAATAAGTCACACAGAAAAAGAAACTTATCATAAGATATCACTTATGAAGATCCTGTAAACATGGCTACACATGAAGAGAGTTAGGAAAGAGAACAGAGTCTCACATTTAGAAAACACTCTTACGCCTGCTTATGGGGGAAGGAGCGGTGGGGTGATGCATAAAACCAGAGTTTGATATAAGCACAGGAACCGTTCCAAAAAACAACTATTGTATAGACATGGCCTACAACTTCCTCAGTGAAAGGGACTCAAAACCCCACATTTCCCGTAGAGGAATATATCTGACTAGTAAGGATCTTAAAACCTATGTACTGATATGTCTGGGTAAGGGATTTAAGTATGTCTAGACTGGCATAAACATGGCAGCGAGAATCAGCTCAAACCCACTATAAATAGGAATTTCAAAAACAAAACAAAAAAACAAGGAAATTCTTTACAATTCCTTCCGGATCTCTGATGAAATCTGGAATGTCCCTATCTACAATGACAGCTGGATGTGGCATAAGGCTGGACATTTGGGACTGAGAGGATTGGTGAGATTGGGTGAGCAAATGCAGACCCTTTAAAGCAATAACGCATGGCACCCATTCCATGGGTCCCAACTATCCAGCTTGAAGGGAATAATACTACAGCTATATCAAGTACGGGAAACCTAGAGAATGGACACACTGTGAATACAAAAGGTTTCTAAAACTCAAAGAATAATCCCTTTCCTGGTGCTCCGGTTTGGCATTCCAACTGCTTTACTGTCAATCTGCCAAGCTGGAGAGACAGCCCCTTTAACCTCCTGGTTCGCACAGGTTGCCAATTTGGCAGAGGATGAAAGGGAAGAGGGAGAACCAATGAGAGAATAGCTGTTAGGCATTTGGACGGGCGCATGTCACTCTAATTTCCTGGCAGGAAAAAGAATTAACCGATATCTCAGCCACCCACAGGGAACCAGTATCAGTCCTGAACCAAAATTTTGGACATGCGTTCAGCTCACAAAAAACGAGTTGAAAAATGGAGCTCAGGGGCACAGCAATTCGCAAACTGGCAGAGTAATAAAGGACAACAATCGTCCAAAAATCTATTGAGGGAAGGCAACGAGGCAGACCTGAAAGTGAGGCAGAATAGCAGGAAACAGATTTCAAGAGGTACGTTGGAATCACCTTTAAAGCACAGGAAGAGGGCCCCAACTTCCACAATGATGCACTTGGCCAAAAAGGGCGTATTCGTTTTCTCCTGAATATATTCAGGAGAAAACAAATACGCACTTTTTGGCCAAGCAAGCAAGCAGGCAATGGAAATCTGCACTACAAAGAAGTATCACTTAGCACTGGTCAAAAGGGACATCCAAAATATGTGTAAAAAGCAGAATGGCAAGACAGGCCCTGGAGAACAGGGAGCCTTGTTATGCTGATGGGCGGGATGTATATTGCCAACTGCCTCTCTGGAGGAGTGCATTGTGTTCCCTTAAAGAAGTAAACAACAGAGCTACAGAGCCAAGGGCACGTGCATTCTGGGGAATATACCTTGGGAAAACTGAAAATCAATAAGACTGAGCCACCCCCAAATTTAGGGCTGCACTGCTTCCAACAACCTCAACATGGTTACACCTTAAATATCCCAGGAAATATAAAAATGGCTAAAAAAATGTTGTTAATTACGAACGATGGAATATCCCTCAGCCATGAACTCAATGTCCTAAGACCAGTAGCAGCGAAATGAGTGGATCCAGGTATGATGATTCTAAGTGAAATACGTCAAACAGTAAAATAAACTTATCATAAGATATCACTTATGAAGGTCCTGTACACATGGCTACAGATGAACTGAGTTAGGAAAGAGAAGAGAGTCTCACATTTAGAAAACACTCTTATGCCTGCTTAAGGGGGAAGGAGAGGTGGGGTGATGCATAAAACCAGAGTTTGATATTAATCCAGGTAACATTCCAAAAACCAAATACAGAATAGACAAGACCTACACCTTCCTCAGTGAAACGAACTCCACACGCCATATTCCCCGCACAGGAATATATCTGACTAGTAAGAATCTTAAAACCTATGTATTGATATGTCTCCATAAGGGAATAAAGTCTGTCTAGACTGGCATAAACATGGCAGTGAGAATCAGCTCAAACCCACTATAAAAAGGAATTTCAAAAACAAAACAAAAAACTGGGAAATTCTTTACAATTCCTTCAGGATCTCTGACGAAACCTGGAATGACCCTATCTACAATGACAGCTGAATGTGGCATAAGGCTGGACACTTGGGACTGAGAGGATGGGTGAGATTGGGTGAGCAAATGCAGACCCTTTAAAGCAATAATGCATGGCACCCATTCCATGGGTCCCAACTCTCCATGTTGAAGGGAATTTTACTACAGCTGTAACATGTACGGGAAACCTAGAGAATGGACACACTGTGAATACGAAAGTTTTCTGAAACTCAACGAATAGACCCTCTCCTGGTGCTCCGGTTTGACTTTCCAACTGCTTTACTATCAATCTCCCAACTTGGAGAGACGGCCCCTTTAACCTCCTGGTTCGCACAGGTTGTCAATTTGGCAAAGCATGAAAGGGAAGAGGGAGAACCAATGAGAGAGTAGCTGTTAGACATTTGGATTCGTACAAGTCACTCTAATTTCCCGGCAGTAGAAGTATTAACAAAAGTATCAGCCACACGCCAGGAACCAGAATTGGTCCTGAACCAAAATTTTGAACTTGTGGTCAGCTGCTAAAAAACGAGTTAATATATGGAGGTCAGGGGCACAGCAATTCACAAATTGGCAGAGTAATAAAGGACAACTATCGTCCAAAAATCTGTTGAGGGAAGGCAATGAGGCGGAATTGAAAGTGAGGCCGTATAGCAGGAAACTGATTTCAAGAGGTACGTTCGAATTGCCTTTAAAGCAAAGGAAGAGGGGCACAACTTCGACAATGATGCACTTGGCTAAGAAGGGTGTATACGTTTTCTCCTGAATTTATTCAGGAGAAAACTCATACACCCTTTTTGGCCAAGCAAGCAAGTGTGCAATGCAAATCTGCACTACAAAGAAGTAAAACTTCCCACCAGTCAAAGGGATATCCGCAAAGAGTGTGAAATCCATAAAGGCAAGACAGGCCCTGGAGAAGATGGAGCCTTGTTATGCTGATGGGCAGGATGTAAATTGCCAACTGCCTCTCTGAAGGAGTTAAGTGTGTTCCCTAACACAAGTAAGCAACAGAGCTACAGAGCCAAGAGCACTTCCAGTGTAGGTAAAATACTTTTGGAAAACTGAAAATCAATAAGACAGGGCCACCCACAAATTGAGGGCTGCACTGCTTACAAGAACCTCAACTTGGGTACACCTTAAATATCCCAGGAAATAAAAAAATGGTTCAAGAAATTGTGGTACTTACGTACGATGGGATATCTCTCAGCCATGACATTAATGTGATATGGGCAGTAGCAGCAAAATGAGTGGATTCAGGTACGATGATTCTAAGTGAAATAAGTCACACTCAAAAAGAAACTTATCATAAGTTATCACCTATGAAGATCCTGTAAACATGGCTACACAAGAACTGAGTTAGGAAAGAGAACAGTGTCTCACATGTAGAAAACACTCTTTTGCCTGCTGAACGGGAAGGAGAGGTGGGGTGAATCATAAAACCACAGTTTGATATAAGCACAGGTACCGTTCCAAAAACCAACTATGGAACAGAGAAGACCTACACCTTCTTCAGTGAAAGGGACTCAAAACCCCATATTTCCAGCAGAGGAATAAAACTGACTACTAAGAATCTTAAAACCTATGTCTTGATATGTCTCCATAAGGGAATCAAATGTGTCTAGACTGGCATAAACATGGCAGCGAGAATCAGCTCAAACCCACTATAAAAAGGAATTTCAAAAACAAAACAAAAAAACAGGGAAATTCTTTACAATTCCTTCAGGGTTTCTGATGAAACATGGAATGACCCTATCTACAACGACAGCTGAAGGTGGCATAAGGCTGTACACTTGGGACTGAAAGGATTGGTGAGATTGGGTTAGCAAATGCAGTCCTTTAAAGCAATAATGCGTGGCACCCATTCCATGGGTACCAACTCTCCAGATTGAAGGGAATATTACTACAGCTATAACATGTACGAGAAACCTAGAGAATGGACAGACTGTGAATACGAAAGGTTTCTAAAACTCAAGTAATAGTCCCTCTCCTGTTGCTCCATTTTGACTTTCCAACTGCTTTACTATCAATCTGCCAACTTGGAGAGACAGTCCCTTTAAACTCCTGGTTCGCACAGGTTGCCAATTTGGCAGACTATGAAAGGGAAGAGGGAGAACCAATGAGAGAGTAGCTGTTTGGCATTTGGACGGGAACATGTCACTCTAATTGCCTGGAAGGAAGAAGAATTAACCAAACTCTCAGCCACCTGCCGGGAGCCAGTATAGGTCCCGAACCAAAATTTTTGACTTGCGTTCATCTCACAAAAACGAGTTGAAAAGTGGAGCTCAGGGGCACTGCAATTCACAAACTGGCAGAGTAATAAAGGACAACTATCATCCAAAAATCTGTTCAGGGAAGGCATCAAGACAGCCTTGAAAGAGAGGCAGAATAGAAGGAAACAGATTTCAAGGGGTACGTTGGAATCACCTTTAAAGCACAGGAAGAGGGGCACAACGTCGACAATGATGCACTTGGCCATATAGGGCGTATATGTTTTCTCCTGAATATATTCAGGAGAAAACGCATACGCCCTTTTTGGCCAAGCAAGCAAGCGGTCAATGCAAATCTGCACTACACAGAAGTATCAATTCCCACAGATCAAAAGGGACATCCGCAAAATGTGTAAAAACCAGAAAGCCAAGACAGCACCTGGAGAACAGGGAGCACTGTTATATTGATTGGCGGGATGTAAATTGCCAACTCCCTATTGGGACCAGTGCATTGTGTTCCCTAAAACAAGTAAACAACAGAGCTACAGAGCCAAGGGTACTTCCTATCTAGGGAATATACCTTGGGAAAACTGAAAATCTTTAAGACAGAGCCACCCCAAAATTTAGGGCTGCACTCCTTACAAGAACCTCAACTTGGGTACACCTTAAATATCCCAGGAAAGACAAAAATGGTTCAAGAAATTGTGGTATTTACGTACGATGGAATATCCCTCAGCCATGAAATCAATGTCATAAGACCAGTAGCAGCAAAATGAGTGGATTCAGGTACGATTATTCTAATGAAATAAGTTACACAGAAAAAGAAACTTATCATATGATATCACTTATGAAGGTCCTGTAACTATGGCTACACATGAACTGAGTTAGGAAAGATAACAGAGTAACGAATCTTATCATAAGATATTACTCATAGTGGGAATGTACACATGGCTACGAATGAACTGAATTACAAACACAACAGAGTCACACATTTAGCAAACAATATTCTGCCTGCTTTAGGGGAAAGGTGAGGTGGGGTGATGCATAAAACCACAGTTTTAAATTAGCACAGATACCGTTACATAAACCAAGTATGTAATAGACTTCACCTACTCCCGACACAATAAACTGGACTCAAAACCCTCGATTCATTACAGAGGAATATATCTGACTCCAAGAATTTTAAAACATATGGATTCTCATGTCTCCATAAAGGAATCATGTGTGTGTATAACAGCATGAACACAGCACTGAAATTCACCTAACACCCTTATAAAAATAAATTTCAAAAGCAAAATGAAAAAACAGCGAAACAGAGAGAAAGTCTTAAGAATTACGTTCAGGGCCTATGATGCAACATGGATTGTCCACCTTTACACCCACAGCTGGATGAGACATAAGACTGGACACTTGGGGCTGACAAGATTGCTGAGGTTGTGTGAGCAAAAGAACACCACGTAGAGCAATACTGTGTGCTACCCATTCTAGTGGTCCCAACTCTCCAGGTTTAAGGGAATCTTCCTACAGTTAAAGCATGCATGGGAAACCCAGTGGGTGGTACACTGTGTAATTGGGAAAGTTTTCTAAAAGGTACCTCATTTTTCCTTTCGTCATTCTCGGCTTCGCCATTCCATCTGCATTACTAAATATCTCCCCACTTGGAGTATCAGCGCGTTTACCCTCCTGTTATGCACAGTTTGCAAATTGTGCAGAGGATGAACAGGAAGAGGGGAAACAAATGAGAGATTAGCTGTAGGTGTTTGGATGGGCACATGTCACTCTAGTTTCCCATCAGGAAGAAGAATTAACCAAAGGCTCAGCCTGAAGCCCCGGAACCAGACTAGTGCCTACAGCCATACTACGGTATTGCAGCCAGCTCACAAATAGGCGAGTTGAAAAATGGAAATAAGGGGCACAGCAATTCACAAACTTGCAGAGTTATAAAGGACAACTATCATCCAGAAATATATTGAGGTAAGGCAGTGAAGAGGATTTGAATGCAAGGCAGAATTGAAGGAAACAGATTTCAAGAGGTAGAATGGAGTCGTCTTTAAAGCACATGAAAAGCGACAGAACATCGATAATGTTGCCCTTGGCCGAAAAGGGGGTATGTGTATTTTCTTGAATATATTTGGGAAAAAATGCATACACCCTTTTTGGCCAAGCAAGCCATCAGGCATTGCAAATCCACACTACATAGAAGTGTCCCTTACCTACAGTCAAAAGGGACATCCGCAAATAGTGTAAAAAGCACAAATGCAGGACAGGCCATGGAGAAAAAGGAGCCTGATTACGCCGATGGACAGGTTGTAAATTGCCAACAGCCTCTCTGGAGAACGGTATGTTGTTTTCTAAAACAGAGCCACAGAGCATAGCACACTTCCACTCATGGGCGTGTATTTTGGGAAAACTAAAAATCCACAACACACAGTCAGCCCAAAGTTTAGGGCTGCTCTGTTTACAAGAACCTCGACTTCAGTACACTTTAAATATCCCAGGAAATGAAAAAAAATGGATATAGATGTTGTGGTACTTATATACAATGGAATGTCACTCAGACATAAAATCAATGTCATAAGGCCAATAGCAGCATAATGAGTGGCTTTAGGTACGATGATGCTAAGTGAAATGAGCCACAAAGAAAAAAGAAACTTATTGTAATATATCACTTATAGAGGGAATGTAAACATGGCTACCCATGAACTGAATTTCAAAAGTGAACAGAGTTACACATTTAGAAAGCACACTTATGCCTCCTTAAGGGGAAAGGTGACGTGGGGTGATGTGTAAAAGCAGAGTTTGAAATTAGCACAGATCCCATTCCATATACCAAATATGTAATAGACAAGACCTACTCCTTTCTCAATGAACTAGACACAAAACACCCTATTCACTGAAGAGGAGTATATCTGACTGGTAATAATCTTGAAACCTATGTATTTATATGGATCCATAATGGAATCAAGTGTATGTAGATTGGCATAAACACAGATCAATGGAACAGGACAGAAAGCCCAGAGATAAACGTACATACCTATGGCTATCTCATCTATGACAAAGGAGCTAAGGATATACAATGGAGAAAAGACAGTCTCTTTAGTAATTGGTGCTGGGAAAACTGGACCTCTACACATAAAAGAATGAAATTAGAATACTCCATAACACCATACACAAAAATAAACTCTAAATGGATTAGAGATCTAAATATAAGACCAGACACTATAAAACACTTAGAGGAAACCATAGGCAGCACACTCTATGACATAAATCACAGCAAGATCCTTTTTGACCCACCTCCTAGAGAAATGGAAATAAAAACATAAATCAACAAATGGGACCTAATGAAACTTAAAAGCTTTTACACAGTACAGGAAAACATAAACAAGATGCAAAAACATCCCTCAGAATGGGAGAAAATATTTTCAAATGAAGCAATTGACAAAGGATTAATCTCCAAAGTTTACAAGCACCTCATGTAGCTCAATATCACAAAAACAAACAACCCAATCCAAAAACGGGCAGAAGACCTAAATAGACATTTCTCCAAAGAAGATATACAGATTACCAAGAAACACATGAAAGGATGCTGAACATCACTAATCATTAGAGAAATGCAAGTCAAAACTACTGTGAGGTATCACCTCACAGCAGTCAGAGTGGCAATCATCAAAATAATCTACAAAACAATAAATGCTGGAGAGGCCTTTATTGGAGAAAAGGGAACACACTTGCACTGTGGTTGGGAATGTAAATTGATATGGGCACTAGGGAGAACAGTACAGAGGTTCCTTTAAATAACTAACAATAGAAGTACCATACAACACAACAATCCAACTACTGGGAATTTGTCTTGCGAAAACCATAATTCTAAAAGAGTTATGCACAAAAATGTTCATTGCAGCTCTATTTACAATAGCCAGTACATGGAAGCAACCTAAGTGTCCATCGACAGATGAATGGATAAAGAAGATCTGGCACATATATACAATGGGATATTACTCAGCCATAAAAAGAAGCAAAGCTGAGTTATTCGTACTGAGGTGGATGGACTTAGAATCTGTCCTACACAGTGAAGTAAGGCAGAAAGGGAAAATCAAACACTGTATGTTAACAGATATACGGAACCAAATGAAGAAAAAAAAAAGATTTTGAAGAACCTAGTGGCAGGACAGGATTAAAGACACAGACATAGAGAAAGGACTTGAGGACACCGGAAGGGGGATGGGTACCTGGGACGAAGTGAGAGAGTGGCATGGATATAAATACATTACCAAATGTAACACCAATAGCTACTGGGAAGCAGCCACATAGAACAGGGAGATCAGCTCGGTGCTATGTGACCACATAAAGGGGTGGGATATGGGGTGTGGGAGGGAGATGCAAGAGGGAGGGGATCTGGTGATATTTGTATATGTATAGCTGATTCACTTTTTTATACAGCAGAAACGAACACTCCATTGTAAAGCAATTATACTCCAATAAACGTGTAAAAGGAAAAAAAATGAAAGCACATGGATAAACCTACACACCTATGGTCAACTAATGTATGACAAAGGAGGCAAGACTATACAATGGAGATAAGACAGTCTCTTCAATCATTGGTGCTGGGAAATATGGAGAGCTACATGTAAAAGAATGAAATTAGAACACTCCCCAACACCATACATAAAAATATATTCAAAATGGATTAGAGACCTTAATGTAAGACCAGATAGTATAAAACTCTGAGAGGAAAACTTACGAAGGATACTCTGACGTAAATCACAGCAAGATCTTTTTTGATCCACCTCCTATAGTAATGAAATAAAAAAGAAAACTAAAGAGATGGGACCTAATGAAACGTAAAAGCTTTTGCAAAGCAAAGGAAACTACAAACAAGATAAAAAGACAACCCTCAGAATGGCAGAAAATATTTGCAAACGAATCAATGGACAAATGATTAATCTCGAATATATATAAACAGCTCATGCATCTCAATATTAATAAAACAAACAACCCAATACAAAAATGGAAGAAGATCTAAATAGACATTTCTTCCAAGAAGACATAGAGATGGCCAGTACGCACATGAAAATCTGCTCAACATCACTAATTATTAGAGAAATGGAAATGGAAACTACAATGAGGTATCACGTCACACCTGTTAGAATGGGCATCATCAGAAAATCTACAAACAACAAATGCTGGAGCGGGTGTGGAGAAAAGGAACTTTCTTCCACTATTGTTGGAAATATAGATTGATACAGTCCCTATGGGGAACAGTATGGAGGTTCCTTAAAAAACTAAAAATAGTATTACCATATAATCCAGCAAACCCACTACTGGGCATATACACAGAGAAAACCATAAATCAAAAAGACACATTCACCACAATGTTCATTGCAGCACTATTTACAATAGCCAGGTAATGAAAGCAACCTAAGTGCCCACAGACAAACGAATGGATAAAGATGTGGTACATATATACAATGGAATATTACTCAGCCATACAAAGGAATGAAATTGGGTCATTTGTAGAGACCTTGAAGGATCGAGAGACTGTCATACAGAGTGCAGTAAGTCAGAAAGAGAAAAACCAATATTGTATATTAATGCATATATGTGGAACATAGAAAATGGTACAGATGAACCAGTTTGCAGGGCAGAGATAGAGACACAGATGTAGAGAACAAACATATGAACAGCCTCCCTGGTGGCGCAGTGGTTGAGAGTCCGCCTGCCGATGCAGGGGACACGGGTTCGTGCCCCGGTCCGGTAGGATCCCACATGCCGCGGAGCGGCTGGGCCCGTGAGCCATGGCCGCTGAGCCTGCGCGTCCGGAGCCTGTGCTCCGCAACGGGAGAGGCCACAACAGTGAGAGGCCTGCATACCGCAAAAAAAAAAAAGAAAAAAAAAAAAAAAAAAAAAAAAAACATATGAACACCAAGGGGGGAACGCCATGTGATGGTGGTGGTGGGATGAATTGGGAGACTGGGATTCACATGTGCACACTTATATGTATAAAATAGATATCCAATAAGAACCTGCTGTATAAAAGAAATACATAAATTTAAAAAAATTAAAAATAAATAAATAACATTTAATAAAATAAAACAGAAAAAAACTTTTTTCCCTTCACATAGACGTCTTTATATTAATGCATTATTTCCATGTTTATATCACCAAATTAAAAAAAATAGGAATAAATAAAATCTACCTTGAACCAAAAAGAAAAAAAGGAAAAAAAAAAAAAAAAAAAAAAAAACAGAACCCACCATTTATACAGAGGAAAATCGTATCAGGGCACTTGATCCAGTGGCAAAAATTTCTTAATTTGGTCAGATGTGGGAAATCGTCTCACATGCAGTCAGCAGCGCTCCCCCAACAATGAGCATCCTCATTGCAAAGCTGGGGGACTGTGTCGAGGCGTCTGTGAGTAAATGTGAGCTGAGCCCCAGTCCTGCTGCAGCTGAACTCTTCCCACCCTTTCCAGGTAAAACACCTGAATATGTACAAGCACTTGCAAGCCTAGAAGAAGGTCTGTGGAGCCACACCAGCGACAGCACGCAGGTCGACTTGGTGCCTGCAGGCCAGCCAGGATGGTCCTGGCCCCAGATGCTCTTCTGGAAGCTTTCCATTTCCCTGCCTGAGATACCCCTCCTGCCACGGCCCACACTGCTTTTTTACTTCCTCACCTCTGCCTGGAGAGGAATTCCAGCGGCAGGTATGGGTGACACATCCTCTTCTTTAGCAGGTGGCAGCCTGGCAACTCCTGCAGAAAGTCCAGCAGAGCCCCACTCACACTGGGCCACCCACAAAGCCACGGCCCCTCACTCCCTCCCACCACCCCAGCCCCGACACTGATGAAGGGGCAGAGAATATGGCGTCAGACACAGCTACAGGGGCTCTTGCTGACTGGAGAGGTGTTTATATTGACCTCAACCCAGGCACACCTGGGGAGGGCTGGCAGGCAGTGTATGGCTGACCAAATCAGCCAATCCTCATCCCTCCAGGGCTCACAGTTGCAGAAAATTAACCATGCTAAACGGGCCACGCCTAACGAACAGGCGTGGGCTCTTGAGGGTTAGGATAGACAAGGGGCTGCAGCTGCGGCTTGTTTTCTTACCATTTTATCTGGTCCATGTGTGAAAAACAACTTCAAGAAGGCCCTATCCTAATGAGAAGAACCCAGGAGTCAGGGGGAGGAGTGATGGTGGGTAGAGACAGAGGCCTGGTGCCCTGGCTGCAGTGGAAGTGTCTGGAAGACCAGGCAGAGAGAGGCTGCACAGAGTGATAGCCAGGGTCACAGACCTGTCAGAACTGCTGTTTGTTAGTTCAAGTCCTGCTCTGAGGTGTTCTATGTCAGCTGTGAGCGACAGGTGAGCTGGGGGTTCTCCGCAAGGTGGGCTATGTGCACATTTCCTGTGTGTCCAGCCCTGCTGGGGTACCTGCCCAGGGGAGTTCCATATCCTGGGAAGGGCCTGACTATGAGAGCCCCATGTGCTGCTCGGTAGCTGCACAGGTGAGCTCCATAACCTGGGAGGGACTTGACCACGAGAGCCCCGTGGGCTCTGGGTGGGGGGTGCAGCCCAGGTGAGCTCCATATCCTGGGATTGGCCTGACCACGAGAGCCCCATGGGCTGCTAGAGACCTGGTAAAGGATATCAGGACAGTCAGTGAAGCCACCGAGGGTTTACATCCAGTAGCTCCTATTTCCTACACCCTGCTGGTCATTCTACCATCCACCAGGCCATGGCATTCTGTATTACACATCAATGATGCCTTCTTCTGTATTCCATTCATCTCAGAGTCACAAGAATTTTTGGCTTGTGAGTGGCAGGACACAACATGCAACAAAAGCAATAATGCTGGGCCGTCCTGCCCCAATGGTCCAAAAATCCCCACACCATCATTGGGGATATGTCCTCTAAAGACCTAAAAGTTCTACCTCTGTAAAAGGGAAACCTCCTTCAATATGAAGATGACATTCTGATCGCCAGGCCTACTAAAGACGCCTCTGAACTACCTAGCCAAGAAAGGATAGAAGGTGTTCAAGAAAAAGGCTCAAATATCCCAGGCTAAGGTGACATTCCTGGGCTTCATTCTCTCAGATATTCGGAGAAACGCATGCCAGGATAGGGAAGAAGCCATTTGCAGCCTTACCTCTTCTAAAACTAGAAGACAGCTTAGGGGTTCATGGGGAGGCCAAGGTTTTCTGCAACTGGATCCCTAACTACAGTCTAATAGCTGGGCCTCTACATGAAACACTGACACAAAATGATGATGATCCTTTTGAATAGAATCCAGAAGCAGCCTCTCAAGAATGGAAAGAGCAGTCAATTCAGACACTTGACCAGGAACTCCCTAATTTAGCTAAACCCTTTGACCTTTACATACCCGGTCAAAGATTAATAGCCCTTGGAGCCTTAGTGCAAAAACTGGGACCACTTGAAATTGAGCAACACAAGAATGCCTTTCAGGTATGATAAACTATAGTCACCAAGGGCTTTGCCACCGACTCATCAGGCCAGGATACTGGGGTATCTAAAAAGCTGGAAATCAGCAGCCCACAAGACCAGCTCCCTCCTAAGGGAAAAGGACCCCACGTGGTGATCCTAACCACCCATCATGCCCTGAAGTTGCAGGGGTCTCTCTGCGGACACACTGACCTCAAGTGAGGAGGTCCTCCAACTCCAAACTCCAGAGAGACAAACGGGTGCAACGGGCCCCCAAGATGACTTGTGTGACCATTACTTGACCTGGAGTTTCTATCAGAAAACAACAAGACTGTGCCCCGAAAGAGCAGACTACTGCTTGCAGGACTTACTGCACCCACAGGGGAGCTAATAAGCTTAGAGTGGGAAACGTATATCACGCTTTCACCATAGAAAACCATACAGACAACACGGTGATGGTGGCCAATATGACCGCCTGGACTGCTGGCTACTTCTAAAGGCCGTTGACTCAGTGGACGTCATGGTCCTGGATCACCACTGACCCTGGACTGTCTGGGAGTTGTGCGGGCAGGGTTCTGACACATGGTGCTGTTTGTACATTAATTCAGGTACCTAATTAAAGAAAGCACAGACTACTGGTCAGAGCATCTAGGCTGGCAAAAACCATCTTCCTCAGGTCGCCGAACAAATGTGGTGTGGGGTGAAACCTGCCACCTCAGCATCTCTGCACATCTCTTTCCTGGACACTTAAAGGTCATTAGAATCTATAACACTTCCAATGCTGGTGCTCAGGCGCACGAGAAGTGAGGCAGGAGGGCTTGGGACAATCAACCTCACCTGGAGGCTGGTGGGGAGACGTTTTGACCCTCCCCCCATGTATCAGGGCTCACACCACAGCATGAAGCAGTTACAAAAGAGGGTTCTGCACCCTCAACACCCCAAGAATGTGGAACAGAACAAAAAGCAGAGGAGGTGTTTGTCTCCGGCAACGTTCATTAAAAACTCCTGGGAGATAAAAAGAGAATCTGGGCAATTAACTAAAGTCTAACCAGTTTTTCCTTTGTGCTTCGTCTAATGTCACGTTCTCCTAGGGTTCCGCATGCAGAGGTCCCACACCTGGCACTTCAGACCCGATTTCCTAGAACAGAATTGCTGGGTCGACACCTCAGCTAGTGGGGTCCCATGCAGACTCCGTGGCATAGAGCCTGAGCTGCAGCCAACCCAGCCCTCGAGAGCTCCATCCCCTCCCTCCCACTGACGCTGCTGGGATCCCTACACAGCAGCCCAGCCCACAGCCCGTGGGGGAGTGCACACTCTCACCTCTCCATTCTGTTTTCAAAATGTTTCCTTTGCTTCTGAACCAAACTCAGTCTTGATATGTTGGCTCCAATGACACTGGGCATGGGGACTCCTGTTGGGGTCCACTCTGGAGGATCAGTAACAGAAATTGAGAACATCGTAACTTCAATGAACAGATGTGTGAGCCAAACTGTAGTTAACATAGAGCAGTGTATAATGTTCGGGTAAAATAAGATGTTTCTAAGACTTATATTTGATATTTCCATCACTTTACTATAAGCAAGTTCAGTGAAGATGTCTGCCTTATTTGTCAGGTCAACATTAGAGAAATGAAGTGATTTATTTCCATGGATGTACATCGAATACTCTTGGATGAAGCTTCAATTTGTTTTGAATGCTTTTCCATTGAAAATGATACCTCTCTTTCAGTTCCCCCATTTCTGAGAAGTATAAAATCTTACAATTTATTATTACCAAAGGGGAAAGGTAGGAGAAGGGATAAATTAACAGTTTGGGATTAACACATACACACCGCTATGTATAAAATAGATCATCAACAAGGAACTACTGTATAGCACAGGGAACTACACTGAATATTTTGCAATAACTTATAAGGGGAAATAATCTGAAAAAGAATAGATATTTTTATTGACATCATCTATCAATGACAGATAAAATGTAACCTAAGCAAGGTCGATGGTGAGCACTTCTGACCCTGAAGATTTCAATCATCTAAAGTTTGGGCTTTGCCTATTTCCCAAGGCCCTTAATAGACATACGTGTAGCCGGAGCTTAAACATTCCCCAGTTTGTGGTTCAGGGAGGCACTGATTTGGAAACATCCCTGGTGTTCTGCTTACATGCACTGGACCCTTCCTACAGCTAAAACATGCCTGCCACACGTAGAGGATGGTACACCGTTTGATCGGAAAGAGTTTGGAAAAGGCACCTCATCTCCTCATCGCCTGGTGCTCGAGTTCACCCCTCCAGCATCTTTCCTAACAATCTCCTCACTTGGGGATATCAGCACCGTCAACATCCTCTTGCACACAGTTTGGAATTTGTCCAGAGGAAGAAGCGGAAGGATGAGAAAAATTTAGAGACAAGTCTTAGGTGTTCAGACAGGAACATGCCACTCTAATTTCCCATTAGGAAAAGAATTAACCAAAGGCTCAGCCTGCCTCCTCAGAACCAGAATAGGGCCTGAAGCAATCCAATGGTTTGGCGGCCAGCTCACAAAATAAGCGAGTTGCAAAATGGAGCTCAGGAGCAGACAATTCAAAGACCTGCAAAGATATAAATGATAACCAACGTCCAAAAATATATTCAGGTAAGGCAACGAAGAGGATCTGAATGAGAGGCAGAATTGCAGGAAACAGATTTCAAAAGGTAGATTGTACTCACGTTTAAAGCATATGAAAAGCAGCAGAATTTCTAAAATGATGCAGTTGGGCAAAAGGGTGTATGTGTTTTTTTCGTGAAATCTTCAGGAAAATAAAACACATACAGAGTTTTTGGCCAACCAAGCAAGCGGGAAATGCAAATCCACACAACAAAGAAGTCTCAATATACTCTGCTTAGAAAGGCCATCCAAATATGTGTACAAACCGAAATGCAGGAGAGGCCACGGAGAACAGGGAGCCTAGTCACGCTGATGGGTGGGGTATAAATATCCAAGAGCCACTCTGAAGAAGTGTATGCTGTTTCCTAAAACATTTAAAATACAAAGCCCCCGAGCAAAGGGAACTTCAACTCATGGGCATATAACTTGAGAAGACTAAATATCGACAAGACACAGGCACCCCAAAGTTTAGGGCTGCTCTGCATACAAGAACTTCAACTTTGGTACACCTAAATTATCCCAGGAAAAAGAGAAATGCATAAAGAACTTGTGGTAATTTTGTACAACGGAATATCACTCAGACGTGAAATCAATGTCATAAGGCCAGTAGCAGCATAATGAGTGGATATAGTTATGATGATTCTAAGTGAAATTAGTCACACAGAAAAAAAGAATCTTATCATAAGATATCACTTACAGAGGGAATGTCAACATCACAACACATGAACTGAATTAAGAAAGAGAATAGAGTCTCACATTTAGAAAACACTCTTATGCCTGCTTAAAGGGAAAGGAGAGGTGGGGTGATGCATAAAACCAGAGTTTGATATTAGCACAGGTAACATTCCATAAACCAAATACAGAAGAGTAAAGACCTACACTTTCCTCAGTGAACGGGACTCAAAACCCCTATTCCCCGCAGAGGAATATATCTGACTAGTAAGAATCTTAAAACCTGTGTATTGATATGTCTCCTTAAGGGAATCAAGTGTGTCTAGACCGGCATAAACACGTCAGTGAAAATCAGCTCAACCCCATTATAAAAATGAATTTCAAAAACCAAACAAAAAAACAGGGAAATTCTTACACAATTCCTTCAGGGGTGCTGATGAAACCTGGTATGACCCTATCTGCAAAGACAACTGGATGAGACATAAGGCTGGACACTTGGGACTGAGAGGACTGGTGAGAATGGGAGAGAAAATGCAGATCCTTTAAAGTAGTAATGCATGACACCATTGCATGAGTCCCAAATCTCCAGGTAGAAGGGAATATCAATACAGTTATAACACGTATGGGAAACCTAGAGAATGGACACACTGTGATGGTGAAAGGTTTCTAAAAGTCTCCTAATTTTTCCTCTCCTTGTGCTCCAGGTTGGCATTCCAACTGCCTTACTATCAATCTCCCAACTTAAGAGAGTTAACCCCTATAACATCCTGGTTCGCACAGTTTGCTAATTGTGCAGAGGATGAAAGGGAAGAGGGAGAACCAATCAGAGAGTAGATGTAGGCATTTGGACGGGCACATGTCACTCTAAATTCCCATCAGGAAGAAGAATTAACCAAAGCCTCAGCCACCCGTAGGGAACAGTATAGCCACCCCTGGAACCAGTATAGGTCCTGAAGCAAAATTGTGGATTTGCGGTCAGCTCCGAAAAATGGGATTTGAAAATTGGAGCTCAGGGGCACAGCAATTCACAAACCTGCAGAGTTATAAAGGACTACTCTCTTCCAAAAATCTGTTGGGAGAAGGGAATGAAGCGGACTTTAAAATGAGGCAGAATTGCACAAAACATATTTCATGAGGTAAATTGGAATCGCTTTTAAAGCACAGGAAAAATATCACAACTTCGACAGTGATGCCCTTGGCCAAAAACGGTGTATGGCTTTTCTCCTGAATATATTCAGGAGAAAACGCATACACCCTTTTTGGCCAATCAAGCAAGCGTGCAATGCAAATCCACACTACAACATATTGTCACTACTCAGCGGTCAAATGGGACATCCGAAAATCTGTAAAAACCAGAAAGGCAAGAGAGAGATGACAAGGACATGAAGCAATGTAATCCCAAGGGTCATGGAGGATTGTGATGACCAGCTCATGGAGCATTGTGATGACAAGATTATGTAGCATTTTGCTGACAAAGGCATGGAGCATTGTGATGACAATGCTCATGGAACACTGTGATGACAAGCATCACGGAGCATTGTGATTAAAGCTGTCATGGAGCAGTGGGATGACAAGTGCATGGAGCATTTTGATGACAAGAGTCCAGGATCATTGTGTTGTCAGGGTTCATGGAGCGTTGTGATGACAGTGGTCATGGAGCACTGTGATGAGAAGGTCATGGAGCATTTGGCTGAAAATGTTCATGGACTATTGTGATGACAGTTGTAATTTAGCATTGTGATGAAAAGGTACTGGAGCATTGTGATGAGAAGACCATGGACCTTTTGATTACAAGTCTCATGGAGCATTCTGATGAAAAGGAGCATGGAGCATTGTGATTACAGGGGTCGTGGAGCATTGTGATGACAAGGGCATGAATCATCATGAAAGAGAAGGCCATGGAGCGTTCTGATGACATGCATCACGGAGTTCTGTGATGACAAGGGCATGGAGCATTGTGATTACAGGGGGCTTGGAGCACTGTGAGGAAAAGGGCATGGAGCATGGTGATGAAAAAGGCATGGAGCCTTGTCATGACAGGGTTCATAGAGGATACTGATGACAAGTGTCAGGGAGCATTGTGATGACAAGGGTATTTAGCATTGTGATGACAATGTTCATGGAGCATTGTGATGAGAAGACCATGGATAATTGTGGTGATGAGCCTCATGGGGCGTTGTGATGATAAGTGTTATGGAACATTTTGATCACAATGATTTGGAGCATTGTGATGACAGAGTTCATGGAGCATTTTGATTTCATTCTGATGACACTACCATGAAGCATTATGATGATGGGCATGGTGCATTGTGATGACAGGGATCATGGAGCATTGAGATGAAAAGGGGCATGGAACACTGTGATTACAAGGGTCTTGGAGCATTGTGATGACAAGGGCATGGAGCATCGTGAATGAGAAGGCCATGGAGCATTCTGATGACATGCGTCATGAAGCTTTGTGATGACATGGGCATGGAGCATTGTGATTACAGGGTTCTTGGAGTATTGTGATGACAAGGGTCATGGAAACTTGTGATGACAAGGCTATGGAACAGTGTGATGGCAGGGGTCATGGAGCATTGTTATGACAGGGGTAATGGAGCATTGTGATGACAAGGGCATGGAGCATTGGTCTGAAATGTTTCATGGATTATTATGATGAGTGGAGGCAAGGAGCATTGTGATGACAAGGGCACAGAACACTGTGATGCATGGGTCGTAGGAGGATTGTAATGACAAGCGCATGGAGCATTGTGAGAAAAATGGCATCGAGCATAGTGATGAAAAGCATCATGGAGACTGTAGTGACAAGGGCATGTAAAAATGTGATAAGTGGGTTCATGGAGCATTATGATAACAATGGCATGGAGCATTGTGATGCAAAGTGTCATGGAGCTTTGTGATGACAAAGGTCAGGGAGCATTTTGATGACAAGGCTGTGGTGCATTCTGTTGTGAAGGGCAGAGAGCATTGTGATGACACGGTCATGGAGCATTTGATGAAAAATGTCATGGAACATTTTGATGACAGGGTTTATGGAACATTGTGATTTCAGGGTCATGGAACATTTTCATGACAGGGGTTATGGACCACTGTGATGACAGTGGAGTGGTTGTATTGTGAGGACTAGTGAGGGAACATTTTGATATCAGTGGTGAGAGAGCATTTTGATAAGACGAGCAGGGAGCATTGTGATGACAAGATTTATGGAGCATTGTGATGAAAATGTTGTGGATCACTGTGATGTAAAGTGCATGGCGCATTGTGATGACATGGGTCAGGGAGCATTGCACTGACAACTACATGGAACATTGGGTTGACAAGGGTCATGGCGCATTGAGTTGAAAAAGTGATGGAGCATTGTGATGACAAGAGTCACGGAGCATTGTGATGAAAAGTTCATGGAGCATTGTGGTGAAAAAGTTCACAGAGCCTTGTGATGATGAGGGCATGGATCATTGTGATGACACAGGTAATGAAGCCTTGTGATGACTGGAGTCACGGAGCATTGTGATTACATGGGTCATGGAGCATTGTGATAACAAGGGCATGGAATATTGTGAAGACCAGGTCATGCAGTATTGTGAAGACTGGTGTCAGGGAGCATTGTGATGACATATGTAATGGCCCATTGTGATGAAAATGGCCTGGAGCATTGTGATGACAAGTGTTTTGGAGGATTCTGATGACAAAGGTAATGGAGCATTGTGATGACAATGGCTTGGAGAATTGTGATGACAAGGGTCACGGAGCATTGTGCTGAAAAGTGCATAGAGAATTGTGATGACAAAGGTCATGGAGCATTCTGATGACAAGCTTGTGGAGTATTTTGATGATAATGGCATGGAGCATTGTGATGAAAATTGCATTGGGCATTGTGATGAAAAAGGCATGGAGCCATTTCCTGACAGGGTTCAAGGAGCATTCTGTCGACAAGTGTCAGGAATCATTGTGATTATAAGTGTATTGAGAATTGTGATGACAAATGTCTTGGAGCATTGTGATGAAAAGGGCATGGAGTATTGTGATGACAGGCATCATGGAGCGTTGTGATGACAAGTGTTATGGAACATTGTGATCACAAGTGTTTGGAGCATTGTGATGACAGAGGTCATGGATGATTTTGATTTCAAGGAGCATGGAGCATTGTGATGACAAGGGCATGAAACAATGTGATCCCAAGGTTCATGGAGGATTGTGATGACAATGGTAATGGAGTATTGTGATGACAAGTGCATAGAACACTGTAATGAAAAGGTCATGTAGCATTTTGCTGACAGAGGCTTGGAGCATTGTGATGAGAAGACCATGGAGCCTTGTGATGATATGTCTCATGGAACATTCTGATGAAAAGGGGCATGGAGCCTTGTGATTACAGGGGTCGTGGAGCAGTGTGATGACAAGGGCATGGAGCATTGGGATGAGAAGGCCATGGAGCCTTGTCATCACAGGGTTCAAGGAGCATACTGACGACAAGTGTCAGGGAGCATTGTGATGACAAGGGTATTGAGCATTGTGGTGACAAAAGTCATGGAGCATTGTGATGAGAAGACCATGGATAATTGTGATGACGAGCGTCATGGGGCGTTGTGATGATAAGTGTTATAGAACATTTTGATCACAAGGATTTCGAGCATTGTGATGAGAGAGGTCATGGAGCATTATGATTTAATTGTGATGACAATAGCATGAAGCATTATGATGGTGGGCATGGTGCATTGTGATGACAGGGTTCATGGAGCATTGAGATGAAAAGGGGCATGGAGCATTGTGATTACAGGGGTTTTGGAGCATTGTGATGACAGGTTTAAAGGAGTATTGTGATGGCAAGGGCAAGGAGCACTGTGATGAGAAGGCCATGGAGCATTCTGATGACATGCGTCATGGAGCTTTGTGACGACAAGTGCATGAAGCAATGTGATGAGTGTGATCATGGAGCATTGTGATGACAGTGACATGGAGCATTGTGATGCCAAGGGTCATGGATCTTTGTGATGACAAAATCATGGAGCATTTTGATGACAAGGGTGTTGTGCTTTGTGATGAGAAGGGCAGGGAGCATTGTGATGACAGGGTCAGGAGCAATTTGATGTAAAGGGTTATGTAACATTTTGATGACATGGGTTATGGAACATTGTGATGTTAGGGGTCATGGAACATTTTCATGACAGGGGTTATGGACCATTGTGATGACAGGGGAGTGGGTGGATTGTGATGACTAGTGAGGGAACATTTTGATATCAGTGGTGAAAGAGTATTTTGATAAGACGTGCAAGGAGCATTGTGATGACATGGGTCAAGGAGCACTGTGCTGACAAGCGCATGGAACAATGTGATGACAAGGGTCATGGAGCATTGAGTTGACAAATGGACGGAGCATTGTGATAACAAGTGTCACGGAGCATTGTGATGAAAAGTTCATGGAACATTGTAGTGACAACGTTCACAGAGCCTTGTGATGATGAGGGCCTGGGTCATTGTGATGACACAGGTCATGACGCCTTGTGATGACTGGAGTCAAGGAGCATTGTGAGAACTGTGGTCAAGAAGCACTGTGATGAAAATGGCATGGAGCATTGTGATGACAGGGCCATGGAGCATTGGCCTGACAAGTTTCATGGATAATTGTTTTGACAGTGGGCATGGCACATTTTGATGACAAGGTCATGGAGTATTGAGAAGACAGGTATCAGGGAGCATTGTGATGACATATTTCATGTTCCATTGTGATGACAATGGTATGGAGCATTGTGATGCCAAGTGTCACTGAGGATTGTGATGACAAATGTAATGGAGCATTGTGGATGACAAGGGCTTGGAGCATAGTGATGACAAGTGTCATGGAGCATTTTGATGACAACGGCCATTGAGAATTTTGAAGAAAAGGTCGTGAAGCATTGTGATGACAGAGGCATGGAGCTTGCTATGACAGGGGTCATGGGGTATTGTGATGACATGTGAATGGAGAATTGTGATGACAAAATCATGTAACATTGTGATGAGAACTGTCATGGAGCATTGTGATGACAAGGACGTGGAGAATTGTGATGACAAGGGACATGGAGCACTTTGATGACCAGGGCATGGAGCATTGTGATGGCAAGACCTTGGAGCATTGTGATGAGAAGACCATGGATAATTGTGATGAAGAGCGTCATGGAGCACTATAATGACACGGGGTATGGAGCATTGTGATGTCAGGGGACATGAAGCATTTTGATGACAGGGCTTATGGAACATTGTGATGTCATAGGTCATCGAACATTGTGATGATAAGTGCATGTAGCATTGTGATGACAGGAGTCATGGAACATTGTGATGACAGGAGTGGGGCGTATTGTTATGAATAGAGATATAACATTGTGATATCAGTGGTGAGAGAGCATATTGATGAGAAGTGCATGGAGCATTGTGATGACAAGGTTAATGGAGCATTGTAATGACAAGATAGTGGAGCACTGTGATGGCAAGCGCATGTTGTACTGTGATGACATGTGTCATGGAGCATTGTGCTGACAAACGCATGGAGCATTGTGATGACAACGGTCATGGAGCATTGTGCTGAGAAAGGCAGAGAGTATTGTGAAGACAAGGGTCAAAGAGCATTGTGATGAAAATTTCATGGAGCCTTGAGGTTAAAAAGGTCACAGAGACTGTTGATGACGAGGGCATGGACCATTGTGATGACAAAGGTCATGAAGCATTGTGATGACTGGACTCACGGAGCATTGTGATGACATGGGTCATGGAACATTGTGATAACAAGGGCATGGAACATTGTGATGAAAAGAGCATGGAGCATTGGTCTAATAAGTTTCATGGATTATTGCAATGACATTTGGAATGGCGCATTGTGATGACAAGGGCATGGAGCATTGTGAAGGCCAGGTCATGCAGTATTGTGGAGACTGGTGTCAGGGAGCATCGTGATGACATATGTAATGGCCCATTGTGATGACAATGGCATGGAGCATCGTGATGCCAAGTGTCATGGAGGATTCTGATGACAAAGGTAATGCAGCATTGTGTTGAAAATGGCTTAGAGCATTGTGATGACAAGGGTCAGGGAGCATTGTGCTGACAAGTGCATGGAGAATTGTGATGACAAAGGTCATGGAGCATTCTGATGACAAGCTTGTGGAGTATTTTGATGACAATGGCATGGAGCATTGTGATGAAAACGGCGTGGGGCATTGTGATGAAAAAGGCATGGAGACATTTCGTGACAGGTTTCAAGGAGCATTCTGACGACAAGTTTCAGGGAGCATTGTGATGACAAGTGTATTGAGAATTGTGATGACAAATGTCATGGAGCATTGTGATGAATAGGGCATGGAGTATTGTGATGACAGGCATCATGGAACGTTGTGAGGACAAGTGTTATGGAACATTGTGATCACAAGTGTTTGGAGCATTGTGATGACAAGGGCATGAAACAATGTGATCCCAAGGTTCATGGAGGATTTTGATGACAATGGTAATGGAGTATTGTGATGACAAGCGTATAGAACATTGTAATGACAAGGTCATGTGGCATTTTGCTGACAAAGGCATGGGCATTGTGATGACCGGTGTCATGGAGCACTGTGATGACAAGCGTCACGGAGCATTGTGAATACAGGGGTCATGGAGCATTGGGATGACAAGTGCATGGATGATTTTGAAGACAAGTGTCATGGAGCATTGGGATGAAAATGTTCATGGAATATTGTGATGACAAGGGACATGGAGTGTTGTGATGACAGGGGTCATGGAGCATTGTGATGACAAGGAACTGGAGCACTGTGATGAGAAGACCATGGAGCCTTGTGAGGATATGTCTCATGGAACATTCTGATGAAAATGTGCATGGAGCCTTGTGATTACAGGGGTCGTGGAGCACTGTGATGACAAGGGAATGGAGCATTGGGATGAGAAGGCCATGGAGCCTTGTCATCACAGGGTTCAAGGAGCATACTGACGACAAGTGTCAGGGAACATTGTGATGACAAGGGTATTGAGCACTGTGGTGACAAATGTCATGGAGCATTGTGATGAGAAGACCATGGATAATTGTGATGACGAGCGTCATGGGGTGTTGTGATTATAAGTGTTATGGAACATTTTGATCACAAGGATTTGGAGCATTGTGATGAGAGATGTCATGGAGCATTATGATTTCATTGTGATGACAATGGCATGAAGCATTATGATGGTGGGCATGGTGCATTGTAATGACAGGGTTCATGGAACATTGAGATGAAAAGGGGCATGGAGCATTGTGATTACAGGGGTCTTGGAGCATTGTGATGAGAGGTGTAAAGGAGCATTGTGATTGCAAGTGCATAGAGCACTGTGATGAGAAGGCCATGGAGCATTCTGATGACATGTGTCATGGAGCTTTGTGACGACAAGTGCATGAAGCAATGTGATGAGAGCGATCATGGAGCATTGTGATGGCAATGACATGGAGCATTGTGATGCCAAGGGTCATGGATCTTTGTGATGACAAAGTCATGGAGCATTTTGATGACAAGTGTGTTGTAAATTGTGATGAGAAGGGCAGGGAGCATTGTGATGACAGGGTCATGGAGCAATTTTATGAAAAGCGTCATGGAGCATTTTGATGACAGGGTTTATGGAAAATTGTGATGTCAGGGGTCATGGAACATTTTCATGACAGGGGTTATGGACCATTGTGATGACAGGGGAGTGGGTGTTTTGTGATGACTAGTGAGGGAATATTTTGATATCAGTGGTGAGAGAGCATTTTGATAAGACGTGCAATGAGCATTGTGATGACAAGGTTTCTGGAGCATTGTGATGACATGGGTCATGGATCACTGCGCTGAGAAGCGCATGGAACATTGTGATGACAAGTGTCATGGAGCATTGAGTTGACAAAGGGACGGAGCATTGTGATAATAAGTGTCACGGAGCATTGTGATGAAAAGTTCATGGAGCAATGTGGTGACAAAGTTCACACAGCCTTGTGATGATGAGGGCATGGATCATTGTGATGACACAGGTCATGACGCCTTGTGATGACTGGAGTCACGGAGCATTGTGAGAACTGGGTTCATGGAGCATTGTGATGACAAGGGCATGGAGCATTGTGATGACAGGGTCATGGAGCATTGGTCTGACAAGTTTCATGGATAATTGTGTTGACAGTGGGCATGGCACATTGTGATGACTAGGTCATGGAGTATTGTGAAGACAGGTGTCAGGGAGCATTGTGATGACATATTTCATGTTCCATTGTGATGACAATGGCATGGAGCATTGTGATGCCAAGTGTTTTGGAGGATTGTGATGACAAAGGTAATGGAGCATTGTGATGACAAGGGCTTGGAGCATTGTGATGACAAGGGTCATGGAGCATTTTGATGAGAACGGCCATTGAGAATTTTGACGAAAATGTCGTGAAGCATTGTGATGACAGAGGCATGGACCTTGCTATGACAGGGGTCATGGGGTATTGTGATGACATGTGCATGGAGAATTGTGATGACAAAAGCACGTAACATTGTGAGGAGAACTGTCATGGAGCATTGTGATGACATGGACGTGGAGAATTGTGATGACAAGTGACATGGAGCATTGTGATGTAAGGGGACATGTAGCATTTTGATGAAAAGGGTCATGGAGCATTTTGATGAGAGGGGTTATGGATCATTGTGATATCATAAGTCATCGAACATTGTGATGATATGTGCATGTAGCATTGTGAAGACAGGTGTCATGGAACATTGTGATGACAGGGGTGGGGGAGTATTGTGAGGAATAGTGATGTAACATTGAGATATCAGTGGTGAGAGAGCATATTGTTGAGATGTGCATGGATCATTGTGATGACAATGTTAATGGAGGATTGTGATTGAAAGATTGTGGAGCACTGTGATGACAAGCACATGGTGCATTGTGATGACGTGTCATGGAGCATTGTGCTGACAAGCTCATGGAGCATTGTGATGACAACGGTCATGGAGGATTGTGCTGAGAAAGGCATAGAATATTGTGATGACAAGGGTCAAAGAGCATTGTGATGAAAATTTCATGGAGCATTGAGGTTAAAAAGGTCACAGAGACTGTTGATGACGAGGGCATGGACCATTGTGATGACAAAGGTCATGAAGCATTGAGATGACTGGAGTCACGGAGCATTGTGATAAAAAGGGCATGGATCATTGTGATGTCAAGGGCTTGGAATATTGGTCTAATAAGTTTCATGGATTATTGCAATGACAGTTGGAATGGCGTATTGTGATGAGAAGGGCATGGAGCATTGTGAAGACCAGGTCATGCAGTATTGTGAAGACTGGTGTCAGGGAGCATTGTGATGACATATATAATGGCCCATTGTGATGACAATGGCATGGATCATTTTGATGCCAAATGTCATGGAGGATTCTGATGACAAAGATAATGGAGCATTGTGATGACAATGGCTTGGAGCATTGTGATGACAAGGGTCTGGGAGCATTGTGCTGGCAAGTGCATGGAGAATTGTGATGACACGGGTCATGGAGCATTTGGATGACAAGCTTGTGGAGTATTTTGATGACAATGGCATGGATTATTGTAGGACAATGGCATGAGGCATTGTGATGAAAACAGCATGGAGCCTTTTCTTGACAGTGATCAATGATCATTCTGACGACAAGAGTCAGGGAGCATTGTGATGACAAGTGTATTGAGAATTGTGATGACAAAGGTCATGGAACATTGTGATGAAAAGGGCATGGAGTATTGTGATGACAGGCATCATGGAGCATTGTGATGACAAGTGTTATGGAACATGGTAATCAAAAGGGTTTGGAGCATTGCAATGACAAAGGTCATGGATCATTTTGATTTCAAGGAGCATGGAGCATTGTGATGACAACAGCATGAAGCAACGTGATCCCAAGTTTCATGGAGGATTGTGATGACAAAAGTAATGGAGTATTGTGATGACAAGCGCATAGAGCATTGTAATGACAAGGTCATGTAGCATTTTGCTGACAAAGGCATGGAGCATTGTGATGACAGGTGTCATGGCGCACTGTGATGACTAGTGTCACAGAGCATTGTGAATACAGAGGTCATGGAGCATTGGGATGACTAGGGCATGGATCATTTTGATGACAAGGGTCATGGAGTTTGGGCTGAATATATTCATGGAGTATTGTGATGACAGGTGTCATGGAACATTGTGATGACTAGGTAATGGGGCATTGTGATGACAAGAGTCCCGGATCATTGTGTTGTCAGGTGTCATGGAGTGTTGTGATGACAGTGATCATGGAGCATTGTGATGATATTGGTCATGGAGCATTGCGATGAGAAAGTCATGGAGCATTGGGCTGAAAATGTTCATGGAGTATTGTGATGACAGGTGTCATGGAGCATTGAGATGCCAAGGTACTGGAGCATTGTGATGAGAAGACCATGGAGCCTTGTGATGATATGTCTCATGGAACATTCTGATGAAAAGGGGCATGGAGCATTGTGATTACAGGGGTGGTGGAGCACTGTGATGAAAAGGGCATGGAGCATTGGGATGAGAAGGCCATGGAGCCTTGTCATCACAGGGTTCAAGGAGCATACTGACGACAAGTGTCAGGGAGCATTGTGAAGACAAGGGTATTGAGCACTGTGGTGACAAAAGTCATGGAGCATTGTGATGAGAAGACCATGGATAATTGTGATGACAAGCGTCATGGGGCGTTGTGATGATAAGTGTTATGGAACATTTTGATCACAAGGATTTGGAGCATTGTGATGAGAGGGGTCATGGAGCATTATGATTTCATTGTGATGACAATAGCATGAAGCATTATAATGGTGGGCATGGTGCATTTTGATGACAGGTCTCATGGAGCATTGAGATGAAAAGGGGCATGGAGCATTGTGATTACAGGGGTCATGGAGCATTGTGATGACAGGTGAAATGGAGCATTGTCATGGCAAGGGCATGGAGCACTGTGATGAGAAGTCCATGGAGCATTCTGATGACATGCGTCATGGAGCTTTGTGACGACAAGGGCATGAAGCAATGTGATGAGAGCGATCATGGAGCATTGTGATGACAATGACATGGAGCACTGTGATGCCAAGGGTCATGGTTCTTCGTGATGACAAAATCATGGAGCATTTTGATGACAAGGGCGTTGTGCATTGTGATGAGAAGGGCAGAGAGCCTTGTGATGACAGGGTCATGGAGCAATTTGATGAAAATGGTCAAGGAACATTTTGATGACAGGGGTTATGGAACATTTTGATGTCAGGGGTCATGGAACATTTTCATGTCAGGGGTTATGGACCTTTGTGATGACAGGGGAGTGGGGGTATTGTGATGACTGGAGAGGGAACATTTTGATATCAGTGCTGAGAGAGCATTTTGATAAGACGTGCAAGGAGCATTGTGATGACAAGTTTTATGGAGCATTGTGATGACATTGGTCATGGAGCACTGTGCTGACAAGTGCATGGAACACTGTGATGACAAGGGTCATGGAGCATTGAGTTGACAAAGGGACGGAGCATTGTGATAACAAGTGTCACGGAGCATTGTGATGAATAGTTCATGGAGCAATGTGGTGACAAAATTCACAGAGCCTTGTGATGATGAGGGTATGCATCATTGTGATGACACAGGTCATGAAGCCTTGTGATGACTTGAGTCACGGAGCATTGTGATGACAAGGGCATGCAGCATTGTGATGACAGGGGCATGGAGCATTGGTCTGACAAGTTTCATGGATAATTGTGTTGACTGTGGGCATGGCACATTGTGATGACAAGGGCATGGAATATTGTGAAGACAGCTGTCAGGGAGCATTGTGATGACATATTTCATGTACCATTGTGATGACAATGGTATGGAGCATTGTGATGTCAAGTGATTTGGAGGATTGTGATGACAAAGGTAATGGAGCATTGTGATGACAAGGGCTTGGAGCATTGTGATTACAAGTTTCATGGAGCATTGTGATGACAACGGCCATTGAGTATTTTGATGAAAAGATCGTGAAGCATTGTGGTGACACAGGAATGGAGCTTGCTATGACAGGGGTCATGGGGTATTGCGATGACATGTGCATGGAGAATTGTGATGACAAAAGACATGGAGCACTGTGATGAGAACTGTCATGGAGCATTGTGATGACAAGGACATGGAGAATAGTGATGACAACGGACACGGAGCACTGTGATGACCAAAGCATGGAGCATTGTGATGGCAAGACCGTGGAGCATTGTGATGAGAAGACCATGGATAATTGTGATGACGAGCGTCATGGAGCACTGTAATGACAAGGGCTATGGAGCATTGTGATGTCATGGGACATGGAGCATTTAATGAAAAGGGTAATGGAGCATTTTGAAGACATGGCTTATGGAACATTGTGATGTCATAGGTCATCGAACATTGTGATGATAAGTGCATGTAGCATTGTGATGACAGGAGTCATTGAACATTGTGATGATAGGGGTGAGGGAGTATTGTGATGAATAGTGAAGTAACATTGTGATATCAGTGGTGAGAGAGCATATTGATGAGAAGTGCATGGAGCATTGTGATGACAAGGTAAATGGAGCATTGTGATGACAAGATTGTGGAGCACTGTGATGACAAGCACATGGTGCATTGTGATGACATGTGTCATGGAGCATTGTGCTGACAAGCGCATGGAGCATTGTGATGACAACGGTCAAGGAACATTGTGCTGAGAAAGGCATAGAGTATTGTGATGACAAGGGTCAAAGAGCATTGTGATGAAAATTTCATGGAGCATTGAGGTTAAAAATGTCACAGAGACTGTTGATGACGAGGGCATGGAGCATTGTGATGACAAAGGTCATGAAGCATTGTGATGACTGGAGTCACGGAGCATTGTGATAACAAGGGCATGGAGCATTGTGATGACAAGGGCAGGGAACATTGGTCTAATAAGTTTCATGGATTATTGCAATGACAGTTGGAATAGCACATTGTGATGACAAGTGCATGGAGCATTGTGAAGACCAGGTCATGCAGTATTGTGAAGACTGGTGTCAGGGAGCATTGTGATGACATATATAATGGCCCATTGTGATGACAATGGCATGGAACATTGTGATGCCTTGTGTCATGGAGGATTCTGATGACAAAGGTAATGGAGCATTGTGATGACAATGGCTTGGAGCATTGTGATGACAAGGGTCAGGGAGCATTGTGCTGGCAAGTGCATGGAGAATTGTAATGACACGGGTCATGGAGCATTTGAATGACAAGCTTGTGGAGTATTTTGATGACAATGGCATGGAGCATTGTGATGAAAACGGCATGGGGCATTGTGATGATAAAGGCATGGAGCCTTTTTGTGCCAGGGTTCAAGGAGCATTCTGAGGACAAGAGTCAGTGAGCATTGTGATGACAAGTGTATTGACAGTTGTGATGACAAAAGTCATGGAACATTTTGATGAAAAGGGCATGGAGTACTGTGATGACAGGCATCATGGAGCGTTGTGATGACAAGTGTTATGAAACATTGTGACCACAACGATTTGGAGCACTGTGATGACAGAGGTCATGGATCATTTTGATTTCAAGGAGCATGGAGCATTGTGATGACAAGGGCATGAAACAATGTGATCCCAATGTTCATGGAGGATTGTGATGACAGTGGTAATGGAGTATTGTGATGACAAGTACTTTGAGCATTGTAAAGAGAAGGCCATGTAGCATTTTGCTGACAAAGGCATGGAACATTGTGGTGACAGGTGTCATGGAGCATTCGGATGACAAGTGCATGGATCATTGTGATGACAAGGGTCATGGAGCATTGGGATGAAAATGTTCATGGAGTATCATGATGACAAGGGACATTGAGCATTATTTGACAAAGGGACGGAGCATTGTGATAACAAGTGTCACGGAGCATTGTGATTAAAATTTCATGGAGCATTGTGGTGACAAAGTTCACAGAGCCTTGTGATGATGAGGGCATGGATAATTGTGATGACACAGGTCATGACGCCTTGTGATGACTGGAGTCACGGAGCATTGTGAGAACAGGGGTCATGGAGCATTATGATGACAAGTTCATGGAGCATTGTGAAGAGAAGGGTCATGGAGCATTGAGTTGACAAAGGGACGGAGCATTGTGATAACAAGTGTCACGGAGCATTGTGATGAAAAGTTCATGGAGCATTGTGGTGACAAAGTTCACAGAGCCTTGTGATGATGAGGGCATGGATAATTGTGATGACACAGGTCATGACGCCTTGTGATGACTGGAGACACGGAGCATTGTGCGCACTGGGGTATTGGAGCATTGTGATGACAGGGTCATGGAGCATTGGTCTGACAAGTTTCATGGATAATTGTGTTGACAGTGGGCATGGCACATTGTGATGACAAGGTCATGGAGTATTGTGAAGACAGGTGTCAGTGAGCATTGTGATGACATATTTCATGTTCCATTGTGATGACAATGGCATGGAGCATTGTGATGCCAAGTGTTTTGGAGGATTGTGATGACAAAGGTAATGGAGCATTGTGATGACAAGGGCTTGGAGCATTGTGATGACAAGGGTCATGGAGCATTTTGATGACAACGGCCATTGAGAATTTTGACTAAAAGGTCATGAAGCATTGTGATGACAGAGGCATGGAGCTTACTATGACAGGGGTCATTGGGCATTGCGATGACATGTGCATGGAGAATCGTGATGACAAAAGCATGTAAAATTGTGATGAGAACTGTCATTGAGCATTGTGATGACAAGGACGTGGAGAATTGTGATGACAAGGGACATGGAGCATTGTGATGACCAGGGCATGGAGCATTGTGATGGCAAGACCGTGGGGCATTGTGATGAGAAGGCCATGGATAATTGTGATGACGAGCGTCAAGGAGCACAGTAATGACAAGGGCTATGGAGCATTGTGATGTCAGGGGACATGGAGCATTTTGATGAAAGGTGTCATGGAGCATTTTGATGACAGGGCTTATGGAACATTGTGATGTCATAGGTCATCGAACATTGTGATGATAAGTGCATGTAGCATGGTGATGACAGGAGTCATGGAACATTGTGATGACAGGGGTGAGGGAGTAATGTAATGGATAGTCATGTAACATTTTAATATCAGTGGTGAGAGAGCATATTGATGAGAAGTGCATGGAGCATTGTGATGACAATGTTAATGGAGCATTGTGATGAGAAGATTGTGGAGCACTGTGATGACAAGTGCATGGTGCATTGTGATGACGTGTCATGGATCATTGTGCTGACAAGCGCATGGAGCATTGTGATGACAATGGTCTGGAGCATTGTGCTGAGAATGGCATAGAACATTGTGATGAAAAGGGCATGGATCATTGGTCTAATAAGTTTCATGGATTATTGCAATGACAGTTGGAATGGCGCATTGTGATGACAAGGGCATGGAGCATTGTGAAGGCAAGGTCTTGCAGTATTGTGAAGACTGGTGTCAGGGAGCACTGTGATGACATATGTAATGGCTCATTGTGATGACAATGGCATGGAGCATTGTGATGCCAAGTGTCATGGAGGATTCTGATGACAAAGGTAATGGAGCATTGTGATGAGAATGGCTTGGATCATTGTGATGACAAGGGTCAGGGAGCATTGTGCTGGCAAGTGCATGGAGAATTGTGATGACAAAGGTCATGGAGCATTTGGATGACAAGCTTGTGGAGTATTTTGATGACAATGGCATGGATTATTGTGAGGAAAATGGCATGGGGCATTGTGATGAAAACAGCATGGAGCCTTTTCTTGACAGGGTTCAATGATCATTCTGACGACAAGAGCCAGGGAGCATTGTGATGACAAGTGTATTGAGAATTGTGATGACAATGTTCATGGAACATTGTGATGAAAAGGACATACAGTATTGTGATGACAGGCATCATGGAGCGTTGTGATGACAAGTGTTATGGAACATTGTGATCACAATGGTTTGGAGCATTGCGATGACACAGGTCATGGATCATTTTGATTTCAAGGAGCATGGAGCATTGTGATGACAAGGGCATGAAGCAATGTGATCCCAAGGTTCATGGAGGATTGTGATGATAATGGTAAAGGAGTATTTTGATGACAAGCGCATAGAGCATTGTAATGACAAGGTCATGTAGCATTTTGCTGACAAAGGTATGGAGCATTGTGATGACAGGTGTCATGGCGCACTGTGATGACAAGTGTCACAGAGCACTGTGAATACAGAGGTCATGGAGCATTGGGATGACTAGGGCACGGATCATTTTGATGACAAGGATCATGGAGTTTGGGCTGAATATATTCATGGAGTATTGTGATGACATGGGTCATGGACCATTGTGATGACTAGGTAATGGGACATTGTGATGACAAGAGTCCCGTATCATTGTGTTGTCAGGTGTCATGGAGTGTTTTGATGACAGTGGTCATGGAGCATTGTGATGATATTGGTCATGGAGCATTGCGATGAGAAAGTCATGGAGCATTGGGCTGAAAATGTTTATGGAGTATTGTGATGACACGTGTCATGGAGCATTCAGATGACAAGTTTGTGGAGTACTGTGCTGACAAAGCATGTAACACTGTGATGAGAAGTGTCATGGAACATAGTGATGCCAAGAACTTGGAGTATTGTGATGACCAGGGCATGGAGCATTGTGATGAGAAGGCCATGGATAATTGTGATGAAGAGTGTCAAGGAGCACTGTAATGGCAAGGGTTAAAGAGCATTGTGATGTCAGGGGACATGGAGCAATGTGATGACAAAGGCATGGAGCATTGTGATGAAAGGGTCATGGAGCATTGGTCTGACAAGTTTCATGGATAATTGTGATGACAGTGGGCATGGAACATTGTGATGACAAGGCTTGGAGCACTGTGATGACAAGGGTCATGGAGCATTTTGATGACAACGGCCATTGAGAAATTTGATGAAAAGGTCGTGAAGCATTGTGATGACAGAGGCATGGAGCTTGCTATGACAGGGGTCATGGGGTATTGTGATGACATGTGAATGGAGAATTGTGATGACAAAAACATGTAACATTGTGATGAGAACTGTCATGGAGCATTGTGATGACAAGGTTTATGGAGCATTGCGATGATAAATTTGTGGACCGCTGTGATGAAAAGCTCATGGCACATTGTGATGACAAGGGTCATGGAGCATTTTTCGGACAAAGGCATGGAGCATTGTGATGACAAGTGTCACGGAGCATTGTGATGAAATGTACATGGAGCATTGTCGTTACAAAGATCACAGAGCCTTGTGATGACGTGGGCATGGACCACAGTGATGACAAATGTTATGAAGCATTGTGATGCCTGGAGTCACGGAACATTGTGATGACATATGTCATGGTCCATTGCGATGACAATGGCAGGGAGCATTGTGATGCCAAATGAAATGGAGGATTGTGATGACAAATATAATGGAGCATTGTGATGACTAGGGCTTGGAGCATTATGATGAGAAGGGACATTGAGAATTTTCATGACAAGATCGTGAAGCATTGTGATGAAAATAACATGGAGCCTTTTGATGACAAGTCTCATGGAGCATACTGATGAAAAGAGGCATGGAGCATTGTGATTACAGGGGTCTTGGAGCACTGTGATGACAAGGGCATGGAACATTGTGAGGAGAAGGCCAAGGAGCATTCTAATGACATGCGTCATTGTGCTTTGTGATGACAAGGGCATGGAGCATTGGGATTACAGGTGTCTTGGAGCACTGTGATGAAAAGGGCCTGGATCATTGTGAGGAAGAAGTCATAGAGCCTTTTCATGACAAGGTTCAAGGAGCATACAGACAACAAGTGTCAGGGAGCATTTTGATGACTAGTGTATTGAGCATTGTGATGACAAAAGTCATGGAGCATTGTGATGAGAAGACCATGGATAATTGTGATGACGAGCGTTATGGGGCATTGTGATGAAAAGTGTTATGGAATATTGTGATCACAAGGGTTTGGAGCATTGTTATGACAGATGTTATGGAGCATTTTGATTTCATTGTGATGCCAATAGCATGAAGCATTATGATGATGGGCATGGTGCATTGTGATGACAGGGTTCATGGATCATTGAGATGAATTGGGGCATGGAGCATTGTGATTACAGGGGTCTTGGAGCACTGTGATGAGAAGGGTCATGGAGCCTTGTGATGAAAAGGCCATGGAACATCGTGATGGCAGGGGTCATGGAGCATTGTTATGACAGGGGAAATGGAGCATTGTGATGGCAAGGGCATGGAGCATTGTGATGAGAAGGCCATGGAGCATTCTGATGACATGTGTCATGGAGCTTTGTGATGACAAGGGCATGGATCAATGTGATGAGAGTGTTCATGGAACATTGTGATGACAATGACATGGAGCACTGTGATGCCAAGTGTATTGGATCTTTGTGATGACAAAGGTCATGGAGCATTTTGATTACAAGGGCGTTGTGCATTGTGATGAGAAGGGCTGGGAGCATTGTGTTGACAGGTTCATGGAGCAATTTGATGAAAAGGGTCATGGAACATTTTGATGACATGGGTTATGGAACATTGTGATGTCAGGGGTCATGGAACATTTTGATGAAAAGGGTCATGAAGCATTTTTATGACAGGGGTTATGGAATATTGTGATGTAAGGTGTCATCAAACATTGTGATGATAAGTGCATGTAGCATTGTGAAGACAGGAGTCACGGAACATTGTGATGACAGGAGTGAGGGAGCATTGTGACGAATAGTGATGGAACATTGTATATCATTTGTGAGACAGCATTTTGTTGAGAAGTGCATGGAGCATTTTGATGACAAGGTTTATGGAGCAATGTGATGACAAGATTGTGGAGCACTGTGATGACAAGCGCCAGGTGCATTTTGATGACATATGTCATGGAGCATTGTCCTGACAAGCACATGGAGCATTGTGATGACAAGGGTCATAGAGCATTGTGCTGAGAAAGGCATAGAGCATTGTGATGAAAAAGGTCAAAGAGCATTGTGATGAATAGTTCATGAAGCATTTTGGTTAAAAAGTCACAGAGACTGTTGATGACGAGGGCATGGAAGATTGTGATGACAAAGGTCATTAAACATTGTGATGATTGCAGTCAGGGAGCATTGTGATGACAGGGGTCATGGAGCATTGTGATAACAAGGGCATGGAGCATTGTGATGACAAGGGCATGGAGCATTGGTCTAAAAAGTTTCATGGATTATTGTGATGACAGTTGGAATGGCGCATTGTGATGACAAGGGCATGGAGAATTGTGATGACCAGGTCATGCAGTATTGTGAAGACAGGTGTCAGGGAGCATTGTGATGACATATGTAATGGCCCATTTTGATGACAATGGCATGGAGCATTGTGATGCCAAGTGTCATGGAGGATTCTGATGACAAAGGTAATGGATCATTGTGATGACAATGGCTTGGATCATTGTGATGACAAGGGTCAGGGAGCATTGTGCTGAAAATTGCGTAGAGAATTGTGATGACAAGGGTCATGGAGGATTCTGATGACAAGATTGTGGAGTATTTTGATGACAATGGCATAGAGCATTGTGATGAAAAATGCATGAAGCCTTTTTGTGACAGGGTTCAAGGAGCATTCTGACCGCAAGTGTCAGGGAGCATTTTGATGACAAGTGTATTGAGAATTGTGATGACAAATTCATGGAGCATTGTGATGAAAAGGGCATGGAGTATTGTGATAACAGGCATCATGGAGCGTTGTGATGACAAGTGTTATGGAACATTGTGATCACAAGCGTTTGGAGCATTGTGATGACAGAGGTCATGGATCATTTTGATTTCAAGGAGCATGGAGCATTGTGATGACAAGGGCATGAAGCAATGTGATCCCAAGGTTCATGGAGGATTGTGATGACAATGGTAATGGAGTATTGTGATGACAAGCGCATAGAGAATTGAAATGACACGATCATGTAGCATTTTGCTGACAAAGGCATGGAGCATTGGGATGACAGGTGTCATGGAGCACTGTGAGGACAAGCGTCACGGAGCATTGTGAATACAGGGGTCATAGAGCATTGGGATGACATGGGCATGGATGATTGTGATGACAAGTGTCTTGGGACACTGGGCTGAAAATGTTCATAGATTATTGTGATAACAGGGGTCATGGAGAATTGTGATGACAGAGGTCATGGAGCATTTTGATTTCATTGTGATGACAATAGCATGAAGCATTATGATGATGGGCATGGTGCATTGTGATGACAGGGTTCATGGATCAGTGAGATGAAAAGGGGCATGGAGCATTGTGATTACAGGGGTCTTGGAGCATTCTGATGACATGTGTCATGGAGCTTTGTGATGACAAGGGCATGGAGCAATGTGATGAGATCGTTCATGGAGCATTGTGATGACAATGACTGGAGCATTGTGATGTCAAGGGTCATGGATCTTTGTGATGACAAATGTCAAGGAGCATTTTGATGACAAGTGCATTGTGAATTGTGATGAGAACGGCAGGGATCATTGTGAAGGTAGGGGTCAGGGAGCATTGTTATGACAGGGGTAATGGAACATTGTGATGACAAGGGCATGGAGCATTTTGATGAGAAGGCCATGGAACATTCTGATGACATGTGTCATGGAGCTTTGTGATGACAAGGGCATGGAGCATTGTGATTGCAGGGGTCTTGGAACATTGTGATGACAAGCGTCATGGAGCCTTGTGATGACAAGGCCGTGGAACATTGTGATGGCAAGGGTCATGGAGCAATGTTATGACAGGAGTAATGGAGCAATGTGATGAGAAGGGCATGGAGCATTGTGATTACAAGGTTTATGGAGCATTGCCCTGACAAATTTCTGGACCATTGTGATGAAAAGCGCATGGCACAATGTGATGACAAGGGTCATGGAGCATTTTTCTGACAAAGGCATGGAGCATTGTGATGACAAGAATCAAGGAGCATTGTGATGAAAAGTTCATGGAGCATTGTGGTTACAAAGGTCACAGAGACTGTTGATGATGAGGGCATGGACCATAGTGATGACAAAGGTTATGAAGCATTGTGATGACTGGAGGCATGGAGCATTGTGATGACAGGGGACATGGAGCATTGTGATGACAATTCCATTGAGCATTGTGATGAACAGGTCATGCAGTATTGTGAAGACAGGTGTCAGGGAGCATTGTGGTGACATATGTAATGGCCCATTGTGATGACAATGGCATGGAGCATTGTGATGCCATGTGTCATTGAGGATTCTAATGACAAAGGTAATGGAGCATTGTGATGGCAATGGTTTGGAGCATTGTGATGACAAGGGTCAGGGAGCATTGTGCTGACCAGTGCATGGAGAATTCTGATTAAAAGGGTCATGGAGCATTCTGATGACAAGCTTGTGGAGTATGTTGATGACAATGGCATGGAGCATTGTGATGAAAATGGCATGGGGCATTGTGATGAAAAATGCATGGAGCCTTTTTGTGACAGGTTTCAAGGAGCATTTTGACGACAAGTTTCAGGGAGCATTGTGATGACATGTGTATTGAGAATTGTGATGACAAAGTTCATGGAGCATTGTGATGAAAACGGCATGGAGTATTGGGATGACAGGCATCATGGAACGTTGTTATGACAAGTGTTATGGAACTTTGTGATCAGAAGCGTTTGGAGCATTGTGATGACAGAGGTCATGGATCATTTTGATTTCAAGGAGCATGGAGCATTGTGATGACAAGGGGATGAAGCAATGTGATCACAACGTTCATAGAGGATTGTGATGACAATGGTAATGGAGTAATGTGATGACAAGCGCATAGAGCATTGTAATGACAAGGTCATGTAGCATTTTGCTGACAAAGGCATGGAGCATTGTGATGACAGGTGTCATGGAGCACTGTGAGGACAAGCGTCATGGAGCATTGTGAATAGAGGGGTCATGGAGCATTGTGATGACAAGTGCATGGAGCATTGTGATGACAGGGGCACGGATCATTGGTCTGACAAGTTTCATAGATTATTGTGATGACAGTGGACATGCTGCATTGTGATGACAAGGGCATGGAGGATTGTGATGAGAAGGTCATGGAGTATTGAGAAGACAGGTGTCAGGGAGCATTGTGATGCCATAAGTCATGGTCCATTGCGATGACAATGGCAGGGAGCATTGTGATGCCAAATGTAATGGAGGATTGTGATGCCAAATATAATGGAGCATTGTGATGACTGGGAATTGGAGCATTATGATGACAAGGGCCATTGAGAATTTTCATGACAAGGTCATGAAGCATTGTGATGACAAGGTCCTGGAGCATTGTGATGAGAAAACCATGGAGCCTTGTGATGACAAATCTCATGGAGCATACTGATGAAAAGAGGCATGGAGCATTGTGATTACAGGGGTCTTGGAGCTCTCTGATGACAAGGGCATGGAGCATTTTGATGAGAATTCCATGGAACATTCTGATGACATGTGTCATGGAGCTTTGTGATGACAAGTGCATGGATCATTGTGATTACAGGGGTCTTGGAGCCTAGTGATGACAAGAGTCATGGAGCCTGGCGATGACAAGACTGTGTAACATTGTGATGGCAGGGTTTATTGAGCATTGTTATGACAGGGGTAATGGAGCATTGTGAGGAGAAGGGAATGGAGCATTGTGATTAAAAGGTTTATGGAGCTTTGCCATGAGAAATTTGTGGACCGTTGTGATGAAAACGTGTGGCATATTGTGATGACAAAGGTCATGGAGCATTTTTCTGACAAAGGCATGGAGTATTGTGATGACAAGGGTCACGGAGCATCGTGATGGTTATTTCATGGAACACTGTGGTTACAAAAGTCACAGAGCCTTGTGATGACGCAGGCATGGACCATTGTGATGACAAATGTTATGAAGCATTGTGATGCCTGGATTCACGGAGCATTGTGATGACAGGGATCATGGAGCATTGTGATGTCAGGGGCATGGAGCATTGGTCTGACAAGTTTCATAGATTATTGTGATGACAGTGGACATGGTGCATTGTGATGACAAGGGCATGGATCATTGTGATGAGATGGTCATGCAGTATTGTGAAGACAGGTGTCAGGGAGCATTGTGATGACATATGTCAGGGTCCATTGCAATGACAATGGCAGGGAGCACGGTGATGCCAAATGTAATGGAGGATTGTGATGCCAAATATAATGGAGCATTGTGATGACTGGGACTTGGAGCATTATGATGACAAGGGCCATTGAGAATTTTCATGACAAGGTCATGAAGCATTGTGATGACAAGGTCCTGGAGCATTGTGATGAGAAAACCATGGAGCCTTGTGATGACAAATATCATGGAGCATACTGATGAAAAGGGGCATGGAGCATTGTGATTACAGGGATCTTGGAACTCTCTGATGACAAGGGCATGGAGCATTTTGATGAGAAATCCATGGAACATTTTGATGACATGTGTCATGGAGCTTTGTGATGACAAGTGCATGGAGCATTGTGATTACAGGGGTCTTGGAGCCTAGTGATGACAAGAGTCATGGAGCCTGGCGATGACAAGACTGTGTAACATTGTGATGGCAGGGTTTATTGAGCATTGTTATGACAGGGGTAATGGAGCATTGTGAGGAGAAGGGCATGGAGCATTGTGATTAAAAGGTTTATGGAGCTTTGCCATGAGAAATTTGTGGACCGTTGTGATGAAAACGTGTGGCATATTGTGATGACAAAGGTCATGGAGCATTTTTCTGACAAAGGCATGGAGTATTGTGATGACAAGGGTCACGGAGCATCGTGATGGTTATTTCATGGAACATTGTGGATACAAAAGTCACAGAGCCTTGTGATGACGCAGGCATGGACCATTGTGATGACAAATATTATGAAGCATTGTGATGCCTGGATTCACGGAGCATTGTGATGACAGGGATCATGGAGCATTGTGATGTCAGGGGCATGGAGCATTGGTCTGACAAGTTTCATAGATTATTGTGATGACAGTGGACATGGTGCATTGTGATGACAAGGGCATGGATCATTGTGATGAGATGGTCATGCAGTATTGTGAAGACAGGTGTCAGGGAGCATTGTGATGACATATGTCAGGGTCCATTGCAATGACAATGGCAGGGAGCACGGTGATGCCAAATGTAATGGAGGATTGTGATGACAAATATAATGGAGCATTGTGATGACTAGGACTTGGAGCATTATGATGACAAGGGCCATTGAGAATTTTCATGACAAGGTCATGAAGCATTGTGATGACAAGGTCCTGGAGCATTGTGATGAGAAAACCATGGAGCCTTGTGATGACAAATCTCATGGAGCATACTGATGAAAATGGGCATGGAGCATTGTCATTACAGGGGTGTTGGAGCACGGTGATGACAAGGGCACGGACCATTTTGATGAGAAGGCCCTGGAACATTCTGATGACATGTGTCATGGAGCTTTGTGATGACAAGGGCATGGAACATTGTGATTACAGGGGTCTTGGAGCATTGTGATGACAAGTGTCATGGAGTCTTGTGATGACGAGGCCGTGGAACATTGTGATGGCCGGTGTCATGGAGCACTGTGATGACCAGGTCATGCAATATTGTGAAGACAGGTGTCAGGGAGCATTGCGATGACATATGTAATGGCCCATTGTGATGAGAATGGCATGGAGCATTGTGATGCCAAGTGTCATGGAGGATTCTGATGACAAAGGTAATGGAGCATTTTGATGACAATGGCTTGGGGCATTGTGATGAAAAAGGTCAGGGAGCATTGTGCTGACAAGTGCATGGAGAATTGTGATGACAATGGTCATGGAGCATTCTGATGACAAGCTTGTGGTGTATTTTGATGACAATGGCATGGAGTATTGTGATGGAAACGGCCTGGGGCATTGTGAAGAAAAAGGCATGGAGCCTTTTCATGACAGGGTTAAAGGAGCATTCTGACGACACGAGTCAGAGAGCATTGTGATGACAAGTGTATTGAGTATTGTGATGACAAAGGTCATGGAGCATTGTGATGAGAAGTACATGGAGTATTGTGATGACAGGCATCATGGCACATTGTGATGACAAGTGTTATGGAACTTTGTGATCACAAGCTTTTGGAGCATTGTGATGACAGAGGTCATGGATCATTTTGATTTCAAGGAGCATGGAGCATTTCAATGACAAGGGCATGAAGCAATGTGATCCCAAGGTTCATGGAGGATTGTGATGACAATGTTAATGGACTATTGTGATGACAAGCACATAGAGCATTGTAATGACAAGGTCATGTAGAATTTTTCTGACAAAGGTATGGAGCATTGTGATGACAGGTGTCATGGAGCACTGTGATGACAAGCGTCACGGAGCATGGTGAATACTTGGGTCATGGAGCATTGGGATGACAAGGGCATGGATCATTGTGATGAAAAGCCTCATGGAGCATTGGGCTGAAAATGTTCATGGAGTATTGTGATGACAGGGGTCATGGAGCATTGTGATGAGAGAGGTCATGGATAATTTTGATTTCATTGCACTGACAATAGCCGGAAGCATTATGATGATGGGCATGATGCATTGTGATGACAGGGTTCATGGAGCATTAAGATGAAAAGGGGCATGGAGCATTGTGATTACAGTGCACTTGGAGCATTGTGATGACAAGGGCATGGAGCATTTTGATGAGAAGGCCATGGAACTTTCTGTTGACATGTGTCATGGAGCTTTGTGATGACAAGGGCATGGATCAGTGTGATCACAGGCGTCTTAGAGCACTGTGATGGCAAGTGTCATGGAGCCTTGTGATGACAAGGCCGTGGAACATTGTGATGGCGAGGGTCATGGAGCATTGTTATGACAGGGATAATGGAGCATTGTGATGAGAAGGGCATGGAGCAATGTGATTGCAAGGTTTATGGAGCATTGCCATGATAAATTTGTGGACTGTTGTGATGAAAATCGCGTGGCACCTTGTGATGACAAAGGTCATGGAGCATTTTTCTGACAAAGGCATGGAGCATTGTGATGACAAGGATCACGGAGCAATGTGATGGAAATTTCATGGAGCATTGTGGTTACAAAAGTCATAGAGCCTTGTGATGACGCGGGCATGGACCATTGTGTTGACAAATGTTATGAAGCTTTGTGATGCCTGGAGTCACGGCGCATTGTGATGACAAGGGTCATGGAGCATTGTGATGACAAGGGCATGGAGCATTGTGATGTCAGGGGCATGGAGCATTGGTCTGAAAAGTTTAATAGAATATTGTGATGACAGTGGGCATGGTGCATTGTGCTGACAAGGGCATGGATCATTGTGATGAGAAGGTCATGGAGTATTGTTAAGACAGGTGTCAGGGAGAATTGTGATGACATATGTCATGGTCCATTGCGATGACAATGGCAGGGAGCATTGTGATGCCCAATGAAATGTAGGATTGTGATGACAAATATAATGGAGCATTGTGATGACAAGGTCCTGGAGCACTGTGATGAAAAAACCATGGAGCCTTGTGATGACAAATCTCATGGAGCATACTGATGAAAAGGACATGAAGCATTGTGATTACAGGGGTCTTGTAGCACTGTGATGACAAGGGCATGGAGCATTTTGATGCAAAGGCCATGGAACATTCTGATGACATGTGTCATGGAGCTTTGTAATGACAAGGGCATGGAGCATTGTGATTACAGGGCTCTTGGAGCATTGTGATTACAAGTGTCATGGAGTCTTGTGATGACAAGGCCGTGGAACATTGTGATGGCCGGGGTCATGGAGCATTGTTATGAGAGGGGTAATGGAGCATTGTGATGTGAAGGGCAAGGAGCATTGTGATTACAAGGTTTATGGAGCATTGCGATGATAAATTTGAGGACCGCTGTGATGAAAAGCTCATGGCACATTTTGATGACAAGGGTCATGGAGCATTTTTCTGACAAAGGCATGGAGCATTGTTATGACAAGGGACACGGAGCATTGTGATGAAATGTACATGGAGCATTGTCGTTACAAAGATCACAGAGCCTTGTGATGTCGTGGGCATGCACCACTGTAATGATAAATGTTATGAAGCATTGTGATGCCTGGAGTCACGGAACATTGTGATGACATATGTCATGTTCCATTGCGATGACAATGCCAGGGAGGATTGTGATGCCAAATGAAATGGAGGATTGTGATGACAAATATAATGGAGCATTGTGATGACTAGGGCTTGGAGCATTATGATGAGAAGGGACTTTGAGAATTTTCATGACAAGATCGTGAAGCATTGTGATGAAAATAACATGGAGCCTTTTGATGACAAGTCTCATGGAGCATACTGATGAAAAGAGGCATGGAGCATTGTGATTACAGGGGTCTTGGAGAACTGTGATGACAAGGGCATGGAACATTGTGAGGAGAAGGCCAAGGAGCATTCTAATGACATGCGTCATTGTGCTTTGTGATGACAAGGGCATGGAGCATTGGGATTACAGGTGTCTTGGAGCACTGTGATGAAAAGGGCCTGGATCATTGTGAGGAAGAAGTCATAGAGCCTTTTCATGACAAGGTTCAAGGAGCATACAGACAACAAGTGTCAGGGAGCATTTTGATGACTAGTGTATTGAGCATTGTGATGACAAAAGTCATGGAGCATTGTGATGAGAAGACCATGGATTATTGTGATGACGAGCATTATGGGGCATTGTGATGAAAAGTGTTATGGAATATTGTGATCACAAGGGTTTGGAGCATTGTTATGACAGATGTTATGGAGCATTTTGATTTCATTGTGATGCCAATAGCATGAAGCATTATGATAATGGGCATGGTGCACTGTGATGACAGGGTTCATGGATCATTGAGATGAATTGGGGCATGGAGCATTGTGATTACAGGGGTCTTGGAGCACTGTGATGAGAAGGGTCATGGAGCCTTGTGATGAAAAGGCCATGGAACATCGTGATGGCAGGGGTCATTGAGCATTGTTATGACAGGGGAAATGGAGCATTGTGATGGCAAGGGCATGGAGCATTGTGATGAGAAGGCCATGGAGCATTCTGATGACATGTGTCATGGAGCTTTGTGATGACAAGGGCATGGATCAATGTGATGAGAGTGTTCATGGAACACTGTGATGACAATGACATGGAGCACTGTGATGCCAAGAGTCATGGATCTTTGTGATGACAAAGTTCATGGAGCATTTTGATTACAAGGGCCTTGTGCATTGTGATGAGAAGGGCTGGGAGCATTGTGATGACAAGTTCATGGAGCAATTTGATGAAAAGGGTCATGAAGCATTTTGATGACAGCGGTTATGGAATATTGTGATGTAAGGGGTCATCAAACATTGTGATGATAAGTGCATGTAGCATTGTGAAGACAGGAGTCACGGAACATTGTGATGACAGGGGTGAGGGAGCATTGTGACGAATAGTGATGGAACATTGTATATCATTGGTGAGACAGCATTTTGTTGAGAAGTGCATGGAGCAGTTTGATGACAAGGTTTATGGAGCAATGTGATGAAAAGATTGTGGAGCACTGTGATGACAAGCCCATGGTGCATTGTTATGACATGTGTCTTGGAGCATTGTCCTGACCAGCAGATGGAGCACTGTGATGACAATAGTAATGAAGCATTGTGCTTAGAAAGGCATAGAGCATTGTGATGACAAGGGTCAAAGAGCATTGTGATGAAAACTTCGTGGAGCATTGTGGTTAAAAACGTCACAGAGACTGTTGATGACGAGAGCATGGATCATTGTGATGACAAAGGTCCTGAACCACTGTGATGACTGGAGTCACGAAGCATTGTGATGACAGGGGTCATGGAGCATTCTGATAACAAGGTCATGGAGCATTGTGATGACAAGGGCATGGAGCATTTGTCTAATAAGATTCATGGATTACTGCGATGACAGTTGGAATGGCACATTGTGAGGACTAGGTCATGCAGTACTGTGAAGACAGGTGTCAGGGAGCATTGTAATGACATATGTAATGGCCCATTGTGATGACAATGGCATGGAGCATTGTGATGCCAAGTGTCATGGAGGAATCTGATGACAAATGTAATGGAGCATTGTGATGACTATGGCTTGGAGCATTGTGATGACAAGGGTCAGGGAGCATTGTGCTGACCAGTGCATGGAGAACTGTGATGACAAGGGTTATGGAGCATTCTGATGACAAGATTGTGGAGTATTTTGATGACAATGGCATGGAGCATTGTGATGAAAACGGCATGGGGCATTGTGATGAAAAAGGCATGGAGCCATTTCGTGACAGGGTTCAAGGAGCATTTTGACAAGTGTCAGGGAGCATTGTGATGACAAGTGTATTGAGAATTGTGATGACAAAGGTCATGGAGCATTGTGATGAAAAGGGCATGGAGTATTGTGATGACAACGGTCAAAGGGCATTGTGATGAAAATTTCATGGAGCATTGTGGTTAAAAAGGTCACAGAGACTGTTGATGATGAGGGCATGGAACATTGTGATGACAAAGGTTATGAAGCATTGTGATGACGGGAGTCACGGAGCATTGTGATGACAGGGGTCATCGAGCATTGTGACGACAAGTGCATAGATCATTGTGATGTCCAGGTCATGCAGTATTGTGAAGACAGGTGTCAGGGAGCATTGTGATGACATATGTAATGGCCCATTGTGATGACAATGGCATGGAGCATTGTGATGCCAAGTGTCATGGAGGATTCTGATGACAAAGGTAATGGAGCATTGTGATGACAATGGCTTGGGGCATTGTGATGACAAGGGTCAGGGAGCATTTTGCTGACAAGTGCATGGAGAATTGTGATGACAAAGGTCATGGAGGATTCTGATGACAAGCTTGTGGAGTATTTTGATGACAATGGCATGGAGCATTGTGATGAAAACGGCATGCGGTATTGTGAGGAAATAGGCATGGAGCCTTTTCGTGACAGGGTTCAAGGAGCATTCTGACGACAAGTGTCAGGGAGCATTGTGATGACAAGTGTATTGAGAATTGTGATGACAAAGGTCATGGAGCATTGTGATGAAAAGGGCATGGAGTATAGTGATGACAGACATCATGGAGCGTTGTGATGACAAGTGTTATGGAACATTGTAATCACAAGGGTGTGGAGCACTGTGATGACAGAGGTCATGGATCATTTTGATTTCAAGGAGCATGGAGCATTGTGATGACAAGGGCATGAAGCAATGTTATTCCAATGTTCATGGAGGATTGTGATGAGAATGGTAATGGAGTATTTTGATGACAAGCACAAAGAGAATAGTAATGACATGGTCATGTAGCATTTTGCTGACAAAGGCATGGAGCATTGTGATGACAGGTGTCTTGGAGCATTGTGAGGACAAGTGTCATGGAGCCTTGTGATGACACGGCCGTGGGACATTGTGATGTCAGGGGTAATTGAGCATTGTGATCAGAAGGGCATGGATAAATGTGATGACGAGTGTCCTGGGGCATTGTGATGACAAGTGTTATGAAATATTGTTATCACAACGATTTGGAGCATTGTTATGACAGAGGTCATGGAGCATTTTGATTTCATTGTGATGACAATAGCATGAAGCATTATGATGATGTGCATGGTGCATTGTGATGACAGGGTTCATGTGTCATTGAGATGAAATGGGCATGGAGCATTGTGATTACAGGGTTCTTGGAGCATTGTTATGGGAAGGGTCATGGAGCCTTGTGATGACAAGACCATGGAACAACGTGATGGCAGGGAATATGGAACATTGTTATTACATGTGTAATGGAGCGTTGTGATGGCAAGGGCATGGAATATTGTGATGAGAAGGCCATGGAGCATTCTGATGACATGTGTCATGGAGCTTTGTGATAACAAGGGCATGGAGTAATGTGATGAGAGCGTTCATGGAGTATTGTGATGACAATGGCATGGAGCACTGTGATGCCAAGGGTCATGGGTCTTTGTGATGACAAAGGTCATGGAGCATTTTGATGACAAGGGTGTTGTGCATTTTGATGATAAGGGCAGGGAGCATTGTGATGACAGAGTCATGGAGCAGTTGGATGAAAAGGGTCATGGAGCAACTTGATGACAGTGGTATGGAACAGTGTGATGTCAGGGGTCATCGAACATTGTGATGATAAGTGCATGTAGCATTTTGATGACAGGAGTCATGGAAAATTGTGATGACGGGTGAGGGAGTATTGTGACGAATAGTGATGTAACATTGTGATATCAGTGGTGAGAGAGCATATTGATGAGAAATGCATGGAGCATTGTGATGACAAGGTTTATGGAGCATTGTGATGACAAGCGCCCGGTGCATTGTGATGACATGTGTCATGGAGCAATGTCCTGACAAGCACATGGAGCATTGTGATGACAAGGGTCATGGAGCATTGTGCTGAGAAAGGCATAGAGCATTGTGATGACAAAGGTCAAAGAGCATTGTGATGAATAGTTCATGGAGCATTTTGGTTTAAATGTCACAGAGACTGTTGATGACGAGGGCATGGAAGATTGTGATGACAAGGTCATTAAACATTGTGATGCTTGCAGTCAGGGAGCATTGTGATGACAGGGGTCATGGAGCATTGTGATAACAAGGGCAAGGAGCATTGTGATGACAAGGACATGGTGCATTGGTCTAATAAGTTTCATGGATTATTGCGATGACTGTTGGAATGGCACATTGTGATGACAAGGGCATGGAGCATTGTGATGACTAGGTCATGCAGTACTGTGAAGACAGGTGTCAGGGAGCATTGTAATGACATTTGTAATGGCCCATTGTGATGACAATGGCATGGAGCATTGTGATGCCAAGTGTCATGGAGGATTCTGATGACAAAGGTAATGGAGCAATGTGATGACAAGAGTAATGAAGCATTGTGCTTAGAAAGGCATAGAGCATTGTGATGACAAGGGTTAAAGAGCACTGTGATGAAAAGTTCATGGAGAATTGTGGTTAAAAAGTCACAGAGAGTGTTGATGACGAGAGCATGGACCATTGTGATGACAAAGGTCCTGAAACATTGTGATGACTGGAGTCACGAATCATTGTGATAACAGGGGTCATGGAGCATTGTGATAACAAGGTCATGGAGCATTGAGATGACAAGGGCATGGAGAATTGGTCTAATAAGTTTCATGGATTATAGCGATGACAGTTGGAATGGCACATTGTGATGACAAGGGCATGGAGCATTGTGATGACTAGGTCATGAAGTACTGTGAAGACAGGTGTCAGGGAGCATTGTAATGACATATGTAGTGGCCCATTGTGATGACAATGGCATGGAGCACTGTGATGCCAAGTGTCATGGAGGATTCTGATGACAAATGTAATGGAGCATTGTGATGACAATGGCTTGGCGCATTGTGATGACAAGGGTCAGGGCGCATTGTGGTGACAAGTGCATGGTGAACTGTGATGACAAGGGTTATGGAGCATTCTGTTGACAAGCTTGTGGAGTATTTTGATGACAATGGCATGGAGCATTGTGATGAAAACGGCATGGGGCATTGTGATGCAAAAGGCATGGAGCCTTTTCGTGACAGTGTTCAAGGAGCATTGTGACAAGTGTCGGGGAACATTGTGATGACAAGTGTATTGAGAATTGTGATGACAAAGGTCATGGAGCATTGTGATGAAAATGGCATCGAGTTTTGTGATGACAAGGGTCAAAGAGCATTGTGATGAAAAGTTCATGGAGCATTGTGGTTAAAAAGGTCACAGAGACTGTTGATGACAAGGGCATGGACCATTGTGATGACAAAGGTTATGAAGCATTGTGATGACTGGAGCCACGGAGCATTGTGATGACATGGGTCATGGATCATTGTGACGACAAGTGCATAGAGCATTGTGATGTCCATGTCATGCAGTATTTTGAAGACAGGGTTCAGGGAGCATTGTGATGACATATGTAATGGCCCATTGTGATGACAATTGCATGGAGCATTGTGATGCCAAGTGTCATGGAGGATTCTGATGACAAAGGTAATGGAGCATTGTGATGACAAGAGTAATGAAGCATTGTGCTTAGAAAGGCATAGAGCTTTGTGATGACAAGGGTTAAAGAGCATTGTGATGAAAAGTTCATGGAGCATTGTGGTTAAAAATGTCACAGAGACTGTTGATGACGAGAGCATGGACCATTGTGATGACAAAGGTCCTGAACCATTGTGATGAGTGGAGTCACGAAGCATTGTGATAACAGGGGTCATGGAGCATTGTGATAACAAGGTCATGGAGCATTGTGATGAAAAGGGCATGGAGCATTGGTCTAATAAGTTTTATGGAATATTCCGATGACAGTTGGAATGGCACATTGTGATGACAAGGGCATGGAGCATTGTGATGACTAGGTCATGCAGTACTGTGAAGACACGTGTCAGGGAGCATTGTAATGACATATGTAATGGCCCATTGTGATGACAATGGCATGGAGCATTGTGATGCCAAGTGTCATGGAGGATTCTGATGACAAATGTAATGGAGCATTGTGATGACAATGGCTTGGAGCATTGTGATGACAAGGGTCAGGGAGCATTGTGGTGACAAGTGCATGGAGAACTGTGATGACAAGGGTTATGGAGCATTCTGATGACAAAATTGTGGAGTATTTTAATGACAATGGCACAGAGCATTGTGATGAAAACGGCATGGGGCATTGTGATGAAAATGGCATGGAGCCTTTTCGTGACAGGTATCAAGGAGCATTGTGACAAGTGTCAGGGAGCACTGTGATGACAAGTGTATTGAGAATTGTGATGACAAAGGTCATGGAGCATTGTGATGAATAGGGCATGGAGTATAGTGATGACAGACATCATGGAGCATTGTGATGACAAGTGTTATGGAACATAGTAATCACAAGGGTGTGGAGCACTGTGATGACAGAGGTCATGGATCATTTTGATTTCAAGGAGCATGGAGCATTGTGATGACTAGGGCATGAAGCTATGTTATTCCAATGTTCATGTAGGATTGTGATGACAATGGTAATGGAGTATTTTGATGACAAGCACAAAGAGAATAGTAATGACAAGGTCATGTAGCATTTTGCTGACAAAGGCATGGAGCATTGTGATGACAGGTGTCTTGGAGCATTGTGATGACAAGTGTCATGGAGCCTTGTGATGACACGGCCCTGGGACACTGTGATGGCAGGGGTAATTGAGCACTGTGATCAGAAGGGCATGGATAAAAGTGATGACGAGCGTCATGGGGCACTGGGATGACAAGTGTTATGGAATATTGTTATCACAACGACTTAGAGCATTGTTATGACAGTGGTCATAGAGCATTTTGATTTCATTGTGATGACAATAGCATGAAGCATTATGATGATGTGCATGGTGCATTGTGATGACAGGGTTCATGTGTCATTGAGATGAAATGGGCATGGAACATTGTGATTACAGGGGTCTTGGAGCATTGTGATGAGAAGGGTCATGGAGCCTTGTGATGAAAAGACCATGGAACAACGTGATGTCAGGGATCATGGAACATTGTTATTACAGGTGTAATGGAGCATTTTGATGGCAAGGGCATGGAACATTGTGATGAGAAGCCATGGAGCATTCTGATGACATGTGTCATGGAGCTTTGTGATGACAAGGGCATGGAGCAATGTGATGAGAGCGTTCTTGGAGCATTGTGATGACAATGGCATGGAGCTCTGTGAGGCCAAGGGTCATGGGTCTTTGTGATGACAAAGGTCATGGAGCATTTTGATGACAAGGGTGTTGTGCATTTTGATGATAAGGGCAGGGAGCATTGTGATGACAGAGTCATGGAGCAATTGGATGAAAAGGGTCATGGAGCAACTTGATGACACGGGTATGGAACACTGTGATGTCAGGGGTCATCGTACATTGTGATGATAATTGCATGTAGCATTGTGATGACAGGAGTCATGGAAAATTGTGATGACGGGTGAGGGAGTATTGTGACGAATAGTTATGTAACATTGTGATATCAGTGGTGAGAGAGCATTTTCATGAGAAATGCATGGAGCATTCTGATGACAAGGTTAATGGAGCATTGTGATAACAAGATTGTGGAGCACTGTGATGACAAGCGCCCGGTGCATTGTGATGACATGTGTCATGGAGCATTGTCCTGACAAGCACATGGAGCATTGTGATGACAAGGGTCATGGAGCATTGTGCTGAGAAAGGCATAGAGCATTGTGATGACAAACGTCAAAGAGCATTGTGATGAATAGTTCATGGAGCATTTTGGTTAAAAAGTCACAGAGACTGTTGATGACGAGGGCATGGAAGATTGTGATGACAAAGGTCATTAAACATTGTGATGATTGCAGTCAGGGAGCATTGTGATGACAGGGTTCATGGAGCATTGTGATAACAAGGGCATGGAGCATTGTGATGACAACGGCATGGAGCATTGGTCTAAAAAGTTTCATGGATTATTGTGATGACAGTTGGAATGGCGCATTGTGATGACAAGGGCATGGAGAATTGTGATGACCAGGTCATGCAGTATTGTGAAGACAGGTGTCAGGGAGCATTGTGATGACATATGTAATGGCCCATTTTGATGACAACGGCATGGAGCATTGTGATGCCAAGTGTCATGGAGGATTCTGATGACAAAGGTAATGGATCATTGTGATGACAATGGCTTGGATCATTGTGATGACAAGGGTCAGGGAGAATTGTGCTGAAAAGTGCATAGAGAATTGTGATGACAAGGGTCATGGAGGATTCTGATGACAAGATTGTGGAGTATTTTGATGACAATGGCATAGAGCATTGTGATGAAAACGGCATGGAGCATTGTGATGAAAAATGCATGAAGCCTTTTTGTTACAGGGTTCAAGGAGCATTCTGACCACAAGTGTCAGGGAGCATTGTGATGACAAGTGTATTGAGAATTGTGATGACAAATGTCATGGAGCATTGTGAAGAAAAGTGCATGGAGTATTGTGATAACAGGCATCATGGAGCGTTGTGATGACAAGTGTTATTGAACATTGTGATCACAAGCGTTTGGAGCATTGTGATGACAGAGGTCATGGATCATTTTGATTTCAAAGAGCATGGAGCATTGTGATGACAAGGGCATGAAGCAATGTGATCCCAAGGTTCATGGAGGATTGTGATGACAATGGTAATGGACTATTGTGATGACAAGCGCATAGAGTATTGAAATGACAAGATCATGTAGCATTTTGCTGACCAAGGAATGGAGCATTGTGATGACAGGTGTCATGGAGCACTGTGAGGACAAGCGTCACGGAGCATTGTGAATACAGGGGTCATGGAGCATTGGGATGAAATGGGCATGGATGATTGTTATGACAAGTGTCTTGGAACACTGGGCTGAAAATGTTCATGGATTATTGTGATAACAGGGGTCATGGAGAATTGTGATGACAGAGGTCATGGAGCATTTTGATTTCATTGTGATGACAATAGCATGAAGCATTATGATGATGGGCATGGTGCATTGTGATGACAGGGTTCATGGATCAGTGAGATGAAAAGGGGCATGGAGCATTGTGATTACAGGGGTCTTGGAGCATTCTGATGACATGTGTCATGGAGCTTTGTGATGACAAGTGCATGGAGCAATGTGATGAGATCGTTCATGGAGCATTGTGATGACAATGACTGGAGCATTGTGATGTCAAGGGTCATGGATCTTTGTGATGACAAATGTCAAGGAGCATTTTGATGACAAGTGCATTGTGAATTGTGATGAGAACGGCAGGGACCATTGTGAAGGTAGGGGTCAGGGAGCATTGTTATGACAGGGGTAATGGAACATTGTGATGACAAGGGCATGGAGCATTTTGATGAGAAGGCCATGGAACATTCTGATGACATGTGTCATGGAGCTTTGTGATGACAAGGGCATGGAGCATTGTGATTGCAGGGGTCTTGGAACATTGTGATGACAAGCGTCATGGAGCCTTGTGATGACAAGGCCATGGAACATTGTGATGGCAAGGGTCATGGAGCAATGTTATGACAGGAGTAATGGAGCAATGTGATGAGAAGGGCATGGAGCATTGTGATTACAAGTTTTATGGAGCATTGCCCTGACAAATTTCTGGACCATGGTGATGAAAAGCGCATGGCACAATGTGATGACAAGGGTCATGGAGCATATTTCTGACAAAGGCATGGAGCATTGTGATGACAAGAATCAAGGAGCATTGTGATGAAATGTTCATGGAGCATTGTGGTGACAAAGGTCACAGAGACTGTTGATGACGAGGGCATGGACCATAGTGATGACAAAGGTTATGAAGCATTGTGATGACTGGAGGCATGGAGCATTGTGATGACAGGGGACATGGAGCATTGTGACGACAAGTGCATAGAGCATTGTGATGAACAGGTCATGCAGTATTGTGAAGACAGGTGTCAGGGAGCATTGTGATGACATATGTAATGGCCCATTGTGATGACAATGGCATTGAGCATTGTGATGCCATGTGTCATGGAGGATTCTAATGACAAAGGTAATGGAGCATTGTGATGGCAATGGCTTGGAGCATTGTGATGACAATGGTCAGGGAGCATTGTGCTGACCAGTGCATGGAGAATTGTGTTGAAAAGGGTCATGGAGCATTCTGATGACAAGCTTGTGGAGTATTTTGATGACAATGGCATGGAACATTGTGATGAAAATGGCATGGGGCATTGTGATGAAAAAGGCATGGAGCCTTTTTGTGACAGGTTTCAAGGAGCATTTTGACGACAAGTTTCAGGGAGCATTGTGATGACAAGTGTATTGAGAATTGTGATGACAATGATCATGGAGCATTGTGATGAAAAGGGCATGGAGTATTGGGATGACAGGCATCATGGAACGTTGTTATGACAAGTGTTATGGAACTTTGTGATCACAAGCGTTTGGAGCATTGTGATGACAGAGGTCATGGATCATTTTGATTTCAAGGAGCATGGAGCACTGTGATGACAAGGGGATGAAGCAATGTGATCACAACGTTCATAGAGGATTGTGATGACAATGGTAATGGAGTATTGTGATGACAAGCGCATAGAGCATTGTAATGACAAGGTCATGTAGCATTTTGCTGACAAAGGCATGGAGCATTGTGATGACAGGTGTCATGGAGCACTGTGAGGACAAGCGTCATGGAGCATTGTGAATAGAGGGGTCATGGAGCATTGTGATGACAAGTGCATGGAGCATTGTGATGACAGGGGCACGGATCATTGGTCTGACAAGTTTCATAGATTATTGTGATGACAGTGGACATGCTGCATGGTGATGACAAGGGCATGGAGGATTGTTATGAGAAGGTCATGGAGTATTGAGAAGACAGGTGTCATGGAGCATTGTGATGCCATAAGTCATGGTCCATTGCGATGACAATGGCAGGGAGCATTGTGATGCCAAATGTAATGGAGGATTGTGATGCCAAATATAAGGGAGCATTGTGATGACTGGGACTTGGAGCATTATGATGACAAGGGCCATTGAGAATTTTCATGACAAGGTCATGAAGCATTGTGATGACAAGGTCCTGGAGCATTGTGATGAGAAAACCATGGAGCCTTGTGATGACAAATCTCATGGAGCATACTGATGAAAAGGGGCATGGAGCATTGTGATTACAGGGGTCTTGGAGCTCTCTGATGACAAGGGCATGGAGCATTTTGATGAGAAGTCCATAGAACATTCTGATGACATGTGTCATGGAGCTTTGTGATGACAAGTGCATGGAGCATTGTGATTACAGGGGTCTTGGAGCCTAGTGATGACAAGAGTCATGGAGCCTGGCGATAACAAGACCGTGTAACATTGTGATGGCAGGGTTTATTGAGCATTGTTATGACAAGGGTAATGGAGCATTGTGAGGAGAAGGGCATGGAGCATTGTGATTAAAAGGTTTATGGAGCTTTGCCATGACAAATTTGTGGACCGTTGTGATGAAAACGTGTGGCATATTGTGATGACAAAGGTCATGGAGCATTTTTCTGACAAAGGCATGGAGTATTGTGATGACAAGGGTCACGGAGCATCGTGATGGATATTTCATGGAACATTGTGGTTACAAAAGTCACAGAGCCTTGTGATGACGCAGGCATGGACCATTGTGATGACAAATGTTATGAAGCATTGTGATGCCTGGATTCACGGAGCATTGTGATGACAGGGATCATGGAGCATTGTGATGACAAGGGCATGGAGCATTGTGATGTCAGGGGCATCGAGCATTGGTCTGACAAGTTCATAGATTATTGTGATGACAGTGGACATGGTGCATTGTGATGACAAGGGCATGGATCATTGTGATGAGACGGTCATGCAGTATTGTGAAGACAGGTGTCAGGGAGCATTGTGATGACATATGTCAGGGTCCATTGCAATGACAATGGCAGGGAGCACGGTGATGCCAAATGTAACGGAGGATTGTGATGACAAATATAATGGAGCATTGTGAAGACTAGGGCTTGGAGCATTATGATGACAAGGGCCATTGAGAATTTTCGTGACAAGGTCGTGAAGCATTGTGATGAACAAATTATGGAGCATTGTGATGAGAAAACCATGGAGCTTTGTGATGACAAATCTCATGGAGCATACTGATGAAAAGGGGCATGGAGCATTGTGAATACAGGGGTCATGGAGCATTGGGATGACAAGGGCATGGATCATTGTGATGACAAGTGTCATGGAGCATTGTGCTGAAAATGTTCATGGAGTATTGTGATGACAGGGGTCATGGAGCATTGTGATGAGAGAGGTCATGGATAATTTTGATTTCATTGCGCTGACAATACCGGAAGCATTATGATGATGGGCATGATGCATTGTGATGACAGGGTTCATGGAGCATTTAGATGAAAAGGGTCATGAAGCAATGTGATTACAGTGCTCTTGGAGCATTGTGATGACAAATGCATGGAATATTTTGATGAGAAGGCCATGGAACATTCTGTTGACATGTGTCATGGAGCTTTGTGATGACAAGGGCATGGAGCAGTGTGATCACAGGCGTCTTGGAGCACTGTGATGACAAGTGTCATGGAGCCTTGTGATGAAAAGGCCGTGGAACATTGTGATGGCGAGGGTCATGGAGCATTGTTATGACAGGGATAATGGAGCATTGTGATGAGAAGGGCATGGAACATTGTGATTGCAAGGTTTATGGAGCATTGCCATGATAAATTTGTGGACTGTTGTGATGAAAATCGCGTGGCACATTGTTATGACAAAGGTCATGGAGCATTTTTCTGACAAAGGCATGGAGCATTGTGATGACAAGGATCACGGAGCAATGTGATGGAAATTTCATGGAGCATTGTGGTTACAAAGGTCATAGAGCCTTGTGATGACGCGGGCATGGACCACTGCGATGACAAATGTTTTGAAGCTTTGTGATGCCTGGAGTCACGGCGCATTGTGATGACAAGGGTCATGGAGCATTGTGATGACAAGGGCATGGAGCATTGTGATGTCAGGGGCATGGAGCATTGGTCTGAAAAGTTTAATAGAATATTGTGATGACAGTGGGCATGGTGAATTGTGCTGACAAGGGCATGGATCATTGTGATGACAAGGTCATGGAGTATTGTTAAGACAGGTGTCAGGGAGCATTGTGATGACATATGTCATGGTCCACTGCGATGACAATGAGAGGGAGCATTGTGATGCCCAATGAAATGGAGGATTGTGATGACAAATATAATGGAGCATTGTGATGACAATGTCCTGGAGCATTGTGATGAAAAAACCATGGAGCCTTGTGATGACAATTCTCATGGAGCATACTGATGAAAAGGACATGAAGCATTGTGATTACAGGGGTCTTGGAGCACTGTGATGACAAGGGCCTGGAGCATTTTGATGCAAAGGCCATGGAACAATCTGATGGCATGTGTCATGGATCTTTGTAATGACAAGGGCATGGAGCATTGTGATTACAGGGCTCTTGGAGCATTGTGATTACAAGTGTCATGGAGTCTTGTGATGACAAGGCCGTGGAACATTGTGATGGCCGGGGTCATGGAGCATTGTTATGAGAGGGGTAATGGAGCATTGTGATGTGAAGGGCAAGGAGCATTGTGATTACAATGTTTATGGAGCATTGCAATGATAAATTTGTGGACCGCTCTGATTAAAACCTCATGGCACATTGTGATGACAAGGGTCATGGAGCATTTTTCTGACAAAGGCATGGAGCATTGTTATGACAAGTGTCACGGAGCATTGTGATGAAATGTACATGGAGCATTGTCGTTACAAAGATCACAGAGCCTTGTGATGACGTGGGCATGCACCACTGTAATGACAAATGTTATGAAGCATTGTGATGCCTGGAGTCACGGAACATTTTGATGACATATGTCATGGTCCATTGCGATGAAAATGGCAGGGAGCATTGTGACGCCAAATGAAATGGAGGATTGTGATGACAAATATAATGGAGCATTGTGATGACTAGGGCTTGGAGCATTATGATGAGAAGGGACATTGAGAATTTTCATGACAAGATCGTGAAGCATTGTGATGAAAATAACATGGAGACTTTTGATGACAAGTCTCATGGAGAATACTGATGAAAAGAGGCATGGAGCATTGTGATTACAGGGGTCTTGGAGCACTGTGATGACAAGGGCATGGAACATTGTGAGGAGAAGGCCAAGGAGCATTCTAATGACATGCGTCATTATGCTTTGTGATGACAAGGGCATGGAGCATTGGGATTACAGGTGTCTTGGAGCACTGTGATGAAAAGGGCCTGGATCATTGTGAGGAAGAAGTCATAGAGCCTTTTCATGACAAGGTTCAAGGAGCATACAGACAACAAGTGTCAGGGAGCATTTTGATGACTAGTGTATTGAGCATTGTGATGACAAAAGTCATGGAGCATTGTGATGAGAAGACCATGGATAATTGTGATGACGAGCGTTATGGGGCATTGTGATGAAAAGTGTTATGGAATATTGTGATCACAAGGGTTTGGAGCATTGTTATGACAGATGTTATGGAGCATTTTGATTTCATTGTGATGCCAATAGCATGAAGCATTATGATGATGGGCATGGTTCATTGTGATGACAGGGTTCATGGATCATTGAGATGAATTGGGGCATGGAGCATTGTGATTACAGGGGTCTTGGAGCATTGTGATGAGAAGGGTCATGGAGCCTTGTGATGAAAAGGCCATGGAACATCGTGATGGCAGGGGTCATGGAGCATTGTTATGACAGGGGAAATTTAGCATTGTGATGGCAAGGGCATGGAGCATTGTGATGAGAAGGCCATGGAGCATTCTGATGACATGTGTCATGGAGCTTTGTGATGACAAGGGCATGGATCAATGTGATGAGAGTGTTCATGGAACATTGTGATGACAGTGACATGGAGCACTGTGATGCCAAGCGTCATGGATCTTTGTGATGACAAAGGTCATGGAGCATTTTGATTACAAGGGCGTTGTGCATTGTGATGAGAAGGGCTGGGAGCATTGTGATGACAGGTTGATGGAGCAATTTGATGAAAAGGGTCATGAAGCATTTTGATGACAGGGGTTATGGAATATTGTGATGTAAGGGGTCATCAAACATTGTGATGATAAGTGCATGTAGCATTGTGAAGACAGGAGTCACGGAACATTGTGATGACAGGGGTGAGGGAGCATTGTGACGAATAGTGATGGAACATTGTATATCATTGGTGAGACAGCATTTTGTTGAGAAGTGCATGGAGCATTTTGATGACAAGGTTTATGGAGCAAAGTGATGACAAGATTGTGGAGCATTGTAATGAAAAGCCCATGGTGCATTGTTATGACATGTGTCTTGGAGCATTGTCCTGACCAGCACATGGAGCACTGTGATGACAAGAGTAATGAAGCATTGTGCTTAGAAAGGCATAGAGCATTGTGATGACAAGGGTCAAAGAGCATTGTGATGAAAAGTTCATGGAGCATTGTGGTTAAAAAGGTCACAGAGACTGTTGATGACGAGAGCATGGATCATTGTGATGACAAAGGTCCTGAACCATTGTGATGACTGGAGTAACGAAGCATTGTGATGACAGGGGTCATGGAGCATTCTGATAACAAGGTCAGGGAGCATTGTGATGACAAAGGCTTGGAGCATTTGTCTAATAAGTTTCATGGATTACTGCGATGACAGTTGGAATGGCACATTGTGATGACAAGGGCATGGAGCATTGTGATGACTAGGTCATGCAGTACTGTGAAGACAGGTGTCAGGGAGCATTGTAATGACATATGTAATGGCCCATTGTGATGACAATGGCATGGAGCATTGTGATGCCAAGTGTCATGGAGGATTCTGATGACAAATGTAATGGAGCATTGTGATGACAATGGCTTGGGGCATTGTGATGACAAGAGTCAGGGAGCATTTTGCTGACAAGTGCATGGAGAATTGTGATGACAAAGGTCATGGAGGATTCTGATGACAAGCTTGTGGAGTATTTTGATGACAATGGCATGGAGCATTGTGATGAAAACGGCATGCGGTATTGTGAGGAAATAGGCATGGAGCCTTTTCGTGACAGGTTTCAAGGAGCATTCTGACGACAAGTGTCAGGGAGCATTGTGATGACAAGTGTATTGAGAATTGTGATGACAAAGGTCATGGAGCATTGTGATGAAAAGGGCATGGAGTATAGTGATGACAGACATCATGGAGCGTTGTGATGACAAGTGTTATGGAACATTGTAATCACAAGTGTGTGGAGCACTGTGATGACAGAGGTCATGGATCATTTTGATTTCAAGAAGCATGGAGCATTGTGATGACAAGGACATGAAGCAATTTTATTCCAATGTTCATGGAGGATTGTGATGACAATGGTAATGGAGTATTTTGATAACAAGCACAAAGATAATAGTAATGACATGGTCATGTAGCATTTTGCTGACAAAAGCAAGGAGCATTTTGAAGACAGGTGTCTTGGAGCATTGTGATGACAAGTGTCATGGAGACTTGTGATGACACGGCCGTGGGACATTGTGATGTCAGGGGTAATTGAGCATTATGATCAGAAGGGCATGGATAAATGTGATGACGAGCGTCATGGGGCACTGTGATGACAAGTGTTATGGAGTATTGTTATCACAACGATTTTGAGCATTGTTATGACAGAGGTCATGGAGCCTTTTGATTTCATTGTGATGACAATAGCATGAAGCATTATGATGATGTGCATGGTGCATTGTGATGACAGGGTTCATGTGTCATTGAGATGAAATGGGCATGGAGCATTGTGATTACAGGGTTCTTGGAGCCTTGTAATGAGAAGGGTCATGGAGCCTTGTGATGACAAGACCATGGAACAACGTGATGGCCGGGATCATGGAACATTGTTATTACATGTGTAATGGAGCATTGTGATGGCAAGGGCATGGAACATTGTGATGAGAAGGCCATGGAGCATTCTGATGGCATGTGTCATGGAGCTTTGTGATGACAAGGGCATGGAGTAATGTGATGAGAGCGTTCATGGAGTATTGTGATGACAATGGCATGGAGCACTGTGATGCCAAGGGTCATGGGTCTTTGTGATGACAAAGGTCATGGAGCATTTTGATGACAAGGGTGTTGTGCATTTTGATGATAAGGGCAGGGAGCATTGTGATGACAGAGTCATGGAGCAATTGGATGAAAAGGGTCATGGAGCAACTTGATGACAGGGGTATGGAACAGTGTGATGTCAGGGGTCAACGAACATTGTGATGATAAGTGCATTTAGCATTTTCATGACAGGAGTCATGGAAAATTGTGATGACGGGTGAGGGAGTATTGTGACGAATAGTGTTGTAACATTGTGATATCAGTGGTGAGAGAGCCTATTGATGAGAAGTGCATGGAGAATTGTGATGACAAGGTTTATGGAGCATTGTGATGACAAGATTGTGGAGCACTGTGATGACAAGCGCCCGGTGAATTGTGATGACATGTGTCATTGAGCAATGTCCTGACAAGCACATGGAGCATTGTGATGACAAGGGTCATGGAGCATTGTGCTGAGAAAGGCATAGAGCATTGTGATGACAAAGGTCAAAGAGCATTCTGATGAGTAGTTCATGGAGCATTTTGGATAAAATGTACACAGAGACTGTTGATGACGAGGGCATGGAAGATTGTGATGACAAGGTCATTAAACATTGTGATGATTGCAGTCAGGGAGCATTGTGATGACAGGTGTCATGGCGCATTGTGATAACAAGGGCAAGGAGCATTGTGATGACAAGGGCATGGAGCATTGGTCTAATAAGATTCATAGATTATTGTGATGACAGTTGGAATGGCACATTGTGATGACAAGGGCATGGAGAATTGTGAAGACCAGGTCATGCAGTATTGTGAAGACATGTGTCAGGGAGCATTGTGATGACATATGTAATGGCCCATTGTGATGACAATGGCATGGAGCATTGTGATGCCAAGTGTCATGGAGGATTCTGATGACAAAGGTAATGGAGCATTGTGATGACAATGGCTTGGAGCATTGTGATGACAAGGGTCAGGGACCATTGTGCTGACAAGTGCATAGAGAATTGTGATGAGAAGGGTCATGGAGGATTCTGATGACAAGATTGTGGAGTATTTTGATGACAATGGCATAGAGCATTTTGATGAATACCGCATGGGGCATTGTGATGAAAAAGGCATGAAGCCTTTTTGTGACAGGGTTTAAGGAGCATTATGACGACAAGTGTCAGGGAGCATTGTGATGACAATGTATTGAGAATTGTGATGACAAATGTCATGGAGCATTGTGATGAAAAGGGCATGGAGTATTGTGATAACAGGCATCATGGAGCGTTGTGATGACAAGTGTTATTGAACATTGTGATCACAAGGCTTTGGAGCACTGTGATGACAGTGGTCATGGATCATTTTGATTTCAAGGAGCATGGAGCATTGTGATGACAAGGACATGAAGCAATGTGATCCCAAGGTTCATGGAGGATTGTGATGACAATGGTAATGGAGTATAGTGATGACAAGCGCATAGAGAACTGTAATGAAAAAGGTCATGTAGCATTTTGCTGACAAAGGCATGGAGCATTGTGATGACAGGTGTCATGGAGCACTGTGATGACAAGCGTCACGGAGCATTGTGAATACAGGGGTCATGGAGCATTGGGATGACATGTGCATGGATGACTGTGATGACAAGTGTCATGGAACATTGGGCTGAAAATGTTCATGGATTATTGTGATAACAGGGGTCATGGAGAATTGTGATGACAGAGGTCATGGAGCATTTTTATTTCATTGTGATGACAATAGCATGAAGCATTATGATGATGGGCATTGTGCATTGTGATGACAGGGTTCATGGATCAGTGAGATGAAAAGGGGCATGCAGCATTGTGATTACAGGGGTCTTGGAGCATACAGATGACATGTATCATGGAGCTTTGTGATGACAAGGGCATGGAGCAATGTGATGAGATCATTCTTGGAGCATTGTGATGACAATGACATGGAGCATTGTGATGCCAAGGGTCATGGATCTTTGTGATGACAAATGTCATGGAGCATTTTGATGACAAGTGCATTTTGCATTGTGATGAGAATGGCAGGGAGCATTGTGAAAGTAGGGGTCAGGGAGCATTGTTATGACAGGGGTAATGGAGCATTGTGATGAGAAGGGCATGGAGAATTGTGATTAAAAGGTTTATGGAGCATTGCCATGACAAATTTGTGGACCATTGTGATGAAAACACGTGGCACATTGTGATGACAAAGGTCATAGTATATTTTTCTGACAAAGGCATGGAGTATTGCGATGACAAGGGTCACGGAGCATCGTGATGGAAATTTCATGGAGCATTGTGGTTACAAAGGTTACAGAGCCTTGTGATGACGCAGAAATGGACCATTGTGATGACAAATGTTATGAAATATTGTGATGCCTGGAGTCATGGAGCATTGGGATGAAAAGGGCATGGAGCATTGTGATGACAAGGGTCAATGTTCATTATCATGAAAAGTTCATGGAGCATTGTATTTAAAAAGGTCACAGAGACTGTTGATGATGAGGGCATGGACCATTGTGATGACAAAGGTCATGAAACATTGTGATGACTGGTGTCACGGAGCATTGTGATGACAGGGGTCATGGAGCATTGTGACAACAAGGGGATGGAGAATTGTGATGACAAGGGCATGGAACATTCTTCTAATAAGTTTCATGGATTATTGCGATGACATTTGGAATGGCGCATTGTGATGACAAGGGCATGGAGCCTTGTGATGACCAGGTCATGCAGTATTGTGAAGACATGTGTCAGGGAGCATTGGATGACATATGTAATGGCCCATTGTGATGACAATGGCATGGAGCACTGTAATGCCAAGTGTCATGGAGGACTCTGATGACAAAGGTAATGAAGCATTGTGATGACAATTGCTTGGGGCATTGTGATGACAAGGGTCAGGGAGCATTTTGCTGACAAATGCATGGAGAATTCTGATGACAAAGGTCATGGAGCATTCTGATGACAAGCTTGTGGAGTACTTTGATGACAATGGCATGGAGCATTGTGATTAAAACGGCATGCGGTATTGTGAGGAAATAGGCATGGAGCCTTTTCCTGACAGGGTTCAAGGAGCATTCTGACGACATGTGTCAGGGAACATTGTGATGACAAGTGTATTGAGAATTGTGATGACAAAGTTCATGGAGCATTGTGAGGAAAAGGGCATGGAGTATAGTGATGACAGACCTCATGGAGCGTTGTGATGACAAGTGTTATGGAACATTTTAATCACAAGGGTGTGGAGCACTGTGATGACAGAGGTCATGGATCATTTTGATTTCAAGGAGCATGGAGCATTGTGATGACAAGGGCATGAAGCAATGTTATTCCAATCTTCATGGAGGATTGTGATGACAATGGTAATGGAGTGTTTTGATGACAAGCACAAAGAGAATAGTAATGACAAGGTCCTGTAACATTTTGCTGACAAAGGCATGGAGCATTGTGATGACAGGTGTCTTGGAGCATTGTGATGAAAAGTGTCATGGAGCCTTGTGATGACACGGCCGTGGGACATTGTGATGGCAGGTGTAATTGAGCATTGTGATCAGAAGGGCATGGATAAATGTGATGACGAGCGTCATGGGGCACTGTGATGACAAGTGTTATGGAATATTGTTATTACAACGATTTGGAGCACTGTTATGATAGAGGTCATGGAGCATTTTGATTTGTGATGACAATAGCATGAAGCATTATGATGATGTGCATGGTGCATTGTGATGACAGGGTTCATGTGTCATTGAGATGAAATGGGCATGGAGCATTGTGATTACAGGGGTCTTGGAGCATTGTGATGAGAAGGGTCATGGAGCCTTGTGATGACAAGACCATGGAACAACGTGATGGCAGGGATCATGGAACATTGTTATTACAGGTGTAATGGAGCATTGTGATGGCAAGGGTCATGGAGCATTTTTCTGACAAAGGCATGGAGCATTGTGATGACAAGAATCAAGGAGCATTGTGATGAAAAGTTCATGGAACATTGTGGTTACAAAGGTCACAGAGACTGTTGATGACGAGGGCATGGACCATTGTGATGACAAAGGTTATGAAGCATTGTGATGACTGGAGTCATGGAGCATTGTGATGACAGGGGTCATGGAGCATTGTGATGACAAGTGCATAGAGCATTGTGATGACCAGGTCATGCAGTATTGTGAAGACAGGTGTCAGGGAGCATTGTGATGACATATGTAATGGCCCATTGTGATGACAATGGCATTGAGCATTGTGATGCCATGTGTCATGGAGGATTCTTATGACAAATGTAATGGAGCATTGTGATGGCAATGGAGTGCAGCATTGTGATGACAAGGGTCAGGGAGCATTGTGCTGACCAGTGCATGGAGAATTGTGATGACAAGGGTCATGGAGCATTCTGATGACAATCTTGTGGAGAATTTTGATGAAAATGGCATGGAGCATTGTGATGAAAGTGGCAAGGGGCATTGTGATGAAAAAGGCATGGAGCCTTTTGGTGACAGGTTTCAAGGAGCATTCTGATGACAAGTGTCAGGGTGCATTGTGATGACAAGTGTATTGAGAAATGTGATGAAAAAGATCAAGGAGCATTGTGATGAAAAGGGCATGGAGTGGGCCTCCCTGGTGGCGCAGTGGTTGAGAGTCCGCCTGCGGATGCAGGGGATACGGGTTCGTGCCCCGGTCTGGGAGGATCCCATATGCCGCGGAGCGGCTGGGCCCGTGAGCCATGGCCACTGGGCCTGCGCGTCCGGAGCCTGTGCTCCGCAACGGGAGAGGCTACGACAGTGAGAGGCCCGCATACCGCAAAATGAAAAAAAAAAAAAAAAAAAAAAAAAGGGCATGGAGTATTGTGATGACAGGCATCATGGAACGTTGTTATGACAAGTGTTATGGAACTTTGTGATCACAAGCGTTTGGAGCATTGTGATGACAGAGGTCATGGATCATTTTGATTTCAAGGAGCATGGAGCATTTTGATGACAAGGGGATGAAGCAATGTGATCACAACGTTCATGGAGAATTGTTATGACAATGGTAATGGAGTATTGTGATGACAAGCGCATAGAGCATTGTAATGACAAGGTCATGTAGCATTTTGCTGACAAAGGCATGGAGCATTGTGATGACAGGTGTCATGGAGCACTGTGAGGACAAGCGTCATGGAGCATTGTGAATAGAGGGGTCATGGAGCATTGTGATGACAAGTGCATGGAGCATTGTGATGACAGGGGCACGGATCATTGGTCTGAAAATTTTCATAGATTATTGTGATGACAGTGGACATTCTGCATTGTGATGACAAGGGCATGGAGGACTGTGATGAGAAGGTCATGGAGTATTGTAAAGACAGGTGTCAGGGAGCATTGTGATGACATATCTCATGGTCCAGTGTGCTGACAATGGCAGGGAACATTGTGATGCCAAATGAATTGGAGGATTGTAATGACAAATATAATGCAGCATTTTGATGACTAGGGCTTGGAGCATTATGATGACAAGGGCCATTGAGAATTTTCATGAGAAGGTCGTGATGCATTGTGATGAAAAGGTCCTGGAGCATTGTGATGAGAAAACCATGGAGCCTTGTGATGACAAACCTCATGGAGCATACTGATGAAAAGTGCCATGGGCCACTGTGATTACAGGGGTCTTGGATCATTCTGATGACAAGGGCATGGAGCATTGTGAGGAGAAGGCCAAGGAGCCTTCTAATGACTTGCGTCATTGAGCTTTGTGATGACAAGGGCATGGAGCACTGTGATTACAGGGGTCTTGGAGCATTGTAATTAAAACGGCATGGATCATTGTGATGAGAAAGGCATGGAGCCTTGTCATGACAGGGTTCAAGGAGCATTCTGACGACAAGTGTCAGGGAGCATTGTGATGCCATGTGTATTGTGAGTTGTGATGACAAAGGTCATGGAGCCTTGTGATGAAAAGTGCATGGAGTGTTGTGATGACAGGTTCATGGAGCAATTTGATGAAAAGTGTCATGGAACATTTTGATGACAGGGGTTATGGAACATTGCAATGTCAGTGGTCATCGAACATTGTGATGATAAGTGCATGTAGAATTGTGATGACAGGAGTCATGGAACATTGTGATGACTGGGGTGAGGGAGTATTGTAACGAATAGTGATGTAACATTGTGATATCAGTGGTGAGAGAGCATTTTGATGAGAAGTACATGTAACATTGTGAAGACAAAGTTTATGGAGCATTGTGATGACAAGATTGTGGAGCACTGTGATGACAAGCGCATGGCACATTGTGATGACATGGGTAATGGAGCATTTTTCTGACAAAGGCAAGGAGCATTGTGATGACAAGTGCATGGCACATTGTGATGACATGGGTAATGGAGCATCGTTCTGACAATGGCATGGAGCATTGTGATGACAAGGGTCATGGAGCATTGTGATGAAAATTTCATGGAGCATTGTGGTCACAAATGTCACAGAGCCTTGTGATGACGCGGGCTTGGACCACTCTGATGACTAACGTTATGAAGCATTGTGATGAATGGTTTCATGGAGCATTGTAATGACAGGGGTCATGGAGCATTGTGATGACTAGGGAATGGAGCAATGTGATGACTAGAGTCCCTGATCATTGTGTTGTTACGTGTCATGGAGTGTTGTGATCCCAGTTATCATGGTGCATTGTGATGATAGTGGTCATGGAGCATTGCGATGAGAATGTCATGGAGAATTGTTCTGATAATATTCATGGAGTATTGTGATGACAGGGGTCATGGAGCATTGTGATGACAGAGGCCATGGAGCATTTTGATTTCATTGTGATGACAATAGACTGAAGCATTATGATGATGTGCATGATGCATTGTGATGACAGGGTTCATGGTGCATTGAGATGAACAGGGGCATGGAGCAATTTGATGACAGGGGTCTTGGAGAATTATGATGACAAGAGAATGTAACATTTTGATGAGAAGGCCATGGAACATTCTGATGACATGTGTCATGGAGCTTTGTGATGACAATGGCATGGAGCATTGTGATTACAGGGGTCTTGGAACATTGTGATGTCAAGTGTCATGGAGCCTTGTGATGACAAGGCCGTGGAACATTGTGATGGCAGGGGTCATGGAGCATTGTGATAACAAGGGCATGGAGCATGGTGATGACAAGGGCATGAAGCATTGTTCTACTAAGTTTCGTGGATTATTGCGATGATAGTTGGAATGGCGCATTGTGATGACAAGGGCATGGAGCATTGTGATGACCAGGTCATGCAGTATTGTGAAGACAGGTGTCAGGGAGCATTGTGATGACATATATAATGGCCCAGTGTGATGGAAATGGTTGGAGCATTGTGATGCCATGTGTCATGGAGGATTCTGATGACAAATGTAATGGAGCACTGTGATGACAATGGCTTTGTGCATTGTGATGACAAGGGTCAGGGAGCATTGTGTTGAAAAGTGCATGGAGAATTGTGATGACAAGGGTCATGGAGCATTCTGATGATAAGCTTGTGGAGTATTTTGATGACAATGGCATGGAGCATTGTGATGAAAAGGGCATGGAGCATTTTCGTGACAAGTTTCAAGGAGCATTCTGAAGACAAGTGTCAGGGAGCATTGTGATGACAAGCGTATTGAGAATTGTGACGACAAAGGTCATGGAACATCGTGATGAAAAGGGCAAGGAGTATTGTGATGACAGGCATCACGGAGCGTTGTGATGACAACTGTTATGGAACTTTTTGATCACATGTGTTTGGAGCATTGTGGTGACAGAGGTCATGGATCATTTTGATTTCAAGGAGCATGGAGCATTGTGATGACATGGGCATGAAGCAATGTGATCCCAAGGTTCATGGAGGATTGTGATGACAATGGTAATGGAGTATTGTGATGACAAGTGCATAGAGCATTGTAATGACAAAGTCATGTAGCAATTTGCTGACAAAGGCATGGAGCATTGTGATGACAGGTGTCATGGAGCACTGTGATGACAAGTGTCACAGAGCATTGTGAATACAGGGGTCATGGAGCATTGGGATGACAAGGGCATGGAGCATTGTGATGACAGGGGCACGGATCATTGGTCTGAAAAGTTTCATAGATTATTGTGATGACAGTGGACATGGTGCATTGTGATGACAAGGGCATGGAGGACTGTGATGAGAAGGTCATGGAGTATTGAGAAGACAGGTGTCAGGGAGCATTGTGATGCCATAAGTCATGGTCCATTGCGATGACAATGGCAGGGAGAATTGTGATGCCAAATGTAATGGAGGATTGTGATGTCAAATATAATGGAGCATTGTGATGACTGGGACTTGGAGCATTATGATGACAAGGGCCATTGAGAATTTTCATGACAAGGTCATGAAGCATTGTGATGACAAGGTCCTGGAGCATTGTGATGAGAAAACCATGGAGCCTTGTGATGACAAATCTCATGGAGCATACTGATGAAAAGGGGCATGGAGCATTGTGATTACAGGGGTCTTGGAGCTCTGTGATGACAAGGGCATGGAGCATTTTGATGAGAATGCCATGGAACATTCTGATGACATGTGTCATGGAGCTTTGTGATGACAAGTGCATGGAGCATTGTGATTACAGGGGTTTTGGAGCCTAGTGATGACAAGTGTCATGGAGCCTTGCGATGACAAGACCGTGTAACTTTGTGATGGCCGGGTTTATTGAGCATTGTTATGACAGGGGTAATGGAGCATTGTGATGAGAAGGGCATGGAGCATTGTGATTAAAAGATTTATGGAGCATTGCCATGACAAATTTTGTGGACTGTTGTGATGAAAACACGTGGCACATTGTGATGACAAAGGTCATGGAGCATTTTTCAGACAAAGGCATGGAGTATTGTGATGACAAGGGTCACGGAGCATCGTGATGGAAATTTCATGGAGCACTGTGGTTACAAAAGTCACAGAGCCTTTTGATGACGCAGGCATGGACCATTGTGATGACAAATGTTATGAAGCATTGTGATGCCTGTAGTCACGGAGCATTGTGATGACAGGGATCATGGAGCATTGTGATGACAAGGGCATGGAGCATTGTGATGACAAGGGCATGGATCATTGTGATGAGACGGTCATGCAGTATTGTGAAGACAGGTGTCAGGGAGCATTGTGATGACATATGTCAGGGTCCATTGCAATGACAATGGCAGCGAGCACGGTGATGCCAAATGTAATGGAGGATTGTGATGACAAATATAATGGAGCATTGTGCTGACTAGGGCTTGGAGCATTATGATGACAAGGGTCATTGAGAATTTTCGTGACAAGGTCGTGAAGCATTGTGATGAAAATTTTATGGAGCATTGAAAAGAGAAAACCATGGAGCTTTGTGATGACAAATCTCTTGGAGCATACTGATAAAAAGGGGAATGGAGCATTGTCATTACAGGGGTGTTGGAGCACGGTGATGAAAAGGGCATGGAGCATTTTGATGAGAAGGCCCTGGAACATTCTAATGACATGTGTCATGGAGCTTTCTGATGACAAGGGCATGGAGCATTGTGATGACAATTGTCATGGAGTCTTGTGATGACAAGTATCATGGAGTCTTGTGATGACGAGGCCGTGGAACATTGTGATGGCCGGGGTCATGGAGCACTGTGATGACCAGGTCATGCAATATTTTGAAGACAGGTGTCAGGGAGCATTGCGATGACATATGTAATGTCCCATTGTGATGAGAATGGCATGGAGCATTGTGATGCCAAGTGTCATGGAGGATTCTAATGACAAAGGTAATGGAGCATTTTGATGTCAATGGCTTGGGGCATTGTGATGACAAAAGTCAGGGAGCATTGTGCTGACAAGTGCATGGAGAATTGTGATGACAATCGTCATGGAGCATTGTGATGACAAGGGCATGGAGCTTTGTGATGACAGGGGCATTGAACATTGGTCTGACAAGTTTCATAGATTATTTTGATGACAGTGGACATGCTGCATTGTGATGGCAAGGGCATGGAGCATTGTGATGAGAAGGTCATGGAGTATTGTAAAGACAGGTGTCAGGGAGCATTGTGATGACATATCTCATGGTCCATTGTGCTGACAATGGCAGGGAACATTGTGATGCCAAATGTATTGGAGGATTGTAATGACAAATATAATGCCACATTTTGTTGACTAGGTCTTGGAGCATTATGATGACAAGGGCCATTGAGAATTTTCATGACAAGGTCGTGAAGCATTGTGATGACAAGGTCCTGGAGCATTGTGATGAGAAAACCATGGAGCCTTTTTATGACAAACCTCATGGAGCATACTGATGAAAAGTGGCATGGGCCACTGTGATTACAGGGGTCTTGGATCATTGTGATGACAAGGGCATGGAGCATTGTGAGGAGAAGGCCAAGGAGCCTTCTAATGACTTGCGTCATTGAGCTTTGTGATGACAAGGGCATGGAGCACTGTGATTACAGGGGTCTTGGAGCATTGTAATGAAAACGGCATGGATCATTGTGATGAGAAAGGCATGGAGCCTTGTCATGACAGGGTTCAAGGAGCATTCTGACGACAAGTGTCAGGGAGCATTGTGATTCCATGTGTATTGTGAGTTGTGATGACAAAGGTCATATAGCATTGTGATGAAAAGTGCATGCAGTATTGTGATGACAGGTTCATGGAGCAATTTGATGAAATGGGTCATGGAACATTTTGATGACAGGGGTTATGGAACATTGCAATGTCAGGGGTCATCGAACATTGTGATGATAAGTGCATGTAGAATTGTGATGACAGGAGTCATGGAACATTGTGATGACTGGGGTGAGGGAGTATTGTGACGAATAGTGATGTAACATTGTGATATCAGTGGTGAGAGAGCATTTTGATGAGAAGTACATGTAACATTGTGAAGACAAAGTTTATGGAGCATTGTGATGACAAGATTGTGGAGCACTGTGATGACAAGCGCATGGCACATTGTGATGACATGTGTAATGGTGCATTTTTCTGACAAAGGCCAGGAGCATTGTGATGACAAGTGCATGGCACATTGTGATGACATGGGTAATGGAGCATTGTTCTGACAATGGCATGGAGCATTGTGATGACAAGGGTCATGGAGCATTGTGATGAAAATTTCATGGAACATTGTGGTCACAAATGTCACAGAGCCTTGTGATGACGCGGGCTTGGACCACTGTGATGACTAACGTTATGAAGCATTGTGATGAATGGTTTCACGGAGCATTGTAATGACAGGGGTCATGGAGCATTGTGATGACTAGGGAATGGAGCAATGTGATGACTAGAGTCCCGGATCATTGTGTTGTCACGTGTCATGGAGTGTTGTGATCCCAGTTATCATGGTGCATTGTGATGATAGTGGTCAGGGAGCATTGCGATGAGAATGTCATGGAGCATTGTTCTGATAATATTCATGGAGTATTGTGATGACAGGGGTCATGGAGCATTGTGATGACAGAGGCCATGGAGCATTTTGATTTCATTGTGATGACAATAGACTGAAGCATTATGATGATGTGCATGATGCATTTTGATGACAGGGTTCATGGTGCATTGAGATGAACAGGGGCATGGAGCAATTTGATGACAGGGGTCTTGGAGAATTTTGATGACAAGAGAATGGAACATTTTGATGAGAAGGCCATGGAACATTCTGATGACATGTGTCATGGAGCTTCGTGATGACAAGGGCATGGAGCATTGTGATTACAGGGTTCTTGGAACATTGTGATGTCAAGTGTCATGGAGCCTTGTGATGACAAGGCCGTGGAACATTGTGATGGCAGGGGTCATGGAGCATTGTGATAACAAGGCCATGGAGCATTGTGATGACAAGGGCATAAAGCATTGGTCTACTAAATTTCGTGGATTATTGTGATGATAGTTGGAATGGCGCATTGTGAAGACAACGGCATGGAGCATTGTGATGACCAGGTCATGCAGTATTGTGAAGACAGGTGTCAGGGAGCATTGTGATGACATATATAATGGCCCAGTGTGATGGAAATGGTTGGAGCATTGTGATGCCATGTGTCATGGAGGATTCTGATGACAAATGTAATGGAGCACTGTGATGACAATGGCTTTGTTCATTGTGATGACAAGGGTCAGGGAGCATTCTGATGATAAGCTTGTGGAGTATTTTGATGACAATGGCATGGAGCATTGTGATGAAAAGGGCATGGAGCATTTTCGTGACAAGGTTCAAGGAGCATTCTGAAGACAAGTGTCAGGGAGCATTGTGATGACAAGTGTATTGAGAATTGTGATGACAAAGGTCATGGAACATCGTGATGAAAAGGGCAAGGAATATTGTGATGACCAGCATCACGGATCGTTGTGATGACAACTGTTATGGAACTTTGTGATCACATGTGTTTGGAGCATTGTGATGACAGAGGTCATGGATCATTTTGATTTCAAGGAGCATGGAGCATTGTGATGACATGGGCATGAAGCAATGTGATCCCAAGGTTCATGGAGGATTGTGATGACAATGGTAATGGAGTATTGTGATGACAAGTGCTTAGAGCATTGTAATGACAAGGTCATGTAGCAATTTGCTGACAAAGGCATGGAGCATTGTGATGACAGGTGTCATGGAGCCCTGTGATGACAAGTGTCACAGAGCATTGTGAATACAGGGGTCATGGAGCATTGGGATGACAAGGGCATGGATCATTGTGATGACAAGGGTCATGGAGAATTGGGCTGAAAATGTTCATGGAGTATTGTGATGACAGGGGTCATGGAGCATTGTGATGACATAGGTCATGGAGAATTTTGATTTCATTGCGCTGACAATAGCCGGAAGCATTATGATGATGGACATGATGCATTGTGATGACAGGGTTCATGGAGCATTGAGATGAAAAGGGGCATGGAGCATTGTGATTACTGGGGTCTTGGAGCATTGTGATGACAAGAGCAAGGAGCATTTTGATGAGAAGTCCATGGAACATTCTGATGACATGTGTCATTGACACTGTGATGACAAGGGCATGGAGCATTGTGAATACAGGGGTCTTGGAGCATTGTGATGACAAGTATCATGGAGCCTTGTGATGACAAGGCCATGGAACATTGTGATGGCAAGGGTCATGGAGCATTGTTATCACAGCGGTAATGGAGCATTGTGATGAGAAGGGCATGGAGCATTTTCATTACAAGATTTATGGAGCATTGCCATGAAAAATTGTGGACCGTTGTGATGAAAAGAGCGTGGCATATTGTGATGACAAGTGTCATGGAGCATTTTTCTGACAAGGCATGGAGAATTGTGATGACAAGGGTCACGGAGCATTGTGATGGAAATTTCATGGAGCATTGTGGTTACAAAGGTCACAGAGGCTTTTGATGACACGGGCATGGACCATTGTGATGACAAATGTTATGAAGCATTGTGATGCCTGGAGTCACGGAGCATTGTGATGACAGGAGTCATGGAGCCTTTTTATGACAAGTGCATGGAGCATTGTGATGTCAGGGGCATGGAGCATTGGTATGACAAGTTTCATATATTATTGTGATGACAGTGGACATGGTGCATTGTGCTGACAAGCACATGGATCATTGTGATGAGAAGGTCATGGAGTATTGTGAAGACAGGTGACAGGGAGCATTGCGATGACATATGTCATGGTGCATTGCGATGACAATGGCAGGGAGCATTGTAATGCCAAATGAAATGGAGGATTGTGAGGACAAATATAATGGAGCATTGTGATGACTAGCGCTTGGAGCATTATGGTGACATGGGCCATTGAGAATTTTCATGACAAGGTCGTGAAGCATTGTGATGACAAGGTCCTGGAGAATTCTGATGAGAAATGCATGGAGCACTGTGATGACAAATCTCATGGTTCATACTGGTGAAAAGGGGCATGGAGCATTGTGATTACAGGAGTCTTGGAGCACTGTGATGACATGGGCATGGGGCATTTTGATGAGAAGGCCATGGAAGATTCTGATGACATGTGTCATGGAGCTTTGTGATGACAAGTGCATGGAGCATTGTGATTACAGGGGTCTTGGAGCATTGTGATGACAAGTGTCATGGAGTCTTGTGATGACAAGGCCGTGAAATATTGTGATGGCAGGGCTCATGGAGCATTGTTATGAGAGGGGTAATGGAGCTTTGTGATGTGAAGGGCAAGGAGCATTGAGATTACAAGGTTTATGGAGCATTGTGATGAGAAATTTGTGGACCATTGTGATGAAAAGTGCGTGGCACATTGTGATGAAATGGGTCATGGAGGATATTTCTGACAAAGGCATGGAGCATTGTGATGACAAGGGTCATGGTGCATTGAGATGAAATGTTCATGGAGCATTGCGGTTACAAAGGTCACAGAGCCTTTTGATGATGCGGGCATGGACCATTGTGATGACAAATGTTATGAAGCATTGTGATGACTGGAGTCATGGAGCATTGTGATGACAGGGGTCATGGAGCATTGTGATGACAGGGACATGGAGCATTGTGATGAGAAGTTCATGGAGTATTTTGAAGAAAGGTGTCAGGTAGCATTGTGATGACATAGGTCATGGTCCATTGCGATGACAATGGTAGGGAACATTGTGATTCCAAATGTAATGGAAGATCGTGATGACAAATATAATGCAGCATTGTGATGACTAGGGCATGGAGCATTATGATGAGAAGGGCCATTGAGAATTTTCATGACAAGGTCATGAAGCATTGTGATGACAAGGTCCTGCAGTATTGTGATAAGAAAACCATGGAGGCTTGTGATGAAAAATCTCATGGAGCATACTGATGAAAAGGGGTATGGACCACTGTGATTACACGGGTTTTGGAACATTGCGATAACAAGGGCATGGAGCATTGTGAGGAGAAGTCCAAGGAGCATTCTAAAGATATGTATCATAGAGCTTTGTGATGACAAGGGCATGGAGCATTGTGATTAGAGGGGTCTTGGAGCATTGTGATGAAAAGGGCATGGATCATTGTGATGAAAAAGTCATGGAGCCTTGTCATGACAGGGTTCAATTAGCATACAGATAACAAGTGTCGGGGAGCATTTTGATGACAAGTGTATTGAGCATTGTGATGAAAAAGGTCATGGAGCATTGTGATGAGAAGAACATGGATAACTGTGATGACGAATGTCATGGGGCATTGTGATGACAAGTGTTATGGAATATTGTGATCACAAGGGTTTGGAGCAGTGTTATGACAGAATTCATGGAGCATTTTGATTTCTTTGTGATGACAATAGCATGAAGCATTATGATGATGGGCATGGTGCATTGTGATGACAGGGTTCATGGATCATTGAGATGAAAATGGGCATGGAGCATACTGATTACAGGGGTTTTGGAGCATTGTGATGAGAAGGGTCATGGAGCCTTGTGATGACAAGGCCAAGGAACATCCTGACGGCAGGGGTCATGGAGCATTGTTATGACAGGGGTAATGGAGCATTGTGATGGCAAGGGCATGGAGCATTGTGATGAGAAGGCCATGGAGTATTCTGATGACATGTGTCATGGAGTTTTGTGATAACAAGGGCATGGAGCAAGGTGATGAGAGCGTTCATGGAGCATCGTGATGACAATGACATGGAGCATTGTGATGCCAAGTGTAATGGATCTTTGTGATGACAAAGGTCATGGAGCATTTTGATGACAAGGGGGTTGTGCATTGTGATGAGAAGGGCAGAGAGCTTTGTGATGACAGGGTCATGGAGCAATTTGATGAAAAGTGTCATGGAACATTTTGATGACATGGATTATGCAACATTGTGATGTCAGGGGTCATGGAGCATTTTGATGAAACGGGTCATGGAGCATTTTGATAACAGGGATTATGGAAAACTGTGATGTCAGGGGTCATCGAACATTGTGATGATAAATGCATGTACCATTGTGATGACAGGAGTCATGGAATATTCTGATGACAGGGGAGAGGGAGTATTGTGCCGAATAGTGATGTAACATTGTGATATCTGTGGTGAGAGAGCATTTTGATGAGAAGTGCATGGAACATTGTGATGACAAAGTTTATGGAGCATTGTGATGACAAGATTGTGGAGCAGTGTGATGACAAGCTCATGGTGCATTGTGATGACATGTTTCATGGAGCATTGTGCTGACAAGCACATGGAGCATTGTGATGACAATGGTCATGGAGCATTATGCTGAGAAAGGCATAGAGCATTGTGATGAAAAGGATCAAAGAGCATTGTGATGAAAAGTTCATGGAGCACTGTGGATAAAAATGTCACAGAGAATGTTGATGACGAGGGCATGGACCATTGTGATGACAAATGTCATGAAACATTGTGATGACTGGAGTCACGGAGCATTGTGATGACAGGGCTCATGGAGCATTTTGATAGCAAGGGCATGGAGTATTGTTATGACAAGGGCATGGAGCATTGGTCTAATAAGTTTCATGGATTATTGTGATGACAGTTGGAATGGCACATTGTGATGAAAAGGGCATGGAGCATTGGTCTAATTAGTTTCATAGATTATTGCGATGAAAGTTGGAATGGCCCATTTTGATGACAAGGGCATGGAGCATTGTGATGCCAAGTGTCATGGAGGATTCTGATGACAAAGGTAATGGAGCATTGTGATGACAATGGCTTGGGCCATTTTGATGACAAGGGTCAGGGAGCATTGTGCTGACAAGTGCATGGAGAATTGTTATGATAAGGGTCATGGAGCATGCTGATGACAAGCTTGTGGTGTATTTTGATGACAATGGCATAGAGCATTGTGATGAAAACGGCATGGAGCATTGTGATGAAAAAGGCATGGAGACTTTTCGTGACAGGTTTCAAGGAGCATTCTGACGACAAGTGTCTGGGAGCACTGTGATGACAAGTGTATTCAGAATTGTGATGACAAAGGTCATGGAGCATTTTGATGAAAAGGGCATGGTGTACTGTGATGTCAGGCATCATGGAGCATTGTGATGACAAGTGTTATGGAACTTTGTGATTACAAGGGTTTGGAGCATTGTGATGACAGAGGTCATGGATCATTTTGATTTCAAGGAGCATGGAGCATTGTGATGACAAGGGCGTGGAACAATGTGATCCCAAGGTTCATGGAGGATTGTGATGACAATGGTAATGGAGTATTGTGATGACAAGCACATAGAACTTTGTAATGACAAGGTCATTTAGCAATTTGCTGACAAAGGCATGGAGCATTGTGATGACAGGTGTCATGCAACACTGTGATGAAAAGCGTCACAGAGCATTGTGAATACAGGGGTCATGGAGCTTTGGGATGTCAAGGTCATGGATCATTGTGATGACAAGGGCATGTAGCATTTTGATGAGAAGGCCATGGAACTTTATGATGACATGTGTCATGGAGCTTTGTGACGACAAGGGCATGGAGCATTGTGATTAAAGGGTTCTTGGGGCATTGTGATGACATGTGTCATGGAGCCTTGTGATGACAAGGCCATGGAACAATGTGATGTCAGGGGTCATGGAGCATTGTTATGACAGGGGTAATGGAGCATTGTGATGAGAAGGGCATGGAGCATTGTGATTACAAGTTTTATGGAGCATTGCCATGACAAATTTGTGGACCGTTGTGATGAAAAGCGCATGGCACATTTTGATGACAAAGGTCATGGAGGATTTTTCTGACAAAAGCGTGGAGCATTTTGATGACAAGTGTCACGGAGCATTGTGATGGAAATTTCATAGAGCATTGTGGTTACAAATGTTACAGAGCCTTGTGATGGTGCGGGCATGGACCATTGTGATGACAAATGTTATGAAGCATTGTGATGACTGGAGTCACGGAGCATTGTGATGACAGGTGTCATGGAGCAATGGGATGAGAGTGTTCATGGAGCATCATGATGGCAATGACATGGAGTACTGTGATGCCAAGCGTCATGGATCTTTTTGATGACAAAGAACATGGATCATTTTGATGACAAGGGTGTTGTGCATTGTGATGAGAAGTTTTGGTAGCATTTTGATGACCGGGTCATGGAGCAATTTGATGAAAAGGGTCATGGAGCATTTTGATGACAGGGGTTATGGAAAATTGTTATGTCAGGGGTCATCGAACATTGTGATGAGAATGCATGTAGCATGGTGATGACAGGAGTCATGGAACATTATGATGCCAGGGGAGAGGGAGTATTGTGACGAATAGTGATGTAACATTGTGATATCAGTGGTGAGAGAGCATTTTGATGAGAAGTGCATGGAGCATTGTGATGACAAAGTTGATGGAGCATTGTGATGAAAAGACTGTGGAGCACAGTGATGAGAAGCGAATGGTGCATTGTGATGACATGTGTCGTGGAGCATTGTGCTGACAAGCGCATGGAGCATTGTGATGACAAGTGTCATGGAGCATTGTGCTGAGAAAGGCATAGAGCATTGTGATGACAAGGGTGCAAGAGCATTGTGATGAAAAGTTCATGGAGCATTGTGGTTAAAATGGTCACAGAGACTGTTGATGATGAGGGCATGGACCATTGTGATGACAAAGGTCATGAAGCATTGTGATGACTGGAGTCAGGGAGCATTGTGATGACAGTGCTCATGGAGCATTGTGATAACAAAGGCATGGAGCATTGTGATGCCAAGGTCATGGAGCATTGGTCTAATAAGTTTCATGGATTATTTAGATGACAGTTGGAATGGCGCATTTTGATGACAAGGCCATGGAGCATTGTGATGACCAGATAATGCAGTATTGTGAAGACAGGTGTCATGGAGGATTCTGATGACAAAGGTAATGGAGCATTGTGATGACAATGGCTTGGAGCCTTGTGATGAAAAGGGTCAGGGAGCATGGTGCTGACAGTGCATGAAGAATTATGATGACAAGTTTCATGACAGGGGTCTTGGAGCATTTTTCTTACAAAGGCATGTAGCATTGTGATGACAAGGGTCATGGAGCATTGTGATGAGAAGATCATGGAGCATTGTCGTTACAAAGGTCATAGAGCCTTGTGATGACGCGGGCATCGAACACTGATATGACAAATGTTATGAAGCTTTGTGATGCCTGGAGTCACGGAACATTGGGATGGCAGGTGTCATGGAGCATTGTGATGACAAGGGCATGGAGCATTGTGATGAGAAGGTCCTGGAGTATTGTGAAGATAGGTGTCAGGGAGCATTGTGATGACATATGTCATGGTCCATTGTGATGACAATGGCAGGGTGCATTGTGATGCCAAATGTAATGGAGGATTGTGATGACAAATATAATGGAGCACTGTGATTACTAGGGCTTGGAGCATTATGATGACAAGGGCCATTGAGAATTTTCATGGCAAGGTCGTGAAGAATTGTGCTGACAAGGTCGGGGAGCATTGAAATGAGAAAACCATGGAGCCTTGTGATGACAAACCTCATGGAGCACACTGATGAAATGGGGCATGGAGCATTGTGATTACAGGCGTCTTGGAGCACTGTGATGACAAGGGCATGGAGCATTTTGAAGAGAAGGCCATGGAACTTTCTGATGACATGTGTCATGGAACTTTGTGATGACAAGGGCATGGAGCGTTGTGATTACAGGGTTCTTGGAGCATTGTGATGACAAGTGTCTTGGAGCATTGTGATGACAAGTGTCTTTAAGCCTTGTGATGACAAGGTCGTGGAACACTGTGATGGCAGAGGTCATGGATCATTGTTATGATAGGGGTAATGGAGCATTGTGATGAGAAGGGAAAGGAGCATTGTGATTTCAAGGTTTATGGAGCATTGAGATGACAAATTTGTGGACCGTTGTGATGAAAATCGTGTGGCACATTGTGATGACAAGGGTCATGGAGCATTTTTCTGACAAAGGCATGGAACATTGTGATGACAACGGCCACGAGGCATTGTGATGAATAGTTCATGGAGCATTGTTGTTACAAAGGTCACAAATCCTTGTGATGATGCGGGCATGGACCATTGTGATGACAAATGTTATGAAGCATTGTGATGACTGGACTCAAGGAGCATTGTGATGACATGGGTCATGGAGCACTGTGATTAAAAGGGCATGGTGCATTGTGATGACAGGGGCATGGAGCATTGTGATGAGAAGTTCATGCAGTATTTTTAAGAAAGTTGTCAGGGAGCATTGTGATGACATATGTCATGGTCCATTGCGATGACAATGGCAGGGAGCATTGTGATGCCAAATGTAATGGAGGATTGTGATGACAAATATAATGGAGCATTATGATGACTAGGGCTTGGAGCATTATGATGACAAGGGCCATGGAGAATTTTCATGACAAGGTCATGAAGCAATGTGATGAAACGGTCTTGGAGCATTGTGATGAGAAAACCATGGAGCCTTGTGATGACAAATCTCATGGAGCATACTGAAGAAAAGGGACATGGACCATTGTGATTACAGGGGTCTTAGAACATTGTGATGACATGGGCATGGAGCATTGGGAGGAGAAGGCCAAGGAGCCTTCTCATGACATGCGTCATTGAGCTTTGTGATGACAAGGGCATGGAGCATTGTGATTACAGGGGTCTTGGAGCATTGTGATGAAAAGGGCATGGATCATTGTGATGAAAACGGCATGGAGCCTTCTCATGACAGGGTACAAGGAGCATACAGACAACAATTGTCAGGGAGCATTTTGATGACAAGTGTATTGAGCATTGTGGTGACAAAGGTCATGGAGCATTTTGATGAGAAGACCATGGATAATTGTGATGACGAGAGTCATGGGATATTGTGATGACAAGTGTTATGGAATATTGTGATCACAAGGGTGTGGAGCATTGTTATGACAGAGGTCATGGAGCATTTTGATTTCATTGTGATGACAATAGCATGAAGCATTATGATGATGGGCATGGTGCATTGTGATGACAGGGTTCATGGATCATTGAGATGAAAAGGGGCATGGGGCATTGTGATTACAGGGATCTTGGAGCACTGTGATGAGAATGGTCATGGAGCCTTGTGATGACAAGGCCATGGATCATCGTGATGGCAGGAGTCATGGAGCATTGTTTTGACAGGGGTAATGGAGCATTGTGATGGCAAGGGCGTGGTGCATTGTGAGGAGAAGGCCATGGTGCATTCTGATGACATGTGTCATGAAGCTTTGTGATGACAAGTGCATGGAGCAATGTGATGAGAGCGTTCATGGAGCATCGTGATGACAATGATATGGAACACTGTGATCCCAAGGGTCATGGATCTTTGTGATGACAAATGTCATGGAGCATTTTGATGACAAGGGTGTTGGGCATTGTGATGAGAAGGGCAGGGATCATTTTGATGACAGTGTCATGGAGCAATTTGATGAAAAGGGTCATGGAGCATTTTGATGACAGGGGTTATGGAACATTGTGTTGTCAGGGGTCATCGAATATTGAGATGATAATACATGTAGCATGTTGATGACAGGAGTTATGCAACATTGTGATGCCAGGGGTGAGGGAGTATTGTGACGACCAGTGATGTAACATTGTGATATCAATTGTGAGAGAGCATTTTGATGCGAAGTGCATGGAGCATTGTGATGACAAGGTTTATGGAGCATTGTGATGACAAGATTGTGGAGCACTGTTATGACAAGCGAATGGTGCATTGTGATGACATGTGTCGTAGAGCATTGTGCTGACAAACGCATGGAACATTATGATGACAAGGGTCATGGAGCTTTGTGCTGAGAAAGCATAGAGCATTTTGATGACATGTGTCAACGAGCATTGTGATGAAAAGTTAATGGAGCATTCTGGTTAAAAATGTCACAGAGACTGTTGATAACGAGGGCATGGACATTTGTGATGACAAGGGTCATGGAGCATTGGGCTGAAAATGTTCATGGAGTATTGTGATGACAGGGGTCATGGAGCATTGTGATGACATAGGTCATGGAGTATTTTGATTTCATTGTGCTGACAATAGCCTGAAGCATCATGATGATGGACATGATGCATTGTGATGACAGGGATCATGGAGCATTGAGATGAAAAGCGGCATGCAGCATTGTGATTACAGGGGTCTTGGAGCATTGGGATGACAAGGGCATGGAACATTTTGATGAGAAGTTTATGGAACATTCTGATGACATGTGTCATGGAGCTTGGTGATGACAAGGGCATGGAACATTGTGATTACAGGGGTCTTGGAGCTTTGTGATGAGAAGACCAAGGATTGTTGTGATGATGAACGTCATGGGGCACAGTGATGAAAAGTGTTATGGAATATTGTGATTACAAGGGTTTGGAGCATTTTTATGACAGCAGTCATGGAGCATTTTGATTTCATTGTGATGACAATAGCATGAAGCATTATGATGATAGGCATGGTGCATTATGATGACAGGGTTCATGGATCAGTGAGATGAAAAGTGGCATGGAGCATTGTGATTACAGGGGTCTTGGAGCATTGTGATGAGATGGGTCATGGAGCCTTGTAATGACAAGGCCATGGAATATCGTTATGGCAGGTCTCATGGAGCATTGTTATGACGGAGTAATGGAGCATAATGATGGCAAGGGCATGGAGTCATTGTGATGAGAAGGCCATGGAGCATTCTGATGACATGTGTCATGCAGCTTTGTGATGACAAGGGCATGGAGCAATGTGATGAGAGTGTTCATGGAGCATTGTGATGACAATGACATGGAGCATTGTGATGCCAAGGGTCATGGATCTTTGTGATGACAAAGGTCAAGGAGCATTTTGATGACACGGCATTGTGCATTGTGATGAGAAGGGCAGGGTTCATTGTAATGGCAGTGGTCAGGGAGCATTGTTATGAGAGCGGTAATGGAACATTGTGATGACAAGGACATGGAGCATTTTGATGAGAAGGCCATGGAACATACTGATAACATGTGTCATGGATCTTTGTGATGACAAGCTCAAGGAACATTGTGATTACAGGGTTCTTGGTACATTGTGATGACAAGCGTCATGGAGCCTTGTGATGACAAGGCCGTGGAACATTGTGATGGCAAGGGTCATGGAGCATTGTTATGACAGGTGTAATGGAGCACTGTGATGAGAAGGGCTTGGAGCATTGTGATTACAAGGTTTATGGAGCATTTCCAGGACAAATTTGTGGACCGTTGTGATGAAAAACGCGTGGCACATTGTGATGGCAAGGGTCATGGAGCATTTTTCTGAAAAAGGTATGGAGCATTGTGATGACAAGAATCAAGGAGCATTGTGATGAAATGTTCATGGAGCATTGTGGTTACAAAGGTCACAGAGACTGTTGATGACGAGGGCATGGACCATTGTGATGGCAAAGTTCATGAAGCATTGTGATGACAGGTGTCATGGAGCACTGTGATGACAAGTGCATAGAGCATTGTGATGACCAGGTCATGCAGTATTGTGAAGACAGGTGTCAGGGAGCATTGTCATGACATATGTAATGGGCCATTGTGATGATAATGGCATGGATCATTGTGATGCCAAGTGTCATGGAGGATTCTGATGACAAAGGTAATGGAGCATTGTGATGACAAGGGTTAGGGATCATTGTGCTAACAAATGCATGGAGAATTGTGATGACAAGGGTCATGGAGCATTATGATGACAATCTTGTGGAGTATTTTGATGACAATGGCATGGAGCATTGTGATGAAAATGGCATGGGGCATTGTGATGAAAAAGGCATGGAGCCTGTTCGTGACAGGGTTCAAGGAGCATTCTGAAGACAAGTGTCAGGGAGCATTGTGATGAAAAGTGTATTGAGAATTGTGATGACACAGATCATGGAGCATTGTGATGAAAAGGGCATGGAGTAATGTGATGACAGGCATCATGGAACGTTGTGATGACAAGTGTTATGTAACTTTGTGATCACAAGGGTTTGGAGCATTGTGATGACAGAGGTCATGGATCATTTTGATTTCAAGGAACATGGAGCATTGTGATGACAAGGGCATGAAGCAACGTGATCCCAAGGTTCATGGAGGATTGTGATGACAATGGTAATGGAGTATTGTAATGACAAGCACATAGAGCATTGTAATGACAAGGTCATGTAGCATTTTGCTGACAAAGGCATGGAGCATTGTGATGACAGGTGTCATGGAGCACTGTGATGACAAGCGTCACGGAGCATTGTGAATAGAAGGGTCATGGAGCATTTTGATGACAAGTGCATGGAGCATTGTGATGACAGGGGCCCGGAGCATTGGACTGAATATTTTCATAGATTATTGTGATGACAGTGGACATTCTGCATTGTGATGACAAGGGCATGGAATATTGTGATGAGAAGGTCATGGATTATTGTGAAGACAGGTGTCAGGGAGCATTGTGATGACATAAGTCATGGTCCATTGCGATGACAATGGCAGGGAGCATTGTGATGCCAAATGTAATGGAGCATTGTGATGAATAGGGCTTGGAACATTATGATGACAAGGGCCATTGAGAATTTTCATGACAACGTCATGGAGCATTGTGATGACAAGGTCCTGGAGCATTGTGATGAGAAAACCATGGAGCCTTGTGATGACAAATCTCATGGAGCATACTGATGAAAACGGGAATGGACCGTTGTGATTACAGGGGTCTTGGAACATTGTGATGACAAGGGGATGGAGCATTGTGAGGAGAATGCCAAGGAGCACTCTGCTGACAGGCGTCATGGAGCTTTGTGACGACAAGGGCATGGAGCAATGTGATGAGAGCGATAATGGAGCATTGTGATGACAATGACATGGAGCATTGTGATGCCAAGGGTCATGGTTCTTTGTGATGACAAAGTCATGGAGCATTTTGATGACAAGGGCTTTGTGCATTGTGATGAGAAGGGCAGGGAGCATTGTGATGACAGGGTCATGGAGCAATTTGATGAAAATGGTCAAGGAACATTTTGATGACAGGTGTTATGGATCATTTTGATGTCAGGGGTCATGGAACATTTTCATGACAGGGGTTATGGACCATTGTGATGACAGGGGAGTGGGTGTATTGTGATGACTATTGAGGGAACATTTTGATATCAGTGGTTAGAGAGCATTTTGATAAGACGTGCAAGGAGCATTGTGATGACAAATTTTATGGAGCATTGTGATGACATGGGTCATGGAGCACTGCGTTGACAAGCGCATGGAAGATTGTGATGACAAGGGTCATGGAGCATTGAGGTGACAAAGGGACGGAGCATTGTGGTAACATGTGTCACGGAGCATTGTGATGAAACGTTCATGGTGCATTGTGGTGACAAATTTCACAGAGCCTTGTGATGATGGGGGCATGGATCATTGTGATGACAGAGGTCATGAAGCCTTGTGATGACTGGAGTCACGGAGCATTGTGAGAACTAGTGTCATGGAGCATTGTGATGACAAGGGCATGGAGCATTGTGATGACAGGAGCATGGAGCATTGGTCTGACAAGTTTCATGGATAATTGTGTTGACTGTGGGCATGGCACATTGTGATGACAAGGGCATGGAATATTGTGAAGACAGGTGTAAGGGAGCATTGTGATGACATATTTCATGTTCCATTGTGATGAAAATGGTATGGAACATTGTGATGTCAACTGATTTGGAGGATTATGATGACAAAGGTAATGGAGCATTGTGATGACAAGGGCTTGGAGCATTTTGATGACAAGGGTCAAGGAGCATTGTGATGACAACGGCCATTGAGAATTTTGATGAAAAGATCGTGAAGCAATTTAGTGACACAGGAATGGAGCTTGCTATGACAGGGGTCATGGGGCATTGCGATGACATATGCATGGAGAATTGTGATGACAAGGGACATGAAGCACTGTGATGAGAACAGTCATGGAGCACTGTGATGACAAGGACGTGGAATATTGTGATGACAATGGACATGGAGCACTGTGATGACCAAAGCTTGGAGCATTGTGATGGCAAGACCGTGGAGCATTGTGATGAGAAGACCATGGATAATTGTGATGACGAGCGTCATGGAGCACTGTAATGACAAGGGCTATGGAGCATTGTGATGTCAGGGGACATGGAGCATTTTGATGAAAAGTGTCATGGAGCAATTTGATGACAGGGCTTATGGAACATTGTGATGTCATAGGTCATCGAACATTGTGATGATAAGTGCATGTAGCACTGTGATGACAGGAGTCATGGAACATTGTGATGACAGGGGTGGGGGAGTATTGCGATGAATAGAGATGTAACATTGTGATATCATTGGTGAGAGAGCATATTGATGAGAAGTGCATGGAGCATTGTGATGACAAGGTTAATGGAGCATTGTGATGACAAGATTGTGGAGCACTGTGATGGCAAGAGCATGGTGCATTGTGATGACATGTGTCATGGACCATTGTGCTGAGAAGCGCATGGAGCATTGTGATGACAACGGTCATGGAGCATTTTGCTGAGAAAGGCAGAGAGTATTGTGATGACAAGGGTCAAAGAGCATTATGATGAAAATTTCATGGAGCCTTGAGGTTAAAAAGGTCACAGAGACTGTTGATGACGAGGGCATGGACCATTGTGATGACAAAGGTCATGAAGCACTGTGATGACTGGACTCACGGAGCATTGTGATGACAGGGGTCATGGAGCATTGTGATAACAGGGACATGGAACACTGTGATGAAAAGGGCATGGAGCATTGGTCTAATAATTTTCATGGATTATTGCAATGACAGTTGGAATGGCGAATTGTGATGACATGGGCATGGAGCATTGTGAAGAGCAGGTCATGCAGTATTGTGAAGACTGGTGTCAGGGAGCATTGTGATGACTTATGTAATAGCCCATTGTGATGACAATGGCATGGAACATTTTGATGCCAAGTGTCATGGAGGATTCTGATGACAAAGGTAATTCAGCATTGTGATGAAAATTGCTTAGAGCATTGTGATGACAAGTGTCAGCTAGCATTGTGCTGAAAAGTGCATGGAGAATTGTGATGACAAAGGTCATGGAGCATTCTGAAGACGGGGTTGTGGAGTATTTTGATGACAACGGCATGGAACATTGTGATGAAAACGGCATGGGGCATTGTGATGAAAAAGGCATGGAGCCTTTTCGTGACAGGTTTCAAGGAGCATTCTGACGACAAGTGTCACGGAGCATTGTGATGACAAGTGTATTGAGAATTGTGATGACAAAGGTCATGGAGCCTTTTGATGAAAAGGGCATGGGGTATTGTGATGACAGGCATCATGGAGTGTTGTGATGACAAGTGTTTTGGAACATTCTGATCACAAGTCTTTGGAGCATTGTGATGACAGAGGTCATGGATCATTTTGATTTCAATGAGCATGGAGCATTGTGATGACAAGGGCATGAAACAATGTGATCCCAAGGTTCATGGAGGATTGTGATGACAATGGTAATGGAGTATTGTGATGACAAGCGTATAGAACATTGTAATGAAAAGGTCATGTAGCATTTTGCTGACAAAGGCATGGAGCATTGTGATGACAAGCGTCACGGAGCATTGTGAATACAGGGGTCATGGAGCATTGGGATGACAAGTGCATGGATGATTTTGATGACAAGTGTCATGGAGCATTGGGATGAAAATGTTCAAGGAATATTGTGATGACAAGGGAAATGGAGTGTTGCGATGACAGGGGTCATGGAGCATTGTGATGGCAAAGTAGTGGAGCATTGTGATGAGAAGACCATGGAGCCTTTTGATGATATGTCTCATGGAACATTCTGATGAAAAGGGGCATGGAGCCTTGTGATTACAGGGGTCGTGGAGCACTGTGATGACAAGGGCATGGAGCATTGGGATGAGAAGGCCATGGAGCCTTGGCATCACAGTGTTCAAGGAGCATACTGACGACAAGTGTCAGGGAACATTGTGATGACAACGGTATTGAGCATTGTGGTGACAAAAGTCATGGAGCATTGTGATGAGAAGACCATGGATAATTGTGATGACGAGCGTCATGGGGCGTTGTGATGATAAGTGTTATGGAACATTTTGATCACAAGGATTTGGAGCATTGTGATGAGAGAGGTCATGGAGCATTATGATTTCATTGTGATGACAATAGCATGAAGCATTATGATGGGGGGCATGGTGCCTTGTGATGACAGGGTTCATGGAACATTGAGATGAAAAGGGGCAAGGAGCATTGTGATTACAGGGGTCTTGGTGCATTTTGACGAGAGGTGTAATGGAGCATTGTGATTGAAAGGGCATAGAGCACTGTGATGAGAATGTCATGGAGCATTCTGATGACATGTGTCATGGAGCTTTGTGACGACAAGGGCATGAAGCAATGTGATGAGCGCGAACATGGAGCATTGTGATGGCAATGACATGGAGCATTGTGAGGCCAAGGGTCATGGATCTTTGTGATGACAAAGGCATGGAGCATTTTGATGACAAGGGTGTTGTACATTGTGATGAGAAGGGCAGGGAGTATTGTGATGACAGGGTCATGGAGCAATTTGATGAATAGGGTCATGGAACATTTTGATGACAGGGGTTATGGAACATTGTGATGTCAGGGGTCCTGGAACATTTTCATGACAGGGGTTATGGACCATTGTGATGACAGGGGAGTGGGCGTATTGTGATGACTAGTGAGGGAACATTTTGATATCAGTGGTGAGAGAGCATTTTGATAAGACGTGCAAGGAGCATTGTGATGACAAGGTTTATGGAGCATTGTGATGACATGGGTCATGGAGCACTGCGCTGACAAGCGCATGGAACATTGTGATGACAAGGGTCATGGAGCATTGAGTTGACAAAGGGATGGAGCCTTGTGATAACAAGTGTCACGGAGCATTGTGATGAAAAGTTCATGGAGCATTGTGGTGACAAATTTCACAGAGCCTTGTGATGATGAGGGCATGGATCATTGTGATGACACAGGTCATGAAGGCTTGTGATGACTGGAGTCTCGGAGCATTGTGATAACTGGGGTCATGGAGCATTGTGATGACAAGGGCATGGAGCATTGTGATGACAGGGGCATGGAGCATTGGTCTGACAAGTTTCATGGATAATTGTGTTGACAGTGGGCATGGCACATTGTGATGACAAGGTCATGGTGTATTGTGAATACAGGTGTCAGGGAGCATTGTGATGACATATTTCATGTTCCATTGTGATGAAAATGGTATGGAACATTGTGATGTCAACTGATTTGGAGGATTGTGATGACAAAGGTAATGGAGCATTGTGATGACAAGGGCTTGGAGCATTTTGATGACAAGGGTCAAGGAGCATTGTGATGACAACGGCCATTGAGAATTTTGATGAAAAGATCGTGAAGCAATTTAGTGACACAGGAATGGAGCTTGCTATGACAGGGGTCATGGGGCATTGCGATGACATATGCATGGAGAATTGTGATGACAAGGGACATGGAGCACTGTGATGAGAACAGTCATGGAGCATTGTGATGACAAGGACGTGGAGAATTGTGATGACAAGGGACATGGAGCATTGTGATGACCAGGGCATGGAGCATTGTGATGGCAAGACCGTGGAGCATTGTGATGAGAAGACCATAGATAATTGTGATGACGAGCGTCAAGGAGCACTGTAATGACAAGGGCTATGGAGCATTGTGATGTCCGGGGACATGGAGCATTTTGATGAAAAGGGTCATGGAGTATTTTGATGACAGGGTTTATGGAACATTGTGATGTCATAGGTCATCGAAGATTGTCATGATAAGTGCATGTAGCATGGTGATGACAGGAGTCATGGAACATTGTGATGACAGGGGTGAGGGAGTATTGTAATGAATAGTGATGTAACATTGTGATATCAGTGGTGAGAGAGCATATTGATGAGATGTGCATGGAGCATTGTGATGACAATGTTAATGGAGCCTTGTGATGACAAGATTGTGGAGCACTGTGATGACAAGCGCATGGTGCATTGTGATGACGTGTCATGGAGCATTGTGCTGACAAGCGCATGGAGCATTGTGATGACAACGGTCATGGAGCACTGTGCTGAGAAAGGCATAGAATATTGTAATGACAAGGGTCAAAGAGCATTGTGATGAAAATTTCATGGAGCATTTAGGTTAAAATGATCACAGAGACTGTTGATGATGAGGGCATGGACCACTGTGATGACAATGGTCATGAAGCATTTTGATGACAGGAATCACAGAGGATGTTATAACAAGGGCATGGAGCATTGTGATGACAAGGGCATGGAACATTGGTCTAATAAGTTTCATGGATTATTGCAATGACAGTTGGACTGGCGCATTGTGATGACAAGGGCATGGAGCAATGTGAAGACCAGGTCATGCAGTATTGTGAAGACTGGTGTCAGGGAGCATTGTGATGACATATGTAATGGCCCATTGTGATGACAATGCCATGGAGCATTGTGATGCCAAGTGTCATGGAGGATTCTGATGACAAATGTAATGGAGCATTGTGATGACAATGGCTTGGAGCATTGTTATGACAAGGGTCTGGGAGCATTGTGCTGGCAAGTGCATGGAGAATTGTGATGACATGGGTCATGGAGCATTTGGATGACAAGCTTGTGGAGTATTTTGATGACAATGGCATGGATTATTGTGAGGAAAATGGCATGGGGCATTGTGATGAAAACAGCATGGAGACTTTTCTTGACAGGGTTCAATGATCATTCTGACGACAAGAGTCAGGGAGCATTGTGATGACAAGTGTATTGAGAATTGTGATGACAAATGTCATGGAACATTGTGATGAAAAGGTCATGGAGTATTGTGATGACAGGCATCATGGAGCCTTGTGATGACAAGAGTTATCGAACATTGTAATCACAAGGGTTTGGAGCATTGCGATGACAGAGGTCTTGGATCATTTTAATTTCAAGGATCATGGAGCATTGTGATGACAAGGGCATGAAGCAATGTGATCGCAAGGTTCATGGAGGATTGTGATGACAACGGTAATGGAGTATTGTGATGACTAGCGCATCGAGCATTGTAATGACAAGGTCATGTAGCATTTTGCTGACAAAGGCATGGAGCATTGTGATGACAGGTGTCATGGAGCACTGTGATGACAAGTGTCACAGAGCACTGTGAATACAGAGGTCATGGAGCATTGGGATGACTAGGGCACGGATCATTTTGATGACAAGGTTCATGGAGTTTGGGCTGAATATATTCCTGGAGTATTGTGATGACAGGGGTCATGGAGCATTTTGATGACAATGGCTTGGAGCATTGTGATGACAAGGGTCTGGGAGCATTGTGCTGGCAAGTGCATGGAGAATTGTGATGACATGGGTCATGGAGCATTTGGATGACAAGCTTCTGGAGTATTTTGATGACAATGGCATGGATTATTGTGAGGAAAATGGCATGGGGCATTGTGATGAAAACAGCATGGAGACTTTTCTTGACAGGGTTAAATGATCATTCTGACGACAAGAGTCAGGGAGCATTGTGATGACAAGTGTATTGAGAATTGTGATGACAAAGGTCATGGAACATTGTGATGAAAAGGTCATGGAGTATTGTGATGACAGGCATCATGGAGCCTTGTGATGACAAGCGTTATCGAACATTGTAATCACAAGGGTTTGGAGCATTGCGATGAGAGAGGTCATGGATCATTTTGATTTCCAGGATCATGGAGCATTGTGATGACAAGGGCAAGAAGCAATGTGATCCCAAGGTTCATGTAGGATTGTTATGACAATGGTAATGGAGTACTGTGAAGACAAGCGCATCGAGCATTGTAATGACAAGGTCATGTAGCATTTTGCTGACAAAGTCATGGAGCATTGTGATGACAGGTGTCATGGAGCACTGTGATGACATGTGTCACAGAGCATTGTGAATACAGAGGTCATGGAGCATTGGGATGACAAGGGCATGGATCATTGTGATGACATGGGTCATGGAGCATTGGGATGAAAATATTCATGGAGTATTGTGATGACAAGGGACATGGAGCGTTGTGATGACAGGGTTCATGGAGCATTGTGATGAGAAGTTCATGGAGCATTGGGCTGAAAATGTTCATGGAGTATTGTGATGACAGGTGTCATGGAGCATTGAGATGACAAGGTACTGGAGCATTGCGATGAGAAGACCATGGAGCCTTGTGATGATATGTCTCATGGAACATTCTGATGAAAAGGGGCATGGATCATTGTGATTACAGGGGTTGTGGAGCACTGTGATGACAAGGGCATGGAGCATTGGGATGAGAAGGCCATGGAACCTTGTCATCACATAGTGCAAGTAGCATACTGACGACAAGTGTCAGGGAGCACTGTGATGACAAGGGTATTGAATATTGTGGTGACAAAAGTCATGGAGCATTGTGATGAGAAGGACCATGGATAATTGTGATGACGAGCGTCATGGGGCGTTGTGATGATAAGTGTTATGGAACATTTTGATCACAAGGATTTGGAGCATTGTGATGAGAGAGGTCATGGAGCAATATGATTTCATTGTGATGACAATACCATGAAGCATTATGATGGTGGGCATGGTGCATTTTAATGACAGGGCTGATGGGGCATTGAGATGAAAAGGGGCATGGAGCATTGTGATTACAGGGGTCATGGAGCTTTGTGATGACAGGTGTAATGGAGCATTGTGATGGCAAGGGCATGGAGCACTGTGATGAGAAGGCCATGGAGCATTCTGATGACATGCGTCATGGAGCTTTGTGACGACAAGGGCATGGAGCAATGTGATGAGAGCGATAATGGAGCATTGTGATGACAATGACATGGAGCATTGTGATGCCAAGGGTCATGGTTCTTTGTGATGACAAAGTCATGGAGCATTTTGATGACAAGGGCGTTGTGCATTGTGATGAGAAGGGCAGGGAGCATTGTGATGACAGGGTCATGGAGCAATTTGATGAAAATGGTCAAGGAACATTTTGATGACAGGTGTTATGGATCATTTTGATGTCAGGGGTCATGGAACATTTTCATGACAGGGGTTATGGACCATTGTGATGACAGGGGAGTGGGTGTATTGTGATGACTATTGAGGGAACATTTTGATATCAGTGGTTAGAGAGCATTTTGATAAGACGTGCAAGGAGCATTGTGATGACAAATTTTATGGAGCATTGTGATGACATGGGTCATGGAGCACTGCGCTGACAAGCGCATGGAAGATTGTGATGACAAGGGTCATGGAGCATTGAGGTGACAAAGGGACGGAGCATTGTGGTAACATGTGTCACGGAGCATTGTGATGAAACGTTCATGGTGCATTGTGGTGACAAATTTCACAGAGCCTTGTGATGATGGGGGCATGGATCATTGTGATGACAGAGGTCATGAAGCCTTGTGATGACTGGAGTCATGGAGCATTGTGAGAACTGGTGTCATGGAGCATTGTGATGACAAGGGCATGGAGCATTGTGATGACAGGAGCATGGAGCATTGGTCTGACAAGTTTCATGGATAATTGTGTTGACTGTGGGCATGGCACATTGTGATGACAAGGGCATGGAATATTGTGAAGACAGGTGTCAGGGAGCATTGTGATGACATATTTCATGTTCCATTGTGATGAAAATGGTATGGAACATTGTGATGTCAACTGATTTGGAGGATTGTGATGACAAAGGTAATGGAGCATTGTGATGACAAGGGCTTGGAGCATTTTGATGACAAGGGTCAAGGAGCATTGTGATGACAAAGGCCATTGAGAATTTTGATGAAAAGATCGTGAAGCAATTTATTGACACAGGAATGGAGCTTGCTATGACAGGGGTCATGGGGCATTGCGATGACATATGCATGGAGAATTGTGATGACAAGGGACATGGAGCACTGTGATGAGAACAGTCATGGAGCACTGTGATGACAAGGACTTGGAGAATTGTGATGACAATGGACATGGAGCACTGTGATGACCAAAGCTTGGAGCATTGTGATGGCAAGACCGTGGAGCATTGTGATGAGAAGACCATGGATAATTGTGATGACGAGCGTCATGGAGCACTGTAATGACAAGGGCTATGGAGCATTGTGATGTCAGGGGACATGGAGCATTTTGATGAAAAGTGTCATGGAGCAATTTGATGACAGGGCTTATGGAACATTGTGATGTCATAGGTCATCGAACATTGTGATGATAAGTGCATGTAGCACTGTGATGACAGGAGTCATGGAACATTGTGATGACAGGGGTGGGGGAGTATTGCGATGAATAGAGATGTAACATTGTGATATCATTGTTGAGAGAGCATATTGATGAGAAGGGCATGGAGCATTGTGATGACAAGGTTAATGGAGCATTGTGATGACAAGATTGTGGAGCACTGTGATGGCAAGAGCATGGTGCATTGTGATGACATGTGTCATGGACCATTGTGCTGAGAAGCGCATGGAGCATTGTGATGACAACGGTCATGGAGCATTTTGCTGAGAAAGGCAGAGAGTATTGTGATGACAAGGGTCAAAGAGCATTATGATGAAAATTTCATGGAGCCTTGAGGTTAAAAAGGTCACAGAGACTGTTGATGACGAGGGCTTGGACCATTGTGATGACAAAGGTCATGAAGCACTGTGATGACTGGACTCACGGAGCATTGTGATGACATGGGTCATGGAGCATTGTGATAACAGGGACATGGAACACTGTGATGAAAAGGGCATGGAGCATTGGTCTAATAATTTTCATGGATTATTGCAATGACAGTTGGAATGGCGAATTGTGATGACATGGGCATGGAGCATTGTGAAGAGCAGGTCATGCAGTATTGTGAAGACTGGTGTCAGGGAGCATTGTGATGACTTATGTAATAGCCCATTGTGATGACAATGGCATGGAACATTTTGATGCCAAGTGTCATGGAGGATTCTGATGACAAAGGTAATTCAGCATTGTGATGAAAATTGCTTAGAGCATTGTGATGACAAGTGTCAGCTAGCATTGTGCTGAAAAGTGCATGGAGAATTGTGATGACAAAGGTCATGGAGCATTCTGAAGACGGGGTTGTGGAGTATTTTGATGACAACGGCATGGAACATTGTGATGAAAACGGCATGGGGCATTGTGATGAAAAAGGCATGGAGCCTTTTCGTGACAGGTTTCAAGGAGCATTCTGACGACAAGTGTCACGGAGCATTGTGATGACAAGTGTATTGAGAATTGTGATGACAAAGGTCATGGAGCCTTTTGATGAAAAGGGCATGGGGTATTGTGATGACAGGCATCATGGAGTGTTGTGATGACAAGTGTTTTGGAACATTCTGATCACAAGTCTTTGGAGCATTGTGATGACAGAGGTCATGGATCATTTTGATTTCAATGAGCATGGAGCATTGTGATGACAAGGGCATGAAACAATGTGATCCCAAGGTTCATGGAGGATTGTGATGACAATGGTAATGGAGTATTGTGATGACAAGCGTATAGAACATTGTAATGAAAAGGTCATGTAGCATTTTGCTGACAAAGGCATGGAGCATTGTGATGACAAGCGTCACGGAGCATTGTGAATACAGGGGTCATGGAGCATTGGGATGACAAGTGCATGGATGATTTTGATGACAAGTGTCATGGAGCATTGGGATGAAAATGTTCAAGGAATATTGTGATGACAAGGGAAATGGAGTGTTGCGATGACAGGGGTCATGGAGCATTGTGATGGCAAAGTAGTGGAGCATTGTGATGAGAAGACCATGGAGCCTTTTGATGATATGTCTCATGGAACATTCTGATGAAAAGGGGCATGGAGCCTTGTGATTACAGGGGTCGTGGAGCACTGTGATGACAAGGGCATGGAGCATTGGGATGAGAAGGCCATGGAGCCTTGGCATCACAGTGTTCAAGGAGCATACTGACGACAAGTGTCAGGGAACATTGTGATGACAACGGTATTGAGCATTGTGGTGACAAAAGTCATGGAGCATTGTGATGAGAAGACCATGGATAATTGTGATGACGAGCGTCATGGGGCGTTGTGATGATAAGTGTTATGGAACATTTTGATCACAAGGATTTGGAGCATTGTGATGAGAGAGGTCATGGAGCATTATGATTTCATTGTGATGACAATAGCATGAAGCATTATGATGGGGGGCATGGTGCCTTGTGATGACAGGGTTCATGGAACATTGAGATGAAAAGGGGCAAGGAGCATTGTGATTACAGGGGTCTTGGTGCATTTTGACGAGAGGTGTAATGGAGCATTGTGATTGAAAGGGCATAGAGCACTGTGATGAGAATGTCATGGAGCATTCTGATGACATGTGTCATGGAGCTTTGTGACGACAAGGGCATGAAGCAATGTGATGAGCGCGAACATGGAGCATTGTGATGGCAATGACATGGAGCATTGTGAGGCCAAGGGTCATGGATCTTTGTGATGACAAAGGCATGGAGCATTTTGATGACAAGGGTGTTGTACATTGTGATGAGAAGGGCAGGGAGTATTGTGATGACAGGGTCATGGAGCAATTTGATGAATAGGGTCATGGAACATTTTGATGACAGGGGTTATGGAACATTGTGATGTCAGGGGTCCTGGAACATTTTCATGACAGGGGTTATGGACCATTGTGATGACAGGGGAGTGGGCGTATTGTGATGACTAGTGAGGGAACATTTTGATATCAGTGGTGAGAGAGCATTTTGATAAGACGTGCAAGGAGCATTGTGATGACAAGGTTTATGGAGCATTGTGATGACATGGGTCATGGAGCACTGCGCTGACAAGCGCATGGAACATTGTGATGACAAGGGTCATGGAGCATTGAGTTGACAAAGGGATGGAGCCTTGTGATAACAAGTGTCACGGAGCATTGTGATGAAAAGTTCATGGAGCATTGTGGTGACAAATTTCACAGAGCCTTGTGATGATGAGGGCATGGATCATTGTGATGACACAGGTCATGAAGCCTTGTGATGACTGGAGTCACGGAGCATTGTGATAACTGGGGTCATGGAGCATTGTGATGACAAGGGCATGGAGCATTGTGATGACAGGGGCATGGAGCATTGGTCTGACAAGTTTCATGGATAATTGTGTTGACAGTGGGCATGGCACATTGTGATGACAAGGTCATGGAGTATTGTGAATACAGGTGTCAGGGAGCATTGTGATGACATATTTCATGTTCCGTTGTGATGACAATAGCATGGAGCATTTTGATGCCAAGTGTTTTGGAGGATTGTGATGACAAAGGTAATGGAGCATAGTGATGACAAGGGCTTGGATCATTGTGATGACAAGGGTCATGGAGCATTTTGATGACAACGGCCATTGAGAATTTTGACGGAAAGTTCGTGAAGCATTGTGATGACAGAGGTATGGAGCTTGCTATGACAGCGGTCATGGGGCATTGTGATGACATGTGCATGGAGAATTGTGATGACAAAAGCATGTAAAATTGTGATGAGAACTGTCATGGAGCATTGTGATGACAAGGACGTGGAGAATTGTGATGACAAGGGACATGGAGCATTGTGATGACCAGGGCATGGAGCATTGTGATGGCAAGACCGTGGAGCATTGTGATGAGAAGACCATAGATAATTGTGATGACGAGCGTCAAGGAGCACTGTAATGACAAGGGCTATGGAGCATTGTGATGTCCGGGGACATGGAGCATTTTGATGAAAAGGGTCATGGAGTATTTTGATGACAGGGTTTATTGAACATTGTGATGTCATAGGTCATCGAAGATTGTCATGATAAGTGCATGTAGCATGGTGATGACAGGAGTCATGGAACATTGTGATGACAGGGGTGAGGGAGTATTGTAATGAATAGTGATGTAACATTGTGATATCAGTGGTGAGAGAGCATATTGATGAGATGTGCATGGAGCATTGTGATGACAATGTTAATGGAGCCTTGTGATGACAAGATTGTGGAGCACTGTGATGACAAGCGCATGGTGCATTGTGATGACGTGTCATGGAGCATTGTGCTGACAAGCGCATGGAGCATTGTGATGACAACGGTCATGGAGCACTGTGCTGAGAAAGGCATAGAATATTGTAATGACAAGGGTCAAAGAGCATTGTGATGAAAATTTCATGGAGCATTTAGGTTAAAATGATCACAGAGACTGTTGATGATGAGGGCATGGACCACTGTGATGACAATGGTCATGAAGCATTTTGATGACAGGAATCACGGAGGATGTTATAACAAGGGCATGGAGCATTGTGATGACAAGGGCATGGAACATTGGTCTAATAAGTTTCATGGATTATTGCAATGACAGTTGGACTGGCGCATTGTGATGACAAGGGCATGGAGCAATGTGAAGACCAGGTCATGCAGTATTGTGAAGACTGGTGTCAGGGAGCATTGTGATGACATATGTAATGGCCCATTGTGATGACAATGCCATGGAGCATTGTGATGCCAAGTGTCATGGAGGATTCTGATGACAAATGTAATGGAGCATTGTGATGACAATGGCTTGGAGCATTGTTATGACAAGGGTCTGGGAGCATTGTGCTGGCAAGTGCATGGAGAATTGTGATGACATGGGTCATGGAGCATTTGGATGACAAGCTTGTGGAGTATTTTGATGACAATGGCATGGATTATTGTGAGGAAAATGGCATGGGGCATTGTGATGAAAACAGCATGGAGACTTTTCTTGACAGGGTTCAATGATCATTCTGACGACAAGAGTCAGGGAGCATTGTGATGACAAGTGTATTGAGAATTGTGATGACAAATGTCATGGAACATTGTGATGAAAAGGTCATGGAGTATTGTGATGACAGGCATCATGGAGCCTTGAGATGACAAGTGTTATCGAACATTGTAATCACAAGGGTTTGGAGCATTGCGATGACAGAGGTCTTGGATCATTTTAATTTCAAGGATCATGGAGCATTGTGATGACAAGGGCATGAAGCAATGTGATCGCAAGGTTCATGGAGGATTGTGATGACAACGGTAATGGAGTATTGTGATGACAAGCGCATCGAGCATTGTAATGACAAGGTCATGTAGCATTTTGCTGACAAAGGCATGGAGCATTGTGATGACAGGTGTCATGGAGCACTGTGATGACAAGTGTCACAGAGCACTGTGAATACAGAGGTCATGGAGCATTGGGATGACTAGGGCACGGATCATTTTGATGACAAGGGTCATGGAGTTTGGGCTGAATATATTCCTGGAGTATTGTGATGACAGGGGTCATGGAGCATTTTGATGACAATGGCTTGGAGCATTGTGATGACAAGGGTCTGGGAGCATTGTGCTGGCAAGTGCATGGAGAATTGTGATGACATGGGTCATGGAGCATTTGGATGACAAGCTTCTGGAGTATTTTGATGACAATGGCATGGATTATTGTGAGGAAAATGGCATGGGGCATTGTGATGAAAACAGCATGGAGACTTTTCTTGACAGGGTTAAATGATCATTCTGACGACAAGAGTCAGGGAGCATTGTGATGACAAGTGTATTGAGAATTGTGATGACAAAGGTCATGGAACATTGTGATGAAAAGGTCATGGAGTATTGTGATGACAGGCATCATGGAGCCTTGTGATGACAAGCGTTATCGAACATTGTAATCACAAGGGTTTGGAGCATTGCGATGAGAGAGGTCATGGATCATTTTGATTTCCAGGATCATGGAGCATTGTGATGACAAGGGCAGGAAGCAATGTGATCCCAAGGTTCATGTAGGATTGTTATGACAATGGTAATGGAGTATTGTGAAGACAAGCGCATCGAGCATTGTAATGACAAGGTCATGTAGCATTTTGCTGACAAAGTCATGGAGCATTGTGATGACAGGTGTCATGGAGCACTGTGATGACATGTGTCACAGAGCATTGTGAATACAGAGGTCATGGAGCATTGGGATGACAAGGGCATGGATCATTGTGATGACATGGGTCATGGAGCATTGGGATGAAAATATTCATGGAGTATTGTGATGACAAGGGACATGGAGCGTTGTGATGACAGGGTTCATGGAGCATTGTGATGAGAAGTTCATGGAGCATTGGGCTGAAAATGTTCATGGAGTATTGTGATGACAGGTGTCATGGAGCATTGAGATGACAAGGTACTGGAGCATTGCGATGAGAAGACCATGGAGCCTTGTGATGATATGTCTCATGGAACATTCTGATGAAAAGGGGCATGGATCATTGTGATTACAGGGGTTGTGGAGAACTGTGATGACAAGGGCATGGAGCATTGGGATGAGAAGGCCATGGAACCTTGTCATCACATAGTGCAAGTAGCATACTGACGACAAGTGTCAGGGAGCACTGTGATGACAAGGGTATTGAATATTGTGGTGACAAAAGTCATGGAGCATTGTGATGAGAAGGACCATGGATAATTGTGATGACGAGCGTCATGGGGCGTTGTGATGATAAGTGTTATGGAACATTTTGATCACAAGGATTTGGAGCATTGTGATGAGAGAGGTCATGGAGCATTATGATTTCATTGTGATGACAATACCATGAAGCATTATGATGGTGGGCATGGTGCATTTTAATGACAGGGCTGATGGGGCATTGAGATGAAAAGGGGCATGGAGCATTGTGATTACAGGGGTCATGGAGCTTTGTGATGACAGGTGTAATGGAGCATTGTGATGGCAAGGGCATGGAGCACTGTGATGAGAAGGCCATGGAGCATTCTGATGACATGCGTCATGGAGCTTTGTGACGACAAGGGCATGGAGCAATGTGATGAGAGCGATAATGGAGCATTGTGATGACAATGACATGGAGCATTGTGATGCCAAGGGTCATGGTTCTTTGTGATGACAAAGTCATGGAGCATTTTGATGACAAGGGCGTTGTGCATTGTGATGAGAAGGGCAGGGAGCATTGTGATGACAGGGTCATGGAGCAATTTGATGAAAATGGTCAAGGAACATTTTGATGACAGGTGTTATGGATCATTTTGATGTCAGGGGTCATGGAACATTTTCATGACAGGGGTTATGGACCATTGTGATGACAGGGGAGTGGGTGTATTGTGATGACTATTGAGGGAACATTTTGATATCAGTGGTTAGAGAGCATTTTGATAAGACGTGCAAGGAGCATTGTGATGACAAATTTTATGGAGCATTGTGATGACATGGGTCATGGAGCACTGCGCTGACAAGCGCATGGAAGATTGTGATGACAAGGGTCATGGAGCATTGAGGTGACAAAGGGACGGAGCATTGTGGTAACATGTGTCACGGAGCATTGTGATGAAACGTTCATGGTGCATTGTGGTGACAAATTTCACAGAGCCTTGTGATGATGGGGGCATGGATCATTGTGATGACAGAGGTCATGAAGCCTTGTGATGACTGGAGTCATGGAGCATTGTGAGAACTGGTGTCATGGAGCATTGTGATGACAAGGGCATGGAGCATTGTGATGACAGGAGCATGGAGCATTGGTCTGACAAGTTTCATGGATAATTGTGTTGACTGTGGGCATGGCACATTGTGATGACAAGGGCATGGAATATTGTGAAGACAGGTGTCAGGGAGCATTGTGATGACATATTTCATGTTCCATTGTGATGAAAATGGTATGGAACATTGTGATGTCAACTGATTTGGAGGATTGTGATGACAAAGGTAATGGAGCATTGTGATGACAAGGGCTTGGAGCATTTTGATGACAAGGGTCAAGGAGCATTGTGATGACAAAGGCCATTGAGAATTTTGATGAAAAGATCGTGAAGCAATTTATTGACACAGGAATGGAGCTTGCTATGACAGGGGTCATGGGGCATTGCGATGACATATGCATGGAGAATTGTGATGACAAGGGACATGGAGCACTGTGATGAGAACAGTCATGGAGCACTGTGATGACAAGGACTTGGAGAATTGTGATGACAATGGACATGGAGCACTGTGATGACCAAAGCTTGGAGCATTGTGATGGCAAGACCGTGGAGCATTGTGATGAGAAGACCATGGATAATTGTGATGACGAGCGTCATGGAGCACTGTAATGACAAGGGCTATGGAGCATTGTGATGTCAGGGGACATGGAGCATTTTGATGAAAAGTGTCATGGAGCAATTTGATGACAGGGCTTATGGAACATTGTGATGTCATAGGTCATCGAACATTGTGATGATAAGTGCATGTAGCACTGTGATGACAGGAGTCATGGAACATTGTGATGACAGGGGTGGGGGAGTATTGCGATGAATAGAGATGTAACATTGTGATATCATTGTTGAGAGAGCATATTGATGAGAAGGGCATGGAGCATTGTGATGACAAGGTTAATGGAGCATTGTGATGACAAGATTGTGGAGCACTGTGATGGAAGCGCATGGTGCATTGTGATGACATGTGTCATGGACCATTGTGCTGAGAAGCGCATGGAGCATTGTGATGACAACGGTCATGGAGCATTTTGCTGAGAAAGGCAGAGAGTATTGTGATGACAAGGGTCAAAGAGCATTATGATGAAAATTTCATGGAGCCTTGAGGTTAAAAAGGTCACAGAGACTGTTGATGACGAGGGCTTGGACCATTGTGATGACAAAGGTCATGAAGCACTGTGATGACTGGACTCACGGAGCATTGTGATGACATGGGTCATGGAGCATTGTGATAACAGGGACATGGAACACTGTGATGAAAAGGGCATGGAGCATTGGTCTAATAATTTTCATGGATTATTGCAATGACAGTTGGAATGGCGAATTGTAATGACATGGGCATGGAGCATTGTGAAGAGCAGGTCATGCAGTATTGTGAAGACTGGTGTCAGGGAGCATTGTGATGACTTATGTAATAGCCCATTGTGATGACAATGGCATGGAACATTTTGATGCCAAGTGTCATGGAGGATTCTGATGACAAAGGTAATTCAGCATTGTGATGAAAATTGCTTAGAGCATTGTGATGACAAGTGTCAGCTAGCATTGTGCTGAAAAGTGCATGGAGAATTGTGATGACAAAGGTCATGGAGCATTCTGAAGACGGGGTTGTGGAGTATTTTGATGACAACGGCATGGAACATTGTGATGAAAACGGCATGGGGCATTGTGATGAAAAAGGCATGGAGCCTTTTCGTGACAGGTTTCAAGGAGCATTCTGACGACAAGTGTCACGGAGCATTGTGATGACAAGTGTATTGAGAATTGTGATGACAAAGGTCATGGAGCCTTTTGATGAAAAGGGCATGGGGTATTGTGATGACAGGCATCATGGAGTGTTGTGATGACAAGTGTTTTGGAACATTCTGATCACAAGTCTTTGGAGCATTGTGATGACAGAGGTCATGGATCATTTTGATTTCAATGAGCATGGAGCATTGTGATGACAAGGGCATGAAACAATGTGATCCCAAGGTTCATGGAGGATTGTGATGACAATGGTAATGGAGTATTGTGATGACAAGCGTATAGAACATTGTAATGAAAAGGTCATGTAGCATTTTGCTGACAAAGGCATGGAGCATTGTGATGACAAGCGTCACGGAGCATTGTGAATACAGGGGTCATGGAGCATTGGGATGACAAGTGCATGGATGATTTTGATGACAAGTGTCATGGAGCATTGGGATGAAAATGTTCAAGGAATATTGTGATGACAAGGGAAATGGAGTGTTGCGATGACAGGGGTCATGGAGCATTGTGATGGCAAAGTAGTGGAGCATTGTGATGAGAAGACCATGGAGCCTTTTGATGATATGTCTCATGGAACATTCTGATGAAAAGGGGCATGGAGCCTTGTGATTACAGGGGTCGTGGAGCACTGTGATGACAAGGGCATGGAGCATTGGGATGAGAAGGCCATGGAGCCTTGGCATCACAGTGTTCAAGGAGCATACTGACGACAAGTGTCAGGGAACATTGTGATGACAACGGTATTGAGCATTGTGGTGACAAAAGTCATGGAGCATTGTGATGAGAAGACCATGGATAATTGTGATGACGAGCGTCATGGGGCGTTGTGATGATAAGTGTTATGGAACATTTTGATCACAAGGATTTGGAGCATTGTGATGAGAGAGGTCATGGAGCATTATGATTTCATTGTGATGACAATAGCATGAAGCATTATGATGGGGGGCATGGTGCCTTGTGATGACAGGGTTCATGGAACATTGAGATGAAAAGGGGCAAGGAGCATTGTGATTACAGGGGTCTTGGTGCATTTTGACGAGAGGTGTAATGGAGCATTGTGATTGAAAGGGCATAGAGCACTGTGATGAGAATGTCATGGAGCATTCTGATGACATGTGTCATGGAGCTTTGTGACGACAAGGGCATGAAGCAATGTGATGAGCGCGAACATGGAGCATTGTGATGGCAATGACATGGAGCATTGTGAGGCCAAGGGTCATGGATCTTTGTGATGACAAAGGCATGGAGCATTTTGATGACAAGGGTGTTGTACATTGTGATGAGAAGGGCAGGGAGTATTGTGATGACAGGGTCATGGAGCAATTTGATGAATAGGGTCATGGAACATTTTGATGACAGGGGTTATGGAACATTGTGATGTCAGGGGTCCTGGAACATTTTCATGACAGGGGTTATGGACCATTGTGATGACAGGGGAGTGGGCGTATTGTGATGACTAGTGAGGGAACATTTTGATATCAGTGGTGAGAGAGCATTTTGATAAGACGTGCAAGGAGCATTGTGATGACAAGGTTTATGGAGCATTGTGATGACATGGGTCATGGAGCACTGCGCTGACAAGCGCATGGAACATTGTGATGACAAGGGTCATGGAGCATTGAGTTGACAAAGGGATGGAGCCTTGTGATAACAAGTGTCACGGAGCATTGTGATGAAAAGTTCATGGAGCATTGTGGTGACAAATTTCACAGAGCCTTGTGATGATGAGGGCATGGATCATTGTGATGACACAGGTCATGAAGCCTTGTGATGACTGGAGTCACGGAGCATTGTGATAACTGGGGTCATGGAGCATTGTGATGACAAGGGCATGGAGCATTGTGATGACAGGGGCATGGAGCATTGGTCTGACAAGTTTCATGGATAATTGTGTTGACAGTGGGCATGGCACATTGTGATGACAAGGTCATGGAGTATTGTGAATACAGGTGTCAGGGAGCATTGTGATGACATATTTCATGTTCCGTTGTGATGACAATAGCATGGAGCATTTTGATGCCAAGTGTTTTGGAGGATTGTGATGACAAAGGTAATGGAGCATAGTGATGACAAGGGCTTGGATCATTGTGATGACAAGGGTCATGGAGCATTTTGATGACAACGGCCATTGAGAATTTTGACGGAAAGTTCGTGAAGCATTGTGATGACAGAGGTATGGAGCTTGCTATGACAGCGGTCATGGGGCATTGTGATGACATGTGCATGGAGAATTGTGATGACAAAAGCATGTAAAATTGTGATGAGAACTGTCATGGAGCATTGTGATGACAAGGACGTGGAGAATTGTGATGACAAGGGACATGGAGCATTGTGATGACCAGGGCATGGAGCATTGTGATGGCAAGACCGTGGAGCATTGTGATGAGAAGACCATAGATAATTGTGATGACGAGCGTCAAGGAGCACTGTAATGACAAGGGCTATGGAGCATTGTGATGTCCGGGGACATGGAGCATTTTGATGAAAAGGGTCATGGAGTATTTTGATGACAGGGTTTATTGAACATTGTGATGTCATAGGTCATCGAAGATTGTCATGATAAGTGCATGTAGCATGGTGATGACAGGAGTCATGGAACATTGTGATGACAGGGGTGAGGGAGTATTGTAATGAATAGTGATGTAACATTGTGATATCAGTGGTGAGAGAGCATATTGATGAGATGTGCATGGAGCATTGTGATGACAATGTTAATGGAGCCTTGTGATGACAAGATTGTGGAGCACTGTGATGACAAGCGCATGGTGCATTGTGATGACGTGTCATGGAGCATTGTGCTGACAAGCGCATGGAGCATTGTGATGACAACGGTCATGGAGCACTGTGCTGAGAAAGGCATAGAATATTGTAATGACAAGGGTCAAAGAGCATTGTGATGAAAATTTCATGGAGCATTTAGGTTAAAATGATCACAGAGACTGTTGATGATGAGGGCATGGACCACTGTGATGACAATGGTCATGAAGCATTTTGATGACAGGAATCACGGAGGATGTTATAACAAGGGCATGGAGCATTGTGATGACAAGGGCATGGAACATTGGTCTAATAAGTTTCATGGATTATTGCAATGACAGTTGGACTGGCGCATTGTGATGACAAGGGCATGGAGCAATGTGAAGACCAGGTCATGCAGTATTGTGAAGACTGGTGTCAGGGAGCATTGTGATGACATATGTAATGGCCCATTGTGATGACAATGCCATGGAGCATTGTGATGCCAAGTGTCATGGAGGATTCTGATGACAAATGTAATGGAGCATTGTGATGACAATGGCTTGGAGCATTGTTATGACAAGGGTCTGGGAGCATTGTGCTGGCAAGTGCATGGAGAATTGTGATGACATGGGTCATGGAGCATTTGGATGACAAGCTTGTGGAGTATTTTGATGACAATGGCATGGATTATTGTGAGGAAAATGGCATGGGGCATTGTGATGAAAACAGCATGGAGACTTTTCTTGACAGGGTTCAATGATCATTCTGACGACAAGAGTCAGGGAGCATTGTGATGACAAGTGTATTGAGAATTGTGATGACAAATGTCATGGAACATTGTGATGAAAAGGTCATGGAGTATTGTGATGACAGGCATCATGGAGCCTTGAGATGACAAGTGTTATCGAACATTGTAATCACAAGGGTTTGGAGCATTGCGATGACAGAGGTCTTGGATCATTTTAATTTCAAGGATCATGGAGCATTGTGATGACAAGGGCATGAAGCAATGTGATCGCAAGGTTCATGGAGGATTGTGATGACAACGGTAATGGAGTATTGTGATGACAAGCGCATCGAGCATTGTAATGACAAGGTCATGTAGCATTTTGCTGACAAAGGCATGGAGCATTGTGATGACAGGTGTCATGGAGCACTGTGATGACAAGTGTCACAGAGCACTGTGAATACAGAGGTCATGGAGCATTGGGATGACTAGGGCACGGATCATTTTGATGACAAGGGTCATGGAGTTTGGGCTGAATATATTCCTGGAGTATTGTGATGACAGGGGTCATGGAGCATTTTGATGACAATGGCTTGGAGCATTGTGATGACAAGGGTCTGGGAGCATTGTGCTGGCAAGTGCATGGAGAATTGTGATGACATGGGTCATGGAGCATTTGGATGACAAGCTTCTGGAGTATTTTGATGACAATGGCATGGATTATTGTGAGGAAAATGGCATGGGGCATTGTGATGAAAACAGCATGGAGACTTTTCTTGACAGGGTTAAATGATCATTCTGACGACAAGAGTCAGGGAGCATTGTGATGACAAGTGTATTGAGAATTGTGATGACAAAGGTCATGGAACATTGTGATGAAAAGGTCATGGAGTATTGTGATGACAGGCATCATGGAGCCTTGTGATGACAAGCGTTATCGAACATTGTAATCACAAGGGTTTGGAGCATTGCGATGAGAGAGGTCATGGATCATTTTGATTTCCAGGATCATGGAGCATTGTGATGACAAGGGCAGGAAGCAATGTGATCCCAAGGTTCATGTAGGATTGTTATGACAATGGTAATGGAGTATTGTGAAGACAAGCGCATCGAGCATTGTAATGACAAGGTCATGTAGCATTTTGCTGACAAAGTCATGGAGCATTGTGATGACAGGTGTCATGGAGCACTGTGATGACATGTGTCACAGAGCATTGTGAATACAGAGGTCATGGAGCATTGGGATGACAAGGGCATGGATCATTGTGATGACATGGGTCATGGAGCATTGGGATGAAAATATTCATGGAGTATTGTGATGACAAGGGACATGGAGCGTTGTGATGACAGGGTTCATGGAGCATTGTGATGAGAAGTTCATGGAGCATTGGGCTGAAAATGTTCATGGAGTATTGTGATGACAGGTGTCATGGAGCATTGAGATGACAAGGTACTGGAGCATTGCGATGAGAAGACCATGGAGCCTTGTGATGATATGTCTCATGGAACATTCTGATGAAAAGGGGCATGGATCATTGTGATTACAGGGGTTGTGGAGAACTGTGATGACAAGGGCATGGAGCATTGGGATGAGAAGGCCATGGAACCTTGTCATCACATAGTGCAAGTAGCATACTGACGACAAGTGTCAGGGAGCACTGTGATGACAAGGGTATTGAATATTGTGGTGACAAAAGTCATGGAGCATTGTGATGAGAAGGACCATGGATAATTGTGATGACGAGCGTCATGGGGCGTTGTGATGATAAGTGTTATGGAACATTTTGATCACAAGGATTTGGAGCATTGTGATGAGAGAGGTCATGGAGCATTATGATTTCATTGTGATGACAATACCATGAAGCATTATGATGGTGGGCATGGTGCATTTTAATGACAGGGCTGATGGGGCATTGAGATGAAAAGGGGCATGGAGCATTGTGATTACAGGGGTCATGGAGCTTTGTGATGACAGGTGTAATGGAGCATTGTGATGGCAAGGGCATGGAGCACTGTGATGAGAAGGCCATGGAGCATTCTGATGACATGCGTCATGGAGCTTTGTGACGACAAGGGCATGGAGCAATGTGATGAGAGCGATAATGGAGCATTGTGATGACAATGACATGGAGCATTGTGATGCCAAGGGTCATGGTTCTTTGTGATGACAAAGTCATGGAGCATTTTGATGACAAGGGCGTTGTGCATTGTGATGAGAAGGGCAGGGAGCATTGTGATGACAGGGTCATGGAGCAATTTGATGAAAATGGTCAAGGAACATTTTGATGACAGGTGTTATGGATCATTTTGATGTCAGGGGTCATGGAACATTTTCATGACAGGGGTTATGGACCATTGTGATGACAGGGGAGTGGGTGTATTGTGATGACTATTGAGGGAACATTTTGATATCAGTGGTTAGAGAGCATTTTGATAAGACGTGCAAGGAGCATTGTGATGACAAATTTTATGGAGCATTGTGATGACATGGGTCATGGAGCACTGCGCTGACAAGCGCATGGAAGATTGTGATGACAAGGGTCATGGAGCATTGAGGTGACAAAGGGACGGAGCATTGTGGTAACATGTGTCACGGAGCATTGTGATGAAACGTTCATGGTGCATTGTGGTGACAAATTTCACAGAGCCTTGTGATGATGGGGGCATGGATCATTGTGATGACAGAGGTCATGAAGCCTTGTGATGACTGGAGTCATGGAGCATTGTGAGAACTGGTGTCATGGAGCATTGTGATGACAAGGGCATGGAGCATTGTGATGACAGGAGCATGGAGCATTGGTCTGACAAGTTTCATGGATAATTGTGTTGACTGTGGGCATGGCACATTGTGATGACAAGGGCATGGAATATTGTGAAGACAGGTGTCAGGGAGCATTGTGATGACATATTTCATGTTCCATTGTGATGAAAATGGTATGGAACATTGTGATGTCAACTGATTTGGAGGATTGTGATGACAAAGGTAATGGAGCATTGTGATGACAAGGGCTTGGAGCATTTTGATGACAAGGGTCAAGGAGCATTGTGATGACAAAGGCCATTGAGAATTTTGATGAAAAGATCGTGAAGCAATTTATTGACACAGGAATGGAGCTTGCTATGACAGGGGTCATGGGGCATTGCGATGACATATGCATGGAGAATTGTGATGACAAGGGACATGGAGCACTGTGATGAGAACAGTCATGGAGCACTGTGATGACAAGGACTTGGAGAATTGTGATGACAATGGACATGGAGCACTGTGATGACCAAAGCTTGGAGCATTGTGATGGCAAGACCGTGGAGCATTGTGATGAGAAGACCATGGATAATTGTGATGACGAGCGTCATGGAGCACTGTAATGACAAGGGCTATGGAGCATTGTGATGTCAGGGGACATGGAGCATTTTGATGAAAAGTGTCATGGAGCAATTTGATGACAGGGCTTATGGAACATTGTGATGTCATAGGTCATCGAACATTGTGATGATAAGTGCATGTAGCACTGTGATGACAGGAGTCATGGAACATTGTGATGACAGGGGTGGGGGAGTATTGCGATGAATAGAGATGTAACATTGTGATATCATTGTTGAGAGAGCATATTGATGAGAAGGGCATGGAGCATTGTGATGACAAGGTTAATGGAGCATTGTGATGACAAGATTGTGGAGCACTGTGATGGAAGCGCATGGTGCATTGTGATGACATGTGTCATGGACCATTGTGCTGAGAAGCGCATGGAGCATTGTGATGACAACGGTCATGGAGCATTTTGCTGAGAAAGGCAGAGAGTATTGTGATGACAAGGGTCAAAGAGCATTATGATGAAAATTTCATGGAGCCTTGAGGTTAAAAAGGTCACAGAGACTGTTGATGACGAGGGCTTGGACCATTGTGATGACAAAGGTCATGAAGCACTGTGATGACTGGACTCACGGAGCATTGTGATGACATGGGTCATGGAGCATTGTGATAACAGGGACATGGAACACTGTGATGAAAAGGGCATGGAGCATTGGTCTAATAATTTTCATGGATTATTGCAATGACAGTTGGAATGGCGAATTGTGATGACATGGGCATGGAGCATTGTGAAGAGCAGGTCATGCAGTATTGTGAAGACTGGTGTCAGGGAGCATTGTGATGACTTATGTAATAGCCCATTGTGATGACAATGGCATGGAACATTTTGATGCCAAGTGTCATGGAGGATTCTGATGACAAAGGTAATTCAGCATTGTGATGAAAATTGCTTAGAGCATTGTGATGACAAGTGTCAGCTAGCATTGTGCTGAAAAGTGCATGGAGAATTGTGATGACAAAGGTCATGGAGCATTCTGAAGACGGGGTTGTGGAGTATTTTGATGACAACGGCATGGAACATTGTGATGAAAACGGCATGGGGCATTGTGATGAAAAAGGCATGGAGCCTTTTCGTGACAGGTTTCAAGGAGCATTCTGACGACAAGTGTCACGGAGCATTGTGATGACAAGTGTATTGAGAATTGTGATGACAAAGGTCATGGAGCCTTTTGATGAAAAGGGCATGGGGTATTGTGATGACAGGCATCATGGAGTGTTGTGATGACAAGTGTTTTGGAACATTCTGATCACAAGTCTTTGGAGCATTGTGATGACAGAGGTCATGGATCATTTTGATTTCAATGAGCATGGAGCATTGTGATGACAAGGGCATGAAACAATGTGATCCCAAGGTTCATGGAGGATTGTGATGACAATGGTAATGGAGTATTGTGATGACAAGCGTATAGAACATTGTAATGAAAAGGTCATGTAGCATTTTGCTGACAAAGGCATGGAGCATTGTGATGACAAGCGTCACGGAGCATTGTGAATACAGGGGTCATGGAGCATTGGGATGACAAGTGCATGGATGATTTTGATGACAAGTGTCATGGAGCATTGGGATGAAAATGTTCAAGGAATATTGTGATGACAAGGGAAATGGAGTGTTGCGATGACAGGGGTCATGGAGCATTGTGATGGCAAAGTAGTGGAGCATTGTGATGAGAAGACCATGGAGCCTTTTGATGATATGTCTCATGGAACATTCTGATGAAAAGGGGCATGGAGCCTTGTGATTACAGGGGTCGTGGAGCACTGTGATGACAAGGGCATGGAGCATTGGGATGAGAAGGCCATGGAGCCTTGGCATCACAGTGTTCAAGGAGCATACTGATGACAAGTGTCAGGGAACATTGTGATGACAACGGTATTGAGCATTGTGGTGACAAAAGTCATGGAGCATTGTGATGAGAAGACCATGGATAATTGTGATGACGAGCGTCATGGGGCGTTGTGATGATAAGTGTTATGGAACATTTTGATCACAAGGATTTGGAGCATTGTGATGAGAGAGGTCATGGAGCATTATGATTTCATTGTGATGACAATAGCATGAAGCATTATGATGGGGGGCATGGTGCCTTGTGATGACAGGGTTCATGGAACATTGAGATGAAAAGGGGCAAGGAGCATTGTGATTACAGGGGTCTTGGTGCATTGTGACGAGAGGTGTAATGGAGCATTGTGATTGCAAGGGCACAGAGCACTGTGATGAGAATGCCATGGAGCATTCTGATGACATGTGTCATGGAGCTTTGTGACGACAAGGGCATGAAGCAATGTGATGAGCGCGAACATGGAGCATTGTGATGGCAATGACATGGAGCATTGTGAGGCCAAGGGTCATGGATCTTTGTGATGACAAAGGCATGGAGCATTTTGATGACAAGGGTGTTGTACATTGTGATGAGAAGGGCAGGGAGTATTGTGATGACAGGGTCATGGAGCAATTTGATGAATAGGGTCATGGAACATTTTGATGACAGGGGTTATGGAACATTGTGATGTCAGGGGTCCTGGAACATTTTCATGACAGGGGTTATGGACCATTGTGATGACAGGGGAGTGGGCGTATTGTGATGACTAGTGAGGGAACATTTTGATATCAGTGGTGAGAGAGCATTTTGATAAGACGTGCAAGGAGCATTGTGATGACAAGGTTAATGGAGCATTGTGATGACATGGGTCATGGAGCACTGCGCTGACAAGCGCATGGAACATTGTGATGACAAGGGTCATGGAGCATTGAGTTGACAAAGGGATGGAGCATTGTGATAACAAGTGTCACGGAGCATTGTGATGAAAAGTTCATGGAGCATTGTGGTGACAAATTTCACAGAGCCTTGTGATGATGAGGGCATGGATCATTGTGATGACACAGGTCATGAAGCCTTGTGATGACTGGAGTCACGGAGCATTGTGATAACTGGGGTCATGGAGCATTGTGATGACAAGGGCATGGAGCATTGTGATGACAGGGGCATGGAGCATTGGTCTGACAAGTTTCATGGATAATTGTGTTGACAGTGGGCATGGCACATTGTGATGACAAGGTCATGGAGTATTGTGAATACAGGTGTCAGGGAGCATTGTGATGACATATTTCATGTTCCGTTGTGATGACAATAGCATGGAGCATTGTGATGCCAAGTGTTTTGGAGGATTGTGATGACAAAGGTAATGGAGCATAGTGATGACAAGGGCTTGGATCATTGTGATGACAAGGGTCATGGAGCATTTTGATGACAATGGCCATTGAGAATTTTGACGGAAAGTTCGTGAAGCATTGTGATGACAGAGGTATGGAGCTTGCTATGACAGCGGTCATGGGGCATTGTGATGACATGTGCATGGAGAATTGTGATGACAAAAGCATGTAAAATTGTGATGAGAACTGTCATGGAGCATTGTGATGACAAGGACGTGGAGAATTGTGATGACAAGGGACATGGAGCATTGTGATGACCAGGGCATGGAGCATTGTGATGGCAAGACCGTGGAGCATTGTGATGAGAAGACCATAGATAATTGTGATGACGAGCGTCAAGGAGCACTGTAATGACAAGGGCTATGGAGCATTGTGATGTCCGGGGACATGGAGCATTTTGATGAAAAGGGTCATGGAGTATTTTGATGACAGAGTTTATGGAACATTGTGATGTCATAGGTCATCGAACATTGTGATGATAAGTGCATGTAGCATGGTGATGACAGGAGTCATGGAACATTGTGATGACAGGGGTGAGGGAGTATTGTAATGAATAGTGATGTAACATTGTGATATCAGTGGTGAGAGAGCATATTGATGAGATGTGCATGGAGCATTGTGATGACAATGTTAATGGAGCCTTGTGATGACAAGATTGTGGAGCACTGTGATGACAAGCGCATGGTGCATTGTGATGACGTGTCATGGAGCATTGTGCTGACAAGCGCATGGAGCATTGTGATGACAACGGTCATGGAGCACTGTGCTGAGAAAGGCATAGAATATTGTAATGAAAAGGGTCAAAGAGCATTGTGATGAAAATTTCATGGAGCATTTAGGTTAAAATGATCACAGAGACTGTTGATGATGAGGGCATGCACCACTGTGATGACAATGGTCATGAAGCATTTTGATGACAGGAATCACGGAGGATGTTATAACAAGGGCATGGAGCATTTTGATGACAAGGGCATGGAACATTGGTCTAATAAGTTTCATGGATTATTGCAATGACAGTTGGACTGGCGCATTGTGATGACAAGGGCATGGAGCAATGTGAAGACCAGGTCATGCAGTATTGTGAAGACTGGTGTCAGGGAGCATTGTGATGGCATATGTAATGGCCCATTGTGATGACAATGCCATGGAGCATTGTGATGCCAAGTGTCATGGAGGATTCTGATGACAAATGTAATGGAGCATTGTGATGACAATGGCTTGGAGCATTGTTATGACAAGGGTCTGGGAGCATTGTGCTGGCAAGTGCATGGAGAATTGTGATGACATGGGTCATGGAGCATTTGGATGACAAGCTTGTGGAGTATTTTGATGACAATGGCATGGATTATTGTGAGGAAAATGGCATGGGGCATTGTGATGAAAACAGCATGGAGACTTTTCTTGACAGGGTTCAATGATCATTCTGACGACAAGAGTCAGGGAGCATTGTGATGACAAGTGTATTGAGAATTGTGATGACAAATGTCATGGAACATTGTGATGAAAAGGTCATGGAGTATTGTGATGACAGGCATCATGGAGCCTTGAGATGACAAGAGTTATCGAACATTGTAATCACAAGGGTTTGGAGCATTGCGATGACAGAGGTCTTGGATCATTTTAATTTCAAGGATCATGGAGCATTGTGATGACAAGGGCATGAAGCAATGTGATCGCAAGGTTCATGGAGGATTGTGATGACAACGGTAATGGAGTATTGTGATGACAAGCGCATCGAGCATTGTAATGACAAGGTCATGTAGCATTTTGCTGACAAAGGCATGGAGCATTGTGATGACAGGTGTCATGGAGCACTGTGATGACAAGTGTCACAGAGCACTGTGAATACAGAGGTCATGGAGCATTGGGATGACTAGGGCACGGATCATTTTGATGACAAGGTTCATGGAGTTTGGGCTGAATATATTCCTGGAGTATTGTGATGACAGGGGTCATGGAGCATTTTGATGACAATGGCTTGGAGCATTGTGATGACAAGGGTCTGGGAGCATTGTGCTGGCAAGTGCATGGAGAATTGTGATGACATGGGTCATGGAGCATTTGGATGACAAGCTTCTGGAGTATTTTGATGACAATGGCATGGATTATTGTGAGGAAAATGGCATGGGGCATTGTGATGAAAACAGCATGGAGACTTTTCTTGACAGGGTTAAATGATCATTCTGACGACAAGAGTCAGGGAGCATTGTGATGACAAGTGTATTGAGAATTGTGATGACAAAGGTCATGGAACATTGTGATGAAAAGGTCATGGAGTATTGTGATGACAGGCATCATGGAGCCTTGTGATGACAAGCGTTATCGAACATTGTAATCACAAGGGTTTGGAGCATTGCGATGAGAGAGGTCATGGATCATTTTGATTTCCAGGATCATGGAGCATTGTGATGACAAGGGCAGGAAGCAATGTGATCCCAAGGTTCATGTAGGATTGTTATGACAATGGTAATGGAGTATTGTGATGACAAGCACATCGAGCATTGTAATGACAAGGTCATGTAGCATTTTGCTGACAAAGTCATGGAGCATTGTGATGACAGGTGTCATGGAGCACTGTGATGACATGTGTCACAGAGCATTGTGAATACAGAGGTCATGGAGCATTGGGATGACAAGGGCATGGATCATTGTGATGACATGGGTCATGGAGCATTGGGATGAAAATATTCATGGAGTATTGTGATGACAAGGGACATGGAGCGTTGTGATGACAGGGTTCATGGAGCATTGTGATGAGAAGTTCATGGAGCATTGGGCTGAAAATGTTCATGGAGTATTGTGATGACAGGTGTCATGGAGCATTGAGATGACAAGGTACTGGAGCATTGCGATGAGAAGACCATGGAGCCTTGTGATGATATGTCTCATGGAACATTCTGATGAAAAGGGGCATGGATCATTGTGATTACAGGGGTTGTGGAGCACTGTGATGACAAGGGCATGGAGCATTGGGATGAGAAGGCCATGGAACCTTGTCATCACATAGTGCAAGTAGCATACTGACGACAAGTGTCAGGGAGCACTGTGATGACAAGGGTATTGAATATTGTGGTGACAAAAGTCATGGAGCATTGTGATGAGAAGGACCATGGATAATTGTGATGACGAGCGTCATGGGGCGTTGTGATGATAAGTGTTATGGAACATTTTGATCACAAGGATTTGGAGCATTGTGATGAGAGAGGTCATGGAGCATTATGATTTCATTGTGATGACAATACCATGAAGCATTATGATGGTGGGCATGGTGCATTTTAATGACAGGGCTGATGGGGCATTGAGATGAAAAGGGGCATGGAGCATTGTGATTACAGGGGTCATGGAGCTTTGTGATGACAGGTGTAATGGAGCATTGTGATGGCAAGGGCATGGAGCACTGTGATGAGAAGGCCATGGAGCATTCTGATGACATGCGTCATGGAGCTTTGTGACGACAAGGGCATGGAGCAATGTGATGAGAGCGATAATGGAGCATTGTGATGACAATGACATGGAGCATTGTGATGCCAAGGGTCATGGTTCTTTGTGATGACAAAGTCATGGAGCATTTTGATGACAAGGGCGTTGTGCATTGTGATGAGAAGGGCAGGGAGCATTGTGATGACAGGGTCATGGAGCAATTTGATGAAAATGGTCAAGGAACATTTTGATGACAGGTGTTA